>NC_072000.2:21876049-22185864 GCF_028885655.2 Pongo abelii
CTTGTTTTAAAAGCAGCTTCTTTATTGCTCTAATCTTTGTAAAACTAAGAGCAAAATCTGCACCTGTGTGGAGGAGATATGGTGCAGAGCTCTCAGGAAGGACCGAGCCAGTTAATCAATTTGCAGCCCCTTTTCACCTTGTCACCATCTCGCTGTCTATGGCAGTATCTGTGGCCTCTATCATACATTTTGCTACTCTTACTTTCTTTATACTCTCATCCAGTTCAGCTTTGTTCGTCAGCTCTTATGCAACATACGTAAGTGGAATTCTCCTTGGACTCTTTTGTCTCAAACATAAATTGAAAAACCACAACTTTGACAATGGCCTGCTGGGTGCATTTCAGTGCACTCAAAGGGGGCAACTTGTTTTTACTGACAACCTAAAGAAAAAGCCTCTTCAGGGCTATGAGAAAAGCTTACTTTGAAAGTGCAGTAAAGGGGATTTTAAAAAAGAAAACAAATGGCAATGGAATTTTACTGTTTCCAGGAAACAAAAAATTATCATTTGTAGACTCTCAAACTCAGACTGCTGGAAAAATAATTGGGCCTTTATTTGTTCCCTTTAGAGAAGAGAAAAAAAAAAAAAATCCCTTAATTCTCCTGGGAGAATTAACTGCAGATGGATAGTAGGTTCTTAGAAATTTCTCACAAGGGAATCAATGGCACATGCTGCCTGCCCTGTCCTCAAGCTAGATCAGCTGCTCCCTGGCCAGGAGACCACAATTATCACATGACTTCAGTGGCACTGGCAGCTCCCCTACATACCTGACCCAACCGATAGTTCATGCTGAGAATGGTGCCTGAGGGGCCCCAGTGAACTGGCAGGGGGCATGGGGCTTTCTTGCTGGAGAAGGAAACCTGTCCAATGACTTTGCTGTGTGCTCAAGGTTTACATGGGGTTTTCTGGAAAGATAGTGGCAGGGGCATGTATCTGTGCTTTGCCATTACCTTTTTCTAGGGCCTTATCCTAGCTCTCTTGCTCTTCATTCTTACCATGACAGAAAATATGGAGCAATCACAGGGACTCTTTTCCTGTATAAGCAGAGATATCATGCACAAATCTGGTGACTCTGAATGTGCAATGGAAGGGCCTCAAGAGCTCTCATGTGTTCAAGGTGGAAAAAGCTCCTCACTACTCACTGTACATCCATCCTCAAACTGACACACGTTGGCTCTTCCCTCATCCTCTAGAGCTAAAACATAAGCCAAAGGTGGCCCTACACTCCTTCTTTATAGGAACACATTGCCCATGAACTTCCTGAGTCAGATAGCCCCATAGGAAAACATAGGTGAGAAAAGTTTGGGTAAAGAACTTTAAAGTAGCATGAACTAGAGAACACTCTGGAAGAGCTAAGAAAAGGTGCACTTTTTTTCCCCTGATGTCTAGGAGGTCCAAGGACTGTGAGGAAGATTCAATAGGACTATTCAATAGCTAGTTATTCACAAGATTTATTTCCTTCCACACTGTAGGGAGTGTTTCCCAGTCTCCCTTGCAGTTAGGTGGCATGCAACTGCATTCAGCCAGTGGGAAGTGGGCAGAAGTGATTACTGACCTTGGCCACTTACCCTCCTGTGTACAATTCTTTCTCTTCACTTGCTACTGAATATTGACACTCAGAGAGATCCCAGAAGCTCCATGCTGAAAATGGTGGATCCTCTTTCAGCCTCAATCTCTGAAAGACTATGTAGACCCTTCTCTCCTCTTCTGCTTATAAGTAGAAGAAAGACCAGAGCCCCCAGCTTTGAGAGCACAAAGGAAAGAAGACGTGAGGGCATAGTGAGAAGGAGGCCATCTGTGAGCAAGGTGTTGCAGGAAGTCAGGGACTCTGAATGGCAGGACCGGCTGGAGCTGATGCAAATCATAAATTGTGAAGATTTCATGGACATTTATCAGTTCCCAAAATTAATACTTTTATAATTTCTTATGCCTGTCTTTACTGCAATCTCTGAACATAAATTGTGAAGATTTCATGGAGATATATGACTTCTCCAATCAATACTCTTATAATTTCTTTTGCCTGTCTTTAATCTCTTAATCCTGTTATCTTCATAAGCTGAGAATGTACATCACTTTAGGACCACTATTGTACAAATTGATTGTAAAGTATGTGTGTTTGAACAATATGAAATCAGTGCACCCTGAAAAAGAACAGAGTAACAGCAATTTTCAGGGAACAAGGGAAGATAACTATAAGGTCTGACTGTCTGTGGAGTTGGGCAGAGTAGAGCTATATTTTTCTTCTTGCAGAGAGCCTATAGATGGTTGTGTGAGTAGGAGAAATATCACTGAATTCTTTTGCCAGCAAGGAATATTCATAATTGATCATCCTGGGGAAGGAATGCATTCCTCGGGGTAGGTCTATAGACGGCCACTCTGGGAGTGTCTGTATTATGCAGTTGAGATAAGGACTGAAATATGCCCTGGTCTCCTACAGTACCCTCAGGCTTACTAGGATTGGGAAATTCCAGCCTGGTAAATTCTAGTCAGATGGGTTGTCTGCTTTCGAACCCTGTTTCCTGTTAAGATGTTTATCAAGACAATGTGTGCACAGCGGGACATAGACCTTCATCAGTAATTCTAATTTTGCCTTTGCCTTGTGGTCTTTATTGCCCTTTGAAGCATGTGATCCTTGTGACCTACTCCCTGTTTGTACACCCCCTCTCCTTTTAAAATCCCTAATAAAAACTTGCTGGTTTTGTGTCTTGTGGTCACCATCACCATCCTACCAATATATGATGACACCCATGGAGGCCCAGCTGTAAAATTTCTCTCTTTGTACTCTTTCTCTTTATTTCTCAGACTGGCTGACACTTAGGGAAAATAGAAAGAACCTACATTGAAATGTTGGGGGCTGGTTCCCCTGATAGTGAGGAAAAGAGCCTTAACTAGACACCAACCCTGAAGGCATCTTAATCTTGAATTTCTAGCCTCCAGAACTGTGATTTTAAAATGTTTTGTTTTTTAAGCCAAACAGTCTATGGTATTTTGTTACAGCAGCCTAAGCAGACTAATACAACCATAGATCCCACTGTCACCCTAATCCTTGTTTCAGATTGAATTTTACATGATGAAAAATAAACATCTCTTTTTGTTAAGCCACTGAGATGTCAGGCTTTATCTCTTACAACAGCTAGTGCTTATTAACAAGATAACATTGCTGTTATCTTGTTCTTTTTTCAAAGTGCCCAGATTTTATATTGTTTAAACACACATGCTCTACAATTTGTGCAGTTAATGCAATTATCACATGGTCCTGAGGTGACATACATCCTCCTTGGCTGACAGGATTAAGAGATTAAAGTAAAGACAGGCATAGGAAATCACAAGGGTATTGACTGGGGAAGTGATAAGTGTCCATGAAATCTTCACAACTTATGTTTAGAGATTGCAGTAAAGACAGGCATAAGAAATCACAAAAGTATTAACTTGGGGAACTAATAAATGTCCACAAAATCTTTACAATCCACATTCTTCTGTCATGGCTTCAGCTGGTCCCTCCGTTTGGGGTCCCTGACTTCCCGCAACAATTAACAGATATTTAAAAAAATAAGAGTACTTATTTAAGCCAGCTAATTTTTCAAACATTTTATGACTCTTAGCTCATTTCATTCTCATAGAAATCTATGAGGTATAATTCTTATTAGCCCTGTTTTATAGATGAAGACACTGAAACAGCTATTGCAAAATTATAACTGAGAAAGAGATCTGACCTAACCAACTCCATCTGCTTCTAACCTCCAAGCTGTCCTTGTTCATTCCTGGGTGTAGGGTGAACTAACTTTGGGAGAAACTTTGTTTTATAGTGTAAAACAAAGAAGTTAACACCCCTTTCTCAAAACAAACTTCCTTCTTGCCTGGGGACTAGACTGCCTTTGTGAGACTAACAAATTAGCCACAAAATTAGAAAGTATGGTTTAGGAGTCATGCAGCTGGAGGCTACAAGATTCTGATCCTCCCTAAACTGCTCCTAAGATCAGTGCTTGAGATATTTTGCAGACCCTGCACTTGATGGATCAGCTGGCACCCAGTTTATTGAAACACTCAGATCGATAAACTGGCTCATCTGATCTTGTGGTCCCCACCCAGGAACAGACTCAGTGAAAGAGGACAGCTTCAATTCCCTATGATTTTATCTCTGACCTAACCAATCAGCACTCTGGACTCATTGGCCTTCCTCCACCCATCCAATTATCTTTCAAAACTCTGAATGCTCTGGGAGATGGATTTGAGAAATAATGAAACTCCAGTCTCCTGTACAGCCAGCTCTGTGTGAATTTACCCTTTTTCTATTGCAATTCCCCTGTCTTGATTAATTGGCTCTGTCTAGGCAGTGGCCAAGGTAAACCCACTGGACGTTTACAACACTGAGACATAGAGAGGTTGAGTGACCAACCCAAAGTTTCACAGGACACAGTAGAGTCAGGATTTGAACACAGACATTCTGACTCCAGAGTCTATGCCCTTAACCACAACACATACTAATTCATTTGTGTTTTTTGTCCATGTTTTCATTTATTTTCTTTAACCTACAATAAAACTTTGATTTTTACACTGCCTGAGGATGAGGTAAGAATATTGCAAATAGAAAAATGTTAATTGAAAGACACAATTTATCTTATGCTAGCACCAGAAATGATCAGGCCTATTTTGACCATGAATCTCACAAACTGTGCTCTCTAAACTTCTGGATGAGAGGACATGGGCTCAGAGTCTGAGAACGCTCTCTCCTTCACTCCCTCTACTAAGTAGGTTCCAAGGTGTATTCAAGTTTGAGAGACTCTGCTTGGTTGGGGCCTGCTCAAGAGCATGAGCCTGCATTTATATTACTCCTATGCTTTATACTTGGCACATCACAGACCATGAAAAAATAATCTGGTGGAAATGGCAACTTTGGATTTTTAATCTGAGTTGTTAAAATTTTTCCAAATGAGAATACTTGTACCCAGGGCAGGGAACATCACACCCCAGGGCCTGTTGTGGGGTAGGGGGAGGGGGAGGGATAGCATTAGGAGATATACCTAATGTAAATGACAAGTTAATGGGTGCAGCAAACTAACATGGCACATGTATACCTATGTAACAAACCTGCATGTTTTGCACATGTACCCTAGATCTTAAAGTATAATTTTAAAAAATGTTAAAAAAATTTTTCCAAATATATTTATCTTTTGAATAATCTAAGACCCTTATCCCCCAAGGTTTACATGGCATAGTTCATACTGCTTTTACTTTTCAATGCAGTTAATCTTTTGTAATAACATTTTGTATTCAGTTATGTTCCTTTGCTTAGTTTTTAACTTTGTTATTCTCCAAGCTGATTTTATTAATTAATGCAGAGAGGGTCAGGGGTATCTGAATTAACTAGGTGACAGTGAACTAGGAGGAAATCACAGGCCTCAGTGTGAGACAAATCTAGATTTAAATCCTAGCTCTAACCCAGTCCATGACCTTGAGGAGGTCAGGTAGGTTCACTTGGCTCAGTTTCCAAATCTCTAACATGGAGGTGAAAAATCCACCTCACAGAATTGTTGAAAGGACAATTACATGTTTGAGAACATGTTACTGTAGTGTCTATAACCTATCAAGTGTATAGCAAATGATGATGATGATGATGCTAATTTAAAAAATATCTATTGAAGGTCCCAGAAGTTTTACTTTAACATGTTGATTTTTGTCCCATGGAAAGGCACATGATTTGGTGGAAAATATAACCCCAAAGGTTATTATGTATGGCTCTGTAAAATATTAACAAGTTTTATATATAACTCAAATATCTTAACATTTTAAAATTAAATGGCCTATAAATACCTAGCTCCTCAAATATTGTTTGAACTGGTCTTAATATCTAATTGTTTCCCCACCTAACTAATGAGTTGAACAAAATCCTTGCCATGTATTCATATTATATTTGCATCAGTGTCCTAATAACATCTTTTGAAATTATACTTTAGCAATAAGAATAAAAGTCATAGTCAAAATGTTAGCACTTAGCATGGGAATGATTCTATCAGTCAGAGTTTAGTCAAGAAAAACTGGTTGCTCTAGATAATCCAAACTAAAAAGGTTTAATGCAGATGTCAAGAAGCCTATATAACCACTGGAAGACTGGAGGAAGCTGAGGTCAACCAAGCCACGGTGGACAACCTCAGCCTCAGCTCCCAGCTGAACAGTTTCCTGTTCATTGTCCATTGTCATTGAACTTCTAGATATTTCTCTTCAACCATCACAGTCTGCAGTGATAAAGGAAGTGGCTTTCTGGTGGAGCCTCTTAGAATCTCATGGCTGTCCACATTTCTGCCTATAACCCCCTCTAGCCTGTCATTCGTTTCAACCTTCCAAATCTTCAGCAAGGGAAGGGACTTCTTGGTAAACCAGCCTGTAAGCATATGGGAAGGGCATTCTGCAAATATAGCTCCCAACTTCTCTGAAAGACAGAGGAACCCTTAGAAGGGAGAGTTGGTGATGCCAAATTGGCAAAAAATAACCCAGGACTGCAGTTCAGCTTGGCACCTAATTCCATAGGACACTCACTTACTTCAGGAAAGGTGTATTTACTCAGTAAGACAGATTAAAGGATCACTTGGTTCATATGGACTCAGACAAAAGTGGGCTAAGTCATCTTTAAACAGATTTGACCAAGCTGAGAAATATCAAAGACTTATGATTTTTCAATCAGAAAACACAGCATGGAATAGCAGGAAGAGTACCAGACTGGAAGCCAAGGAACCTGGGATCCAGCTCAGCCTATTGTGAACTTGCTAGCTGGGAGGCCCTCAGGGTGGTCATTTCACCTCTCTGTAATTTGAGTTTTCTCTTCTATGAAACAAGGAAAATAGTATCTGTCATGCCTCAGAGAATCACCACAAAGTTAACATATGTGGAAATAGTTTAAAGTGTACAAACACCATATCAACATTAAGGTCCCCATATGAACATGAAGACCTAAGGTTTTCTTGGCTTAGTCTGAAGAAGCTTCCAACACAAGGCTGGATTAGGAGAGATGAAAATGAAATAAAAGTTGGACCAGGGCTGGGCACAGTGGCTCATGCCTGTAATCCCAGCACTTTGGGAGGGCAAAGCAGGCAGATCATGAGGTCAAGAGATTGAGACATGGTGAAACACCACCTCTACTAAAAAATACAAAAATTAGCTGGACATGGTGGCACGTGCCTGTAATCCCAACTACTTGGGAGACTGACGTAGGCGCATCACTTGAACCCGGGAGGCAGAGATTGCAGTGAGCCGAGATCGCACCATTGCACTCCAGCCTGGGTGACAAGAGTAAAACTCCGTCTCAAAAAAAAAAAAAAAATGTACTGGGAGCCTTACAGAGTTCACACATGTTTGTAACATTCTTCAAATGTAGTGTGCACAAATTGGAGTTATTAGTCCAATATTTATAAACAAAAATTATATTTTGAATGTAGCCTAATAACTTCCTAATTAAAATGATATGATCCTTAGAAGGTTTTTGGGGAGGAGGTAATGAAGAGAGGATTGGAATTAGGAGGATCAAAGTAGAATGCATATATTTGAAAATAAATATAATATTTGGCCAAAGAAAAATAAAAGCTCTACCAAATCAGTCTGCAGAAATGCCTAGAAAATAAACCATCTTCTAAGTGTATCAGCCATTTTAAAGAGGAGAAAGTATGAGGAAGGGGGGGTAGTTGTCTGTGAAAAAAAAATATAAAATTTTACAACATTTTATGTTTATTTAAAGGGAGCATGGGTTAAAACCACCATGAGAATTAGGTCATCAAACCATCAACAATAGTCTAATAGTCCCCCAAAATTCCTGTGTTGAAATTCTAATTCCCAATATGATGGTATTAGGAGATGGGGCCTTTTGTAAGTGATTAGTGCTTCATGAATTGGTGAATGAGATTAGTGCTCTTATCAAAGAGATGCAAGAGATCCATTGCAAGAGAAATCAATTGCAGGAGAAGACACAGCGAGAAGACAGCCATTGTCCTGTGAACCAGGAAATGGCCTCACCAGATACTGATCCTGATAGTGACTTAATCTCAGCTTTTCAAGCTTCTAGTACTGTAAGAAATAAATTTATGTTGTTTATAAGCTACCCAGTTTATGGTATTTTTGTAACAAAAATTTCTGTAACAGCCCAAATGGACTGAGATACCATCCTTAAGTAGGACAGTCATCCTAAAGTAGTTACAACCCAACAAAAACAAGGGGAAGACTTAATTTAAAATTTCATTCCCAAGATGTAATAAACCAGGTGAATTTAGTAATGAGAAATGATTCTGCGAGGGACTTTTAGCATTATCACCCTCCAGAAACATGTTAGAAAAATGTAGCACATTATTCCCTGGGTGGGACAAATTTGGGAGAATACATGCTCCATTATCAGCTCTCTGTCCCTCCCTGGGAGACTGATGCTTCCCAATGCACAACTCAATTCAAAGCAGCAACATACTCTGAAATTTCATCTAATGCTTGCTTGCTTTCTCTTTTTCTTTCTTTCTTTCTTTCTTTCTTTCTTTCTTTCTTTCTTTCTTTCTTTCTTTCTTTCTCTCTCTCTCTCTCTCTCCTTCCTTCCTTCCTTCTCTTTTTCTTCTTCCTGAGACAGGTTCTCACTTTGTTGCCCAGGCTGGAGTGCAGTGGCACGATTATAGCTCACTGCAGCCTTGAACTCCTGGCCTCAGACTGTCCTCCCACCTCTGCCTTCTGAGTAGCTGGGTCTACAGGCATCCATCACCATGCCTGGTTAATTTTTTAAAGTTTTTGTAGAGATAGGGTCTCACTCGCTTGCCCAGGTTGGTCTTGAACTGTTGACCTCAAGTGATCTTCCCACCTCAGCCTCCCAAAGTGTTGGGATTGTAGGTATGAGCCACCATGCTCAACCAAGAAAGTATTTTTATGTAAAAATAAATGAGGCAAAGGCACTTTATGAACTTCAAAGAAAAAATACTTTCTTTGTGTTGTTCTCATTATATCTGAGAATAAAAATGATGATTAATTTTCTAAATAAGACATATTCTGTTAATTTACAATTTTTCTCAAAATGAAAGGGTTTAAACTGTGATTAAAAGTAGCAGGTAGAGTGTACACTTATGTTCATAGCAGCATTACTTACAATAGTCAAGATTAGAAACTACCCAAGTGTTCATCTACAGATGAATGGAAAAAAATTTGTGTGTGTGTGTGTGTGTGTTTGTATATATATATATATTTATATATATATAAATATATATATATTCATATCTATATTTATATATATATATGAATATTATTCAGCCTTAAATGGGAATGAAACTCTGACACAATATTACAACGTAGATACATCTTGCAGACATGCTAAGTGAAATAAGCAAGCCACAAAAAGACAAACACTATGAGTCCACTTACATGAAGTGTCTAAAGTAATAAAATGTATAGAAATGGAAAGTAGAATTATAGTTGCCAGGAGCTGAGGAGACGGGAAAATGAGGAGCTGTTTAATGGGGATAGAGTTTCAGTTGTGACAGATGGAAAAGTTCTGGACATTGATTACACAACAATGTAATTCACTTAACTCTATTGAACTGCACACTTAAAAATGGTTAAGATGGTAAATTTTATGTTATGTGTATTTTACCACTATTTAAAAAATTAGTTGAGTCTCAAAAAAAAAAAGTTGAAAAATAGTAGGCCAAAATGTTTCTAATTGTGGCTTCCTACCAGCATTTAGGGGGAGTTTTGTCATAAAATTTTAGGTGACTTACTTTGCCAAATTTTACTGAGTCATGAGTTTGTTTTCCCATGGAAAAATTACTAAAACAATGGCACATGGAAACACATAACTCTTAAGTCACTTCTAGGGGAGGTATTGCAAAGGTATATCCATAAGACCTTTGACTTTGATGAGATTTATAAAAGCTATGCTGCCTTTTCTTCCTTCTCACTCCATCTCATCTCCCAGGGCCAGCCTGTTCCTCAAAAGAGTGAAAAACATAGGAAAATTACTGCCAATCATCCAATCAGACTATCTAAATGAAGTAAAATAATTATTAAATTTTAGTCAGCCAATATGCTGTTTGAGCTTGGATTATAAACCACTGTTTACTCTCATAGTGTCTGGCAAAAAATAGGTGTTCTCATTTTGTTTTCAATAGACAGATGGTGTTTACCATTCTAGAGCTCAAGAAGGAGAGTGATCAAGCAAATAGGATTAAGCACATTTTGAGAAAAGCAACATGGCGCACGGCCCTGGGGCAAGACTATGCTGGGCTCAGGACTTGAGTCTGCCATTTACTAGCTGTGTAATCTTGAGAAATTCTCTTAACTATCCTGATCTTCATTTTTTTTTTGCTGTGTAAAATGAAAACATTAATAAACAATGCCCATAACAAGAAATGTAAAGGTCAAATGTAAAGAAATGTGAAATCCTAAGTCCTGCATGCCTTCTACTACTGGTCTAGTCATGTGTGCCAGCTGAACATTCCCTGGGCTGCAATTAATGTGACTGATGGTTTTATCCCTGGTTTTCCCAGGGAGAAATCTAGACACAGAAATCTTGAGAAATGCCTCTGTGGAAAGTTGGATCCAAAGTTGGTCTTCTAAGGGAAGCTGCAGAATGTTTCTCCCTTAGCCTATAGTTTGTCAGAATGGTAAGATATCAAGATGAAACTCTGAAGACCTGAGGATTTTTCATGGTTTTCATTATTCTATTGAAGACCTAAAAAAAAAGTGGCTAATAAATATATTTTTAGAAATTGCTTTAGTATGATTTTTTATTAATTTAAATTAACATTTATTTAATTAACTACATAAAATCTGTATATAAAAGAGACAAAATACTATTCTTGCTCTCAGCCAGACAGTTGCTGATAAGGTAGTTTTGACAAGAATCTCATAGAATAAGAGGGCCCTCACTCAGCAACCATCAATATGGTTGGAATGTGGTATTTGCTCTTCCTGGAAACAATGCTTCCCACTTATACAGTTCATATTCCATGTGGTGTTAATACATAGACCTCATCCAACTATCTCTCTGTGGAATCTGAGTTCCTACTCAAGTAAATATCCTGTAATATGCTAAACAAAAAACCTCCTGTATTAGTTTCCTGAGGCCACTGTAACAAAGTACCACAAACTGGGTGGCTTAAACAACAAGAATGTATTCTCTCACTGTTGTGAAGGTCAGAAGTCCAAAATCAAGGTGTTAGCAGGGACACCCTTCCTTGGAAGGCTGGAATCCTTTCTTGTCTCTTTCAGCTTCTGGCAGGCCTTTGCATTTCTTGGTCTGTGGCAGGATAACTCCAGTCTCTGCTAGAGTTTACAAATGGCCTTATCCCCTGTGTCTCTGTATTTTTCTCCCTTCTCATACAGACACCAGTCATTAGATTTTTGTATGCACTATAAATCCAGGGTGGTTTTATCCCAGAATTCTTTTTATATCCCAAATATATCTACAAAGATTCTATTTTCAAATAAGGTCAGATTCTGATGTTCCAGGTTGGAATGGTCTGAATGTTTGTGTACCCCCAAAATTCATACGTTCAAACTTTTTTTTTTTTTGAGATGAAGTCTTCTCTGATACCCAGGTTGGAGTGCAGTGGCACCATCTCCATTCATTGCAACCTCCACTTCCCAGGTTCAAGTCGTTCTCCAGCCTCAGCCTCCCTAGTAACTTGGATTACAGGTGCGTGCCACTACGCCCCTTATTTTTAATAGAGATGGGGTTTCACCATGTTGGCCAGGCTGGTTTTGAACTCCTGACCTCAGTTGATCCACCCACCTCAGCCTCCCAAAGTGCTGGGATTACAGTCATGAGCCACCATGCCCAGCCCATATGTTCAAACTTAATCCCCAATATGAGAGTATTAAGAGATGTGGCTTTTTTTGGCAGGGGGGGTGATTAAGCCATGAAGACAGATTCCTCATGAATTGGATTAATGCCCTATAAAAGAGGTTTCAGGGACCTTGGTTAACCTTTCTGCCATGTGAGGATGCAACAAGAAGGCACCATCTATGAAGCAGTGAGTAAACCCCCACCAAACACTGAATAGGAAGTCATCTTGATCTTGAACTTCCCAGCTTTTAGAACTATGAGCAATAAATTTTCTTTTGTTTATAAATTACCTAGTCTATGGTATTTTTGTTGTAGCAGCTCAAATGAACTAAGACACAAATGCATATAAATTTAGGGAAAAATTATTCAACCCACTATACCTCTTTCCCTTTCACTAATTCCTATTTGATTAATGGTGCCTGTGGTTTATTTAGTGACAATGATATCTAAGGTCAATATGTGAGATTCTCAGAAAAGGAAATGTAGGCATCAGCAGCCAACAGAAAGTGGAGGGGCAATAGAAATTCTACCTCATTCCCCATGTCAGAGAAAAAAATCAATACATGGAGACACGAAATAATGCTTTGTGGGTCTGTTTGCCTGTAGCTTCTCTATATGTCAATCTTTTATGCTCAGCTTTCTTCATATTTTATTTTTTAATTTTAGTATAAAAATAAATGTTTTATTGCCTTCAATTTACCCTTATTATTTTTTACATCAATTGTTCTTTGTGTGTGTGTATGTGTTGGATTTACTTTTCTGGAGTGTGAATGTGTGTGGTGTGTGTGTATGTGTGTGACCTAAATAAGTTATTCTCCTGTAAAGAAAACAACATCAACATTTAAAGATTAGGTTAACAGAACTCACTTTATTAAATGCCTGCTATGTGTCCAGGCCTTGAGCTAAAGAATAAGAACAATGATGAGTAAAGACCATCCCTGTTCTCAAGGCATTTGTAGACTATAAAGGAGCCTGCAACCTTGTAGCAAAACAAAAAAGTAAAGAAACACAAACCATGGAGCATGTTGCACTCAACAGAGGTTCATTCTCACCCATTGTGAGGATGCTGGGAGTAATTGGAACTTTGTTGAAGAAAACAGGGAGATCATTTCTGTTTTGTCTGTGTATCACCGTGACTGCCTAGCACCATGGAGAAAGGGACCACCTTTCAGAGCACAAACTCTGACCACAGAGGGCCTTTGTCTATCCTTTGTTTTACTCTAAACTTTTCTCAAAATAATCATGGATGAAGCTGGAAACCATCATTCTCGGCAAACTAACACAGGAAGAGAAAATCAAATATCGCATGTTCTCACTCATAAGTGGGAATTGAACAATGAGATCACATGGACACAGGGAGGGGAACATCACACAATGGGGCATATTATGGGGTGAGGGGCTAGGAGAGGGATGGCATTAGGAGAAATACCTAACGTAGATGACCTATTGATAGGTGCAGCAAACCACCATAGCATGTGTATACCTATGTAACAAACCTGCACATTCTGCATATGTATCCCAGAACTTAAAGTATAATATATAAATAAATAAATAACCCTTCATGAATCTGTACTTCTGGAGAAAAGCTCACACAACTCTGGGACATTAGAATGCATCACAAGTAAGATTTAAAAAATAATTTAAAAAGTATTATTTCTGTTTTTGTTACCTTGTCATTAAATAAGGTTTGTATCTTCCTTGACCCCTCAAGATCAGTGATTTAGCTACTTGTAAATGCCTTCTTGCATTAGATTATTTCCATATACTGGATTGCTCATTTCTCCCATGGATTGGGCCTTCTATGGCTGCACATATATAGCTGCTTCAGAATAGAAACCTACTTTCTCTCTTAGCAAGGTACGGCTTTTCCAATGTCCCTTCTTGTTTTGCCAAGTTGAATTCCAAAGTTGTGTTAAATCTCAGCTAAATCAGTGTATTTGCCTTTCCTGCCTATGGCATTAACTGCACTTTACCCCTGATATTATCTTCCATTTAACTTCTTAGACTTCCTAATTCCTTAACGTATTATGGGATACCATTTGGGTATGGAGATATTATGGAAATGATGTAGAAAGGGAATGAACTTCAGCACTCCAGGTCAGAGTTACTTGGCTACTTTTAAGCATTTGTTTTTGCACCTTCTTTTTTGGTCCTTGGGAGCCTTGGACAATAAGCTGTTATCCACTTACATTTCTGAATTATACTTACATGAATCTGGTGCCAGAGAAATTTCTATGGTAAAGAATTAAAAGCGATTATCCCACTGTTTACAATCAGAGCTGGTGACTAATGAGGGTGCCTCTACTGACTCCTATCCACATTGGTAACCTTCCTCAGAGGAGTAAAGTTCATTGAGACTGAGTATCTTCTAGACTCCTATTTTGTTCCCATAAAACTATATATTTTGTTAAAAAATTGAATCAGGAATTATACTCTCTCAGGCATTAACTAGCAATTCACTTTAAGAAAAGTACAAGGAGAGGGAACAGAATGAAAATTTTAAGTTACCCTTTGGATGGGCTCATGAAAGGCCCATTTACTCACAGACTATAAGAAGTGGAATGTGAATATTATCAAAAAGCAAACTGGAGTCAGCCATGAACTTGTGAATGTAAGAGAGGGGATTCTTCATCTTATTTTGTTTTTCTTTTCAACTTAAGAGCCAATTTTGCTAAGGAAGCCAAAATCCCTGTCTGCCTGGCCCATCATACTCGGATGTATGTAGAATGTAGACAGACAAGGCACATGACAATGGCATAGATGCTCTTGGGTTTATGTCTGTCAAAGGGGGAGAAATTGTTCTTTTAAGATCCAGACTTTGAAGGCACATAAACCAAAATTTCAGTCCCAACCCCACCTCCTCCTCATTATGTGGTCTTTAGTAAGTTTCTGAAAATGTTTAAGCTTGGCTTTGTCAGCTAGAAGGTGGCAATAATCATTTAAATCATAAGTACCAGGTCCTAGCTGGATCAGTTGGCATGCTAAAAAAAAGGATACCTGAAGAGGGTTTAATCAAGAGTTAATTCAGGGTATGGACAAAGCTAAGGAACCCACCGGAAGCAGTGAGGCACCCAGGGACTAGTGGTGGTGAAGGCCATTCCCACCATCAGTCCTGTAGGGATGGGGGAAGTGGGAGCTCGTATCAGAGCACTGGGGAACCTGCACATGGGAGACACTACCCAGCAAGAGCTGCTTCAGTGAGGGATGCTGCCACCACCACCGCCACATCCCTGCCCGGCCAGGTGGGGTGGAATAAACCCTACTAAGGCTCTTTCCTCTTGCTTTCCAATCCCTTGGCAATGCGCTCCATTGGCTGCACTTGACATAAAGTCAGAGGACAAAGGAAGAGAGTGGCCAAGGAGGTGAGCTTCCTTTGCACAAAATCAGGTTAGAAAAGGATGAAGAGTGGATATGGAGGAGCAAATAGTTAATTTTCAGCATCTCTCTGTATTAGATGACTGTTGTTTGCCCAGTATCTCTTTTTTTGAGTAAATGCTATGCCTTGCTCCATAAAACTTGAATGAGGCTGAAATAACATTTACCCCTCTCCAATGACTAGGACCAAAGAACTTCATCACCCTACCCTCTAGCAAATCAATCAAATTCAACTTTGAGATTTAATACAGCATTTCTGGAAAATAGATAATCTCTTTTTCATTTGGATTATGAGCCATAAGGATGTAGACTTGGGCCAAACAACAGTCATCTTTCCAATTATATAGAAAGAACTAGCCTGACAGTAAAGACAATGCAAAAAGAGCACAGAAGAGTCCAGGAATAGGGAGAAAGAGGCAGGTCCATGGTGACTTTGTTTGAGGTCCTTTGTTTAATTATATCTAAAGGCAGTTATGCTTTTTAACATTTCAGTGATATGCTTTTTAACATTTCAGTGATATGCTTTTTAATATCCTATATTGGAAGAGTGGAAAAGGTTAATAAGGAAATGGGAAGCACCCAGAGGTTAGCAACAACAGAAAGTCTCTATGATATCAGAAATGGAGCTCAAAGGGAGGCGGTGGCACTACAGGATTCTCTGAGTTGGGGCCTCAGCAGGACCTGGAATCATGGAGAAGAAACTGCTTAGGAAATGCCGAGGCTGCCACGCTGGAAGCATGGCAAAGACTGCACAACAGGAACCGAAACCAGGGAAGAGATGCTACCTCAAGTACAGAGAGTGAAAAGAAATAGTCTGGCTTTTCCTTCCCTTCCACCCTTTGGATGCCCGCTCCCCTGCCTTCACTTAGCTAAACGTAATTGTGAGACTAACATTCAGAGCTGAGCAGATAAAAGGGCAGGGTATGGCTTTCAGAGCAAAGGAGTAATACACGTGGTCAGGACATATTCATTCTCTTTTCCTCTTTCCTTCCAAAATGCATTCCAAACTTTAGTGAAGGATACACAAATTTTTTTCTCAAAACTCAGAGAATGGGGGTCAGGTTATTTTCTGCTTAGAAACTTGAGTGGGTTACTACATAAGACAAGGCAATTTGATCTGATATTCAAGTTCGTTTAGACTATTGCCATAATTTATGGGAATGAAATAACATGATAGAAAAATGTAAAGGTAAATTGAAATCCAGTCACATTAGGCTACTTGCTCTTTTTGATTAGAGTATATTTTCCTGCACTTGCTAATAATATTCCTTCTGCCAGGCTTACCATCTTCTTCCCCATTTTTCTTTACTGAGATTTTACCTTCACATCACAAATTAAGTGCTATTCCTTCAAGAAACATGCTGGCTTGCCCACACTTCATTGTATCTCTCCCTTCTTAAACTCATATCATTCTCATGGCACTTAACACATTAGATCTTGTGTTTTAGATACTGAAATTTCTATCATACGCTTTGATAATAGATTGTGATTTCTGCAAAGACAAAGAGTGCTTTCCTCAACTTTGTATCCTTTGGGGTGGGTTTAAATGATCTCTTATACCTACTAGGTGTTTGATAAATGTTTGTTGTAGCAGATGAGCACCTGAAACAGTAATTCGGAACCTTAGGTTCTAGTATTTTCCATGTCACATTAGTGTGACTTGCAGAATGGCTCAGCTTAGCTTTTCCTATGCATAATGAGTTCAGACTAGATGAATTCCAAGGTCGCTTCTGGCCCTTTCAATTCCCTAATTTCAAGTAGAATTTAGAAGAAAAAATTTGTAAGCAGCAATTTTATAGTTCTATTATGGAATTTCTACTTGGGGAAAGCTAACATCTCATGATCTCATTCTTGCTGGAATCTTTCTCAAGATTTTCCATGGAGCTGAAATTTACCCACGACCTTGAGAAAGAAATGCAAGTTCTTCATGATCCTCACTCCACTTTCTTGTCCTTAATGCTTTTCCTCTGATGATTGCTCATTTCACACCCCAAAAGCAACTCATTTTATAAGCGTCTTACAGTACAGCAAGTAGTAAAGAATAAGAAATTATGAAATATTATATCCTATGAAGAAACACTGCTCCTAATGCATCCACAAAGAATCAAGCTCATAATTGCTGATTTGTCATTTATAATGATAAAATATGTATTTATATAATACATATGATATGATGGATGCTATTGGAGTGAGTTTGGCATATTTATTTATTTATTTATTTTTTTTATGGTACTCATCCATGTTTCTGTTTATATATAGGACAACAAATTCAGGAACAATGGGAAAGTAATATATGAAACCTTAATAGGAAATACAATAGAGATTACAAAACACTACCATTTGATTTTTTATGCAAATACTTCAATATTCCAATATTTTTACTCACTTGCTAAATAAAGCACATGACTTGAAATGCTAAATAATTGTGTTAGTCTAAATCTTTTAAATAAAATGTTGGTGAAAAATCAAAATTGTTTAGTAAGGTATGTATGACCTTGTTTATTATCTATCGTAGACATCAAGATGATCACAGTTAATACCAATTTAAGCTTTACAGAATATTGTTTTAGGCCCAATATTGATATATTAAATGAAGGTATCAGAGAATCTTATATTTGTGGCATCAGGTTATAAAGATCTATTCAAAACCATTTTTGTCAAAGTTTAAACACTGGAACAAAAGTCAAATTGTTTCTAAATGAGACACAAATGGTTCCCACTAACAGTACAAATTTTGTCCCATGGGTAATACTATTGTCTTTTTCTTTTTTAAAAAAATTATTTCGATTGTTTTTTTAGATTCAGGGAACACATGGGCAGGTTTGTTAGCTGGGTATACTGTGTGATGTTGAGGTTTAGGGTACAGATGATCCTGTCACCCAGGTAATGAGCAGAGTCCCCAGTAGGTAGTTTTTCAGCTCTTGTTCCCGCTCCCCACTCTACCTCCCCAGTGTCTATTATTCCCATGGGTCCTCAGGTATTACTATTTTCAAGTTTTTTCTTTACATGAAACTACTGAAAGAAAAAGTATGTCATGCTTGTAGGTTACTCTGTACATTTATCATTCTATTAATAAACATTTTAAGTAATTAAGTAGTATATTAAGGCCATAAACCAAGTCATTATCTCCTATCAAAGGACTACTGTTATTCAATCATCTAGAAAATTCATTTTAGGCAGGACACAGTGGCTCATGTCTGTAATCTCAGCACTTTGGGATGCCGAGGTGGGTGGATCATGAAGTCAGGGATTCGAGACCATCCTGACCAGCATGGTGAAACCCCACCTCTACTAAAAATACAAAAATTAGCTGGGTGTGGTGGTGTGTGCCTATAATCCCAGCTACTCAGGAGGCTGAGGCAGGAGAATCGCTTGAACCCAGGAGGCAGAGGTTGCAGTAAGCTGAAATTGTGCCATTGCACTACAGCCTGGGTGACAGAGAGAAACTCTGTCTTTTAAAAAAAAGAAAATTCATTTTAATGGGTTATGTTACAGGGTTGAGGTCAGCCTACAGACACAAAATAAGTTAACTGAATTTTTGTTTTTTTTGTATCAGGTTTTAATTTTTTCATTGGAACAGGATTTGGGGGTGGGGATACTAAATGTGGCAGGGTTCAACAAATTTACATTTTATCAAAATAAGGTTCTTAAAGAATGCAATGATAGCATATGCTTTAACTCTTATAGCACAAACCCTCATATTAATTGATGGTCACAGAAAAATGCTGTAATGTTTTAAACAAAAGTTTTAAAATACATCAGTGACACAAGTTTCAAACAAAATTCAGTGATCAAAATACTTAACTATCCTTTCATCAAGCTTTTACAAACACAATCAGTCTTCACTGTCTGAGCAAATCAGTTTTAGTTTCTTCATGGTCCTCCAACTGTCTTTTAACATGACACTTGTCCAGTTGTTGAATTTATAATGCAATAGTATTTTAGACCAGTTTCCCTCTCCATATTTCCTCACGCCAGATCTCAAATTCTTGTCTTCTTCCCAAAGCCATGCCTGTCTTTTTCTAGCTTGATGTTTTTCAGGAGTTACCGGTTGACTCTTTGAAACAGGTATTCTGTTTTCAGTGGCTCTTCTGCTTTCTTTTTTATTTTTTGTACTTTGAAGAGTTCCTACTCTTCTTTCTTTCTTATTAAGGTCTTGTTGCTGGGTTCCATGTTGCAACTTAGATAAGAAAAGATTCTTGTGAGACCTTTTTCTTGTATCCGAATTAACTTCAGTTTCCATTTCAACATCAAGTTTATCTTGAGAAGTTATTGTTCTTGTTCTTTTACTTTCTACTACTTTTGCTTCTGCCTTCATTAGAAAGGTTGATGATTTTTCACTTAGCACATAATTCACATAACTCTTAATTTTCTCCATCATGTGGTTGTAGCTGAAGTGC
This sequence comes from Pongo abelii, assembly GCF_028885655.2. Taxonomy (NCBI): domain Eukaryota; kingdom Metazoa; phylum Chordata; class Mammalia; order Primates; family Hominidae; genus Pongo; species Pongo abelii. The sequence continues at coordinate 21,895,623 of NC_072000.2, forward strand.
TGAAAAAAGGAATGAAATGCATCTTTCTGAGAGATTATCATAAGCAATTTGCTTTTGAGAGGCATGTAAGAATTTGGATCACCAAATATTCTTTCAAAGACTTCTTCTGCTTCTTTAAAGTTGCCATTTTCCATACAAACAGCTGTAGCCTGAATTTTAATTAAATTCTGTATTTCTTCGTGAAGTTTGTCATGTTCCTTTTCAATTGAACCCCAAATCATCAGGGCTGATTCCAAGGGTGTAATTCGTTCATCATTTTCAAACTCTGCATCAAGGGTTTTTCCTGCTGCAATTCTTGTCAAAAACTGACATATGTATATCGTTCTCAACTGGTAAGCTGTTAGGCTGGATAGTCCATGAATAATAGCCTCTGCGCTGTTGAGGGTCCTGTGGAAGTCCTCGGAGCTACCGTCGCGGAAAGCTCCGCAAAGAGGCAGAGGAAATCGCGCATCCAGCCGGCAGCCACGGCCTCGGCCTCGCCCTCGGCCACCAGGCCCGCGTCCTCCTCCTCCTCCTCGGGGGCCCCCACCTGCACCTGGCACTCGAGCAGTTCCTGGCATTCGAACTGCTCCTCGTCGGTTCTCTCTGTTTCTGCCATCTGCTCCTCGATAGGGTCGGCATCCCTACCATCCGCCGGCATATTTATTAAAACTTATTTTTATAAAAAAGATTAAAAAAAGAAATGTCTGCTCTAAGCAGTTACATGAAAATCGATAAATACAAAAGCAAGCACAAGAGTATTCAGTAGAGAATTTTGAGACTGAACAATCAAGTTTCAGGCAAATCTTGTGTGGTTCATAATTTTAGACCTTTATTATGCGAAGCTGCCAATTCAATTTTACAATGCAAGAAATGTTTGGTGTGACTATCAAGTTATATTTACTGTTCTGCGTATCTACTAAAAGATTCACTATCTTGAAAGAGTCGGTTCAAATTACCTTTGAACACACTTTTAGATCCTCTTTTGTAAGCAAAAATTGACAGACTAAAATGTATTCTTTCTTAACTGGCATCAGCATGTGAAACTTTAGAAAAACTGGTAGAGCAAATAATGATTCAGTTGCAGACCCAAATAACTTCCAAATCAACAAATTCAAACAGAGGAAAAAAGTTGCTGATCTTAGATGAATTGCCACATGTTGCCACTTCCTTTCACATGTGTCATGGTAGAAAAACTCTCATATAGAATTTTTCCCACCCATCAGAAGAAAGTAGTTATTATCTCAATTTCCTATCTCCTCTTCTGCATCTCACCTTCTGAGGAGATAAATATTAGAATATCAATGTATCCAGTGCTAAACCCAGAGATAAGGGGTTGGGATGCAAGTTGGAAAAACTGGGAAAGTATTAAATTCTGGATCTCTATTCCCCCTCTGGCTACTCTCTCACCTCTCTCATTCTGTCTCTCTCTCTCTCTCTCTATCTTCCTTCCTCTTTCTAAAAGAAGCCCTTGAAATAGTTTTATGTATTTGCAGAATCAAATTTGTCTCCTCTCTTCTTCTGTCTTCAGTGCACTCTGTTCAGGCTTTTGTTGTCATCTCTCCACTAAAACTGTTTTCGTCAACATTATCGATGACCTCAATGCTACTAACACCAAAGTTCAAGTTTCAAGCTTTGTCTAACTCAACTCTAGCAGCATGAAACACAATTTATTACTCTCTACTCCTTGAAGCATTGTCTTCTCTTCCAGGAGTATGCACTGCCAGTGTTCCTTCTCTTATTGCCTGCTCTTTTTCAAGGTTCTTTGCTGGCTCCTCTTTTTCTTTCTGACAAATACAAGCATTTCATGGCTCAGGCCTTGAAAGTCTTCCCTTATCTATCTAACTATCCTTCCACACTCACTTTCTTCATGAGTCCATCTAGTCTTGTGATAACTTCTAAATATATAACTTTCGTCTCAGCCTCTTTCCTGAGATACAGACTCAGAGATCCATCTGACTACCTGATGCCTCCACTTGAATGTTCAATGGCCATCTCAAAGTCAACATGTCCAGAACCAGGCTTGTATATTCAATCCAGCCTCCCCAAACTTGCTTCTGCTCAGCCTGCACCAACTCAGCGGATGGTGATACCATTGATCCAGTCAGGACTAGGACAAGAGTGAAGTAAGCCAAACACTTAGGCACAAGCTTTAAGGCATTCAGAGCATCAAGGAAGTGCTGACCTTGCTTTTGCATGGCTATGCAATGGCCTCCTTAAATTTTATGCCCTCAGCATCTCACTTGGCTCACCCTAGTACCAGCCCTGCTGCTTCTTGCTCAAGCCAAAAACTTCAGCATCATCCTTTATGCCTCTGTGTCTCTCACTCTCTCTTCCAATCTACCAGGATATCCTATTGGATCTACCTTCATTAATATTAAAGTGTTTGATCCAGTTACTAAAGAAATAATCAGATATATCAAACATAATGCAGGAATTTTTATAAAAATATAATTCTTGTCCTAAAGAAGAAAAACCAAAAATCTGCTCTTATTTTCACAAAGGCAGGGAGCTAAGGGAAGATAGACATACTGTTTCAGGGTGTTTGAAAAAATTAATAGACTGATTTTTAGACCAGTTTTAGGTTTACAGAAAATGTGAGCAAAATATATGGGGTTCCTGTATACTCTCTTCCCCCACCAGCCTCTGGTTTTTCCTATTATTAACATTTTGTGTTGGTGTGGCACACTTGTTACAATTGATGAACTAATATTCATGCATTATGATTAACTAACATCCACAATTTATATTAGGGTTTAGTCCCTGTGTTGTACAGTTCTATGGGCTTTGCTAAATGCATTACATCATATATTTCCCATGACAGTATCTTAAAGAATAATTTCATTGCCCTAACATTCTTCAGGGCCTTATTTCCCCTCAGCTAGCAGTGACATCTTTAGGTACAAGTACACACCACCTATAACAACTTAATTTATTGCCTTCTAGGCAAGCCAAGGCAGCGACTGAGGACAGTGACAATGTCACCTATCTTCCATTCAGCAGCCTGTGTTTGGTGCAGAGCCCAGGGTTCCTAGGTCCAGCCTATATGCTCCAATGGTGGTTTCCTATACTCAAAGACAATGAACTTCCAGACACATCACAAATGCCAGGTGCTCTGCAAAGCTGTCCTGATTCCTCCTAGCAACATGAGTTGCCATATTTTCTTTATTCTAAGGTGTCAGGCACATGATCATGGTGTCCATCAGGCTGTCTGATCCTCTGATTATACGTCAGTCTCCCAGACTAGATCAGGGGCTTTTCAAGGGCAGAAGCTCCGTCTTAGTCAGCTGTGTCTTCCTCAGGGCCTGTACTTGCCATTTGTTGATGATATGAAAAGTGTTGAGGTTGTGAGGGGGAGGAAGAAGGATGGTGGAATAAATAAAGGGAAAAGAGGGAAAGAAAAAAGACAGGGAGATAGTGAAAGTGTTTGTGCCCTTGTCCTCGGTCACAGGTCACTATGGGTGGGCACAGCTGTTCAGCACCAGAATGAGAGGAAGATGAGTAAGAGAGGGCATCTCTGAGTCAGGACTGGTGCATTTCTCACACCCAACGATCCAGCCACATCACTGATGAATCTGGGATGTTGTACTTTTCCCCACCAGAAGCCCTAGTTGCACATGAGAGACTATCGCCTGCTATTGCACTGACTTCATATAGTCCTAGGACCTCAGGGCTAATGAGTTCTCAGTTACATGGAACAGCTTTGTTTGATAAGTTATTCCAGTTTTATATGTAAGAAAACTTGGTGTTCTTATGTTATTTAATATATTGATTTGCTACATTCTATAAAAAGACAAATAAATGAGACTTCTTTAAAGTGTCTTAGAAGAAGTCTCAAGTCTCCTGTGGCTCTCAAACCTCAGTGCGGACAGGCAGTTCACGACATTTGTTGTCCATAGTGTACTTGTTTGGACAATTTCTCAATTTCCAAACAGCAGTGATGTTTTTTGCAACAAATAAATTACAAAATGAAATATTTCACATTTTGTCCTCCCTCTGATATAAATCTTTGTGGTCCTAAACAATTAAAGCTCCTTAGTTTAAATGGGAAGTATTATTAAGGAAAGTTGAAATTGTATGAAAGTGATTAAATTGAAGATTCAAAAATGTGTCTATATTTGGGAATATTGATTATGATTTTAATGTTAATTTTTTGATCTGATACCATTTCCAAAATTTAACCTACAGAAATACTAAAACATATGTGCAGTTATAGGTTAAAAGAATATGATGAAATTATTTGCAGTAGGGCAAAATTTAAAACAATTCAAGTGGTTTTAAAGGAGGATTAAATAACTATATTTAATGATGAGTGAGTAGTAGGTTAAAAAAGGAATTATTTTGAATAATAAGAAAAATAAAGATTCTAAGATATGTATTCAGTGAAGAAAGTTTCAGGATCACATGTTTGCTATCATTTCATTTTTGCAAAACAAACAAACAAGAATAAAACCAAAAGCTACACACGCAAGCATGCACACACGCACACACCGCAAGACACTTGTGAATTGAAGGGGGTAATGTTAATATTCACACAGGAACCATCAGCATGATATAGGAGTGTCAAGAAAACCAGGATCTATAACCACCTTAATTTAATGGACTTTATATTCTGTGTTATATGTTACTATCTATAAGAATAAAATTAAATTTTCCATACTTAAAGTGTCTATAACAAAATTGAGTAAATTGTAAACTTGGATCTCAAGTCCAGTTCCTCTAGTTCTCTCAGAACTATCTCCCTTCATTTCAAAGTTCATGGATTGATTTTTGGTTTTCCTAACATGTACCGCTGTATTTTAACTGTACACATCACCAGGGCATTCTTTTTTCTTGTTCTCTTATTATTAGAACATACACATAACTCCTTCTGACAATCTAGCCATTGTAAACCTCCCAGATTTATCAACTGTCATCTTCCAAGTACTCACAGTGCCGATTTCTGATATTACAATGGCCTCAGATTTTGTACTTTGGATTTTTTCGAAAATAAATTACAGTGTCTATTTACATGGATAAAGAGTGACCACTGTCTTTGGCTGGTTCCTGTTGATAATGAGACCAAGGCAGGGGCCTTCACTGAATTCCCACATGTGCTTGGTTGCAAGCCACACTCAGGTGACAGACAGTCTTGCAGTTGGTGCTGTTGGTCACATGAAGACTGGGAAAGAAAGTGCATCAGATCAAAATAAACTTATTTCTGTTGCAAAACATAACAACTCGAGGCACATACACTGTGAATATTGGGTCAGAGGCATTATCTTCATATTGAAAGACTAGTATATAATTATCAAGAACAGAAATGTAAAGAACATAGCTTGATGATAGAATTGGTACACGTTTATTATTAGAAATTGTATTTGAAATCCAGAGAAGAGTAACTGAATGGGGAAAAACATATCAGATATTAGATGACAAAGAATATTAGAAAATTTCAACTTCTTTTTCCAGTTGAATTTAACAATGTTTTACTTCACAGTTGACTGATTGATTTGCCTCTGCCAGGATGTAAATTCTCAGAGATATTCTTTCTGCCATTGTGCCAATCTGTGACACAGGTAGCATAGGATTTATATGCTGTTCTGGTCAATATCCTTCAGAAATGACCAGCAGAACACAGGGACACATATTCTCCTTCAACAAACACTCATGAAATGTGAAATCAGACTTCTACTGGTACAGAGTCAGCTGGACGGCTTGTTATGAGGCCTCATTCAGTGTGAGGCAAAGGTTGTGAAGTTTGTATTTAAGTTTTTAAAAAGTTATGTATAAGGAGTGGCCATCATGATGATTAAATACATTATATTTTGCCCTTATGAAATGTGATCAAAAACCACAAACTTCAATGACAATAAGTAATTGGTCTTACTTGGTCTGCTCATACTGAAAAAACTGAGTCTTATCCTATGCAACAGGTCTGGAGCAGTTGGAACATGCATCAGAACATGCATCAGTTGGAACATGTTTAGAAGCTATATGGATAGCATTTGTTTACATTTCATATAAGACAGAGTAAATTAAGGACAGACACCTTTCTAGTGTCTTCAGGTATTCAAACAAGTAAATATTTAATATATCTCAGTTTGCTCCATTATTTGTCAAACACATTTTCATTTTGATAAAAATGTCTCAAAAATGCCTTAATAATGTGTGCTTTGGTGAGGGAAATTTGGAAATAATGAACGTGAGCTAATCCTCTTTTTGTGACTGAAGGGTCCTCACTTGAAATCATCACCTTTGGAGCTGTGCTTCTATAATGTGATGCTCACTGGGTTTTTGAGATATAATGCCTGTCCCTAAACTGAATTGCCCCAAACTGCTTTATACTTGTTGATTTCACTACCAGTGTCCTCTTATTTTGTATTTCAGTGTACCAAATTTATAATGTTTTTGTTGGTTTTGTTACCAACAGAAACATCAGGTGAATTAAAAGATACCAAGATAAGTACTCATCAAACTGAAAAGTAAATGCAATTAGATGTTACTTTTGCCAGAGGGTGGGTGGGCAAATTTAGCATAATGCATTGCATTAGTTGTCAGTGTGGAGCATGCTTCAGAGTCATCTGGAGGGCTTGTTAAAATGCCGGTTGTTGGGTTCCACCCCAGAGCTTCTGATCCAGTAGATCTTGGGTGAGGCCTGAGAATGTGCATTTCTAGCAGTTGTCCAGTGGATGCTGCCAATCTGAGGACTACACATTGAGAGCTACTTGCTGCAGAGAAAAGTGGAATGGGGAGAATTTAAAGAATCGGGGAGAGTTTAAAGAATCAGTAAGAATTTAAGGTTTCAGGAAATGTTTGCAAGTCTCCAAGTAGAAAAATGGGAATGTTAATTTTCTCTTCACATATTGGGCGTTACGTTAATGGAACTCTAACACAAAGAGGGAGAGCTGTGGGAAAAAATCAAGGGATTTGCATAAAATGATAGATTAGAGTTACGTGTTAGTTCACAAAATGATTTCGGGAAGATATGTTAAATAATTCCAACACTACAAACTGATACCACATCGGGCAACTTCACGCTCCAAAATCCTCTCATGTTGCCTTTGCACTAGGCTGGCCTGGAAGGAGCATTGATTGGACCCCATGTGGCATTCCTAATGTCTCTATATTCTAATCCATTGGTTGCCACTAAAGTGCTTTGCCAAGAGATTTTGTTCTGAGATAGTGCATAGCGCTGAAGAGAAAATAGCTTTGCAAATCTAGTGATTTCATGGACCACTAGATTTAAAGGTCCATGAAATACATTGCAAACATTTAATACATTTAATACATTTAATACATTGCAAACAACATTGAATTAGTTTGTTGGACAATTAGGTAAGATATTAAACTAACGATGTACATATAAATATGTCAAGTCATTATTTAAAAATACATCTGTAAGGCATAGTTGGAGAAGGCTTTTTCTCGTGAACCCTGTAAAGGCTTTTCCCTACAACTCTCTAATAGTTCAACAGGTACCAACTTTTATAAATAATACTTCATTTTCAGAGGTGTTCACAAGTGAGAAAAAGAATTTTCTATAATGGATGTTTAAAAAAATTACTTCCAAGGAAATTAATTCTTGTAAACCTCCCAAAATAAACATCAGGAAATTAAATTGGTGTTTGTTTGTTAGTAGAATGAACATCCTCAAGAAAATCCAAGATTGCAAATATTTTAGCTCAGGCCTAGTTTCTAGTCTCTGAAAGACCCTTCCTTCCTGAGCTATGGCCACCTACAGCCCTCTTGCAGCTTAACCATTGCCTTGACTTTCAGCACGAATCCTGCAAAGATGGTAAGGAGATTTACATGACTACGTGTCTACCAGCTGTGGTTTCATCATTTTTTCTTTGTCTCTGAGCTAATGCAGAGACAATACTCTGGTTCTGGTAAGTGGATCTCAGTCTGTTCCTTAGTCTCCTGCTCTCGGGGCACCCAAGTCTGATTTCTGAGCTTCAGCTTGATCCTTTTTTGTTACCTGTCATCGTCCTCAGGATGGGGTTCCCAAGTCCTGGATCCTGGACCATTGTCTTGGACCCTCCACTGAAATGACAAATATTCCTAATTCCAATTTGCTATCCTTCTTGTAAGGATAAACTGTCTCGTACTGCATCCGTCTGTTTGGACAGGTCAACATTTCATTTGCAACCCTTCGTGGATATCTACTTACTTGCACTACAGGCTGCTATCACTCAATCCTGTTGGACAGACTACTGTAGTCTTGCTTTACGTCTGTGGTGGAATCCATCCACTCAGATCCTATTCAGTAATAGAGCCTTTTCTCAAATCCCAGCCCTTTCTCATCTGAACTATATGAGAATAAGTAATTGCTCTTACTTGGTCCATTCCTTCTGAAAAAACAGTCCTTACTGAAAGGCGTTTCATAAGGACTGAGTTCTAATGGAACCATATTATTGATGGGAGTGATGGACATGAACAAGGTACAATTTCTCTCTTGAAGAAACTCATTCTTTTTTTTTTTTTTTTTTTTTTTTTTGAGAGAGTCTCACTCTCTCACCCAGGCTGGAGTGCAGTGGCATAATCTTGGCTCATGGCAACCTCTGCCTCCTGGGCTCAAGCAATTCTCCTGCCTCAGCCTCCTGAGTAACTGGGATTACAAAATTAGCCTTTCACCATGCCAGACTAATTTTTTTTTTAAATTTTTAATAGAGACAGGGTTTTGCCATGTTGGCCAGGCAGGCCTCCAACTCCTCGAGTGATCCGTCCACCTCAGCCTCACAAAGTGCTGGGATTACAGGCATGAGCCACCGCACCTAGCTCATTTTTGATGACAGAGCAAACAAGCAAACAATTGAAATGCAGGTTGAGTATTCCTTATCCAAAATTCTCAGGACAAGATGTGTTTTGGATTTTTAAAATATTTTTCAATATTTGCGTTAAACTTACTGGTTGACACCCCAAATTCAAAAATCTGAAATCTAAAAAGCTTTAATGAGCATTTTCTTTTGAGCACGACCTTTGAACATTGTGTCAGCATTCAAAAATGTGAATTTCAGATTTTTGGATTAGGAATGTTCAACCTATACAATACTTTAACCATACATTCTGAGAACCTTTCTCAAAAGTATATAGTAGAGGAGGTTAGACAATTGTCCTTCCATAATCATTCATTCTATCATTTGCTCAAACCCCACTGTGTTTCAGGCATTTTGTAAATACATTGGGAATGGACCCAGAGGGCCTTTCTGAGAATTGTGAGTTAGACTCAGATACTCACCCAGGCCCAGAACATCCATGACCTTTTGCCTTCAAATACCAATGATAATTTGTCTTGTGGTCCTAAGATGTTAATCGGAGCTGCTTATAACGGACAGCCTCTGAAATTGGCTTCTCTCCCCGGTAGCCGCAGATGTTCTACCCTGGACCCTGATGACATTAGGTTGGGGGATCGTAAGTGCAGTTACTTTGTTGCCAGGTCCACTTTCTTTCCAGTACCTCTGAATCAAATGTCAACCTGTTTTCATTGTTCCCTACCTGATTAGCTGGAGCTGGATATACTAAAGGAATGAAAGTTTTCTGAGCTGACTGCACTGATAAACCTAGAAGCAGACCATAGTGATAAATACTTCATAATTTTCAGAAGTCAGCATTAACTGCTGAGTAGCAGAGTGGACTTAAATTTGTGTTTTCAGTGGAAATGATCACCGTGATGTCCTTACTGCCTCCTAACTCAGGAAAGGAACAACTGGCTGGCCCCTGGAACTCCCTGCCTGACTGGTGATTGCCCACAGACTTCCAAAACACTCTTTACCCTGAGATGTGAATGTTGCCCATGGCCTTCAGCTGGTGGATGATATCTGGGCCTGAGATGACAGTATCAGGTATTTCTGAAGACATCCTGGGGAAATGTGGGGATTGCCATGGTGCCTCTGAGCTTACCTCTAGAACAGACACTTTGATAAGTGCTTTTGCTTCTTTCTCTGAATTCTAAATCAGCCCTAGAATGCTGGATGATAATTCTGAAACAAGCCCTACCCAGTCAATTTTCCTGAAGTTTCATGAGGATTCTGAAGAGTGGTGACAGGTGTTGGGCTAAAATAAGGGAGGAAGGCCGAGGTGAGGAGAGTACTCAGAGTCAGTGGGCGGACAGACGTCATCCAGAGACTTGCAGAAAATAGGACCAAAGCCATGGCCCCCGACAGGAGTGGCAATCCTAAGTGCAGTTTTAGTTGCACTTTTGAGATAATGAAAATACAACATCAGTCACTTAACCTCTTTTAACATCAGTTTATTAATCTGCAAAACATTGACGTGCTACCTCACAGCATTCTTCACATACAATAAGAAACAGCATGTTAAACTAAACAAAGTTTAAGAAGTGATGCAAATATACTATTAAGGTAGATTGAAGATTATAGTTCTATCACTTTTTCTTATTTTCTGAGAAGCTCTTATGAACATTGATTTAATTATTTCTTTTCCCTCTTTATGAGCATACATGTCTTATTCAAGCTTTAAAATATCACTTGGAAATTAACAAGGGGTTTCACAAATATAGTCATATTCCTTATCTGTTCCCAATATTTTGTCCCAAAATATTGCTTTTAAAGAAACAAAAGAACTACTTATAAAATTGTGGTAGAATCAAGGCCGCCTATAAACAAATGCTCACCAGCCAACAGAAGAAATCTATCCTGCAATATGGGTGACTTTCCCAGTGTACCACGATAGTTCCTTAAAGCTGTTATGAATTATTACATAAACCTGTATTTAGAGACTTTTTTAAAAAATATCTTTTTAATGACTTATACACCAGCGTGGAGACTCGTGATGTAAACAGCCTCATTTGTCTGCTCTGTGCTTTGGGAGGGACAGGGACTCCATCTCCCACCTTGGCTGAGATAAAACATGTCTTGTAAATTAATAAATAATTTCCTAACTAACATGGCAAAAAAAGAAAAAAAAACCCAAACGAGACCTAGTTTCCATCCAGGGACAGGATGTTTCTGGACACCCCCAGTCACTGCTCCTCCTAAGGGCCTGGCTGTGGCTACTGAAGGGAGGATGTAGTGAGAATGGCTTCCCTTCTGCTGTTTGCTGCTGTCTGCACCGGCCAAGAACCTGCTCCCGTCTGCCCGGGCTGATGGAGTCTCACTCTTGAGAAAAATCTTGCTGGGGCAGGTCCTCTGGCAGCCCCAGCACCTTACCCTGAGTCATGGGAACTTGAGACTTTGTCCAAACCTTGGCTGGAAGGCTTGTCTTGGCACTCAACTCTTAGCTAGTGGATTTATCACATTAAGACTGTACCTGGGCCTTTTTCATGATGACTTGGGTCCCAATCCTCAGAGCAGCTGAGAAAACAGCTAGCGCCACCTGTGGATGCACCCACAATGAAATCAGAGGCCACGTGAGGTTTGCAAGGTGGAGTGGCCTGTAGTTTTAACTCGGGCACTATGGCAATGCAGACCCAAACCAACTGTGCCAGTTCTTTCTGGGTGGCAAAGTGTTGTCAGGCTTTGTGGTCACTCCTGAATTCTGTTTGGAAGCACAGTTCTCTTTCTAATGAGAATGGAAAATTGGAAAGGCCTGTAAAATTGGAAAGCCTGTAAAAGGCCGTAGAGTGGAGATATATAAAATGTACGCTCACCCATGTTTTAGGGGTCGACACCATGGACTTTTATCTCGCTCACCAAATTCCTCACACATACAGCTCACTCCCTGCGGCCTCGGCTATCTCAGGCACCACAAAATCCTCACTGCTTGAAATTCACTTACGGAGTTCAACAAACAACTTTCTTTAAAAAAAAAAAGGCAGTAAAATCTCAGAATTTCTGTGCAACGCTTGTAACCTGTCCACTTATTAAATAAACAGAACACCAAACTAACCGAAAGCTACGCAGCTGGCAGGCTGCCCTGGGCAGAGCCCTGCCTGTCTGACAGGGACTACGGTGGCACGGGAGCTGGGCGTGTTCATGCTGGAAGAAATGAGAGGTGGTCTCATTCCCTGACTTTCAAACTCTCATCTCAGGAGCCCCCAGTCCTAACACTGTATTCAGCAGCTGGAGTTACCTGGCCATGTAAAAGGACGAGGGAAGGTAGACCGTCCTCAACTTCTTCCTGTGTTTCTAGCAGGGAAGGAAGGCAATGGCTTCAGTCCCTCCGCCTCTAAGTAACAAGGCAAAGGCCTCCCTAACGCAGGCTGACAGGATGTGGGGAAGGTCTTGTGTCTTTTCCTAACTCAGAATTTCTGAGTCAGTGGCTCCCAGAGAAAGACTGTCCTCTTAGCACGTGACCCTGAAGACTTCTAGCACCAAAGGCTTGCTAACACCTCCGACCCTGTCTTCAGGTAAAGGGGATGAGAGGCAGAACCCTTCTCCTGACTGGTGCCTGAAGGAGGCAAGAACGAGCATCTGCTATGCCCCAGCCCGAATTCCCCCGTCTCAGCAGGAGAGGGGAGAGATGAGGGTGCAGATGTTCTGGGCCGGTCAGTGCAGTTTGATGAATGCCTCCAGATCTTCCGGGATGAAGCCCTTGTAAGGGATCTTGTTCTTATCCAGGGCCCGGGCCGCAAGGTACTGCAGGGTCACGTTGTTGAAGGGCTGCATGGTACCCCTGGCCAGCAGCTTCTCTTCCAGCAGCTCCTCTTCCAGCAGCTCGTAGGCCGTCTTCTTGAAGGCGTTAGTGGCGTCCGTGTGGGCCCCTGCTTCAATCAGGGCATTCACGATGGCCGGGCAGTTGTTCTGGGCTGCTATGAGTAGCGGGGTGTTGTTGTCAAAATCCCTGCTGTCCCGGTCCGCCCCGCAGTGGAACAGCACTTTGACCACGTGCAATGAGGGGAATCTGCCCACGGGGTAGCGGCCCACGTTTGTGTTGTCCTTGTCCACAGCCATGTGCCGAGGGGTGAAGCCGTTCTTGCCCCTGGGTGCGCACTTGAGCAGGCGGTAGATGGTCTGGTGCTTCAGGTGCTCCTGGCTGGGGGTGCACTCCACTTTCTCCAGCAGGTAGAGCAGGTGGAGGATGATGGCCAGCATCTTGTTGAACTGGGCCGAGTCTCTGGGGTCCTTGAGCAGCTGCAGGGCCCATTCCACTTCCCGGATCCCTTTGGTGAGGACCCCCATGAGGTCTGCAAAGCCGATCTGGGTGCCTAGGCTGCCTTTGGCAGCCCGGTCCTGCAGCACATAGGAGAAGAGTTCGGCGAAGGAGAGGAAGCTGCTGGCGGTCATGGGGCTCAGAGGCTCCAGGTTGCTCTGTTGCATGTCCAGGGCGTACTTCCACAAGCGGATGTAGCACTCGATATTGCCCGAGTCGGCGTACACGGCGCCCCTATAACGGATATAATAGAAAGTGTTGGGGTGCGAGGGACTGAGGATGCGCTCCCGGATCAACAGGGCCTGCATACGCATCTCATCGGGGTCGGTGATCAGCGCCTCCAGCTCCTCGGTGGTGTTGACCTCCCTGAAATAGTCATAGGCCAGGACCAGCTGTGGGGGCTCCGGTTTGGACAGGTACTCGCCCCACTGGTGACGCAGCTCCATGGCCCACCTCCAGTGTTTAAGGGCTCCAAGCAGATCTCCTTTCTTATCCACATACATAGATCCCAGCAATTCCAAGGCTTCCACGGCAGCTTCCCGGCTGGTGGGACAGCAGCTTTGGTAAGATTCCCCGTTCAGCGGTTCCTCAGAGGGGAAGCTGCAGCACGGAGCCCCCTGAGGCTGCGCACACCCCTGGCTGGTGGAGGAGCCTTCTTGGGGCAGCCCAGGCTGAGCCTCTCCCCCTGTGACCTGCTCCTGGCCGGGCTGCTCCTGGATGAGGTACTCCACGATGTTGGTGTGGCCAGTCATGCTGGCCAGGAGCAAAGGGGTCATGCGGTAGCCATCACGTTTCATGCGGGCCTTGCACCCCAGCAGCAGCTGCAGGATCTCCAGGCTGCTGGACCCGGCACAGTAGTGCAGGGCAGTGTTGCCCTTGGCGCTGCGCCAGTTCACCTGGGCGCCCTGCTCCAGCAGGTAGCGGGCGATCTCACGGTGGCCCTTGTAGCACGAGATCATGAGGCACGTGTGGCCGTGCCGGTTGGCCACCTCCAGGTTGGCCTGGTCCTCGCCGACCAGGTAGCGCACCACCTCCAGGTGGCCCTCGAAGCAGGCGGCGCGGAGGGGCGTGGAGTTGGTGCGCGTGGTGCGGTTCACCGAGGCCAGGCACCAAGTCCAGGTGGCCGGCGCCCACAGCGGCGGCGCGCCCTCGATGGTCTCGCCATCGAAGTGCACCGAGCCACCGGCCTCCACGCTCGCGCCGCACGGGTCCACCAGGTACTCCACCACGTCCAGGTGGCCGTAGCAGCAGCGTCCCCGCGCCGGCACCTAGCCAGTCAGCTTGTCCAGTTCCTCCCGGCTCCGGCCCCTGAGCAGCTTCTGGAGCAGCTGCAGCTCGCAGTCATGGGCGGCGTTGTACACGGCGGTGCGGAGGTCCATGGTTCGGGCCTCCGCCAGGCCATGAGCCAGCCGCAGAGGGAGGGGGAGACAGGATCAGAGCCCAGACGGGCGGGAGCCAACCTTCACCGTCTCCCTTGCAGCCATCTTAGGGTGTCCTAGAGACTTTTAAATATGCAGATTATTGACCTGAGAAACCATTTTGTCTCCAAAGGAACATTTGCAGGCTGTCGTGCAAATCTGCATTTCAGCAACTTTCACATTATGATCTTAGTGAATTCTTGACCAGATAGACTTGAACAGCTGCCACCCATGCTTGGGAAGTCCCTTTACTCGAGAAGAGAAAATAGCTCATTTGTTTGCAATTCTTTCCTGAAAGTATATAAGGGCAATTTTCTACGTTGTGAACTAGTATCAGAGCAACATTTTCCCTGAAAGACCATAGCTCATTATACTATTTAGGAACAAACAAAAATATATACAAACATTTTTTGGGGAGTGTTATAATTTGTGCCCAGAAGGGACAAGTTTCTTTTCAGATTAAGTTTTAAAAAATGTTCCTTTATTCAAGCTGACATGGAGGTTATAACTGAGAAAATCTCCCTCTGAAATTAGAATGCCTTACATTTGTATAACATTTTATACTTTTCAAAGTGCTTTCAGGCACATTATTTCATTTGATCTTCAAAACAGCTCAGTGAGGCAGGTAAAGTGGGTGTTTTATTCATCACTTTTTAGATAAGGAAATAGGTTCAGACTACAGATATTATCTGAGTATCTACTAACTTCATTGTATTGTGCTAGGTGTCATAGAGGATAAAATAACATGTATTCCTAAAAGAAGAATCTTGGTTTTAGATAAGACATAACAACACAAAGCTAAATATACATAACCATACAATATGGTCAAAAGATGACAAAAGACAATATATGGTGAAAGTATTAGAAGCACAAGCAAACTGTGTTCTGGCGGATTAAGGGAGACTTCTTAAAGCAGGTGTCACCCGAATATATATGCCTGGAAGGAGGTTTGGAATTTGTGGAATATTTACTCTTTGGCATCAAAATCACCTTCTCATATAACCTTAGAATATAAGAGATTTTGGCATTCATCTAGTTTGTTCTGATACTCGATGTTGGCACTCCCTATGGCCCCCTAAGCAAAGATGTTGGAATAGCTGTGAGTCTTAACAGTTCTATCTACATGCAGCTGCAATCTCCGCTTCTCTAATTCCACCCTTTGTTGACCAGAGTAAAACAAGACTAATCCATATTCTCTTTCTGTGGAAAGCCTGTAATATGTCTGTAGACAGCATGATAGCTTGATCTGCCTTTAGTCTTTCCTTCTTTTCATTTAATCTTAAAGCTTCTGGAGATACAGTCATTATTTTACTGCTGGGCCCCTATTTTATTTATCCAAATTATCTATAACTTTGGCCATCCCGAATTGATACACTATTGTAGATATGCAGATTTGAGTGAGGCTCTAAAAACTATTGTTATCTTTTTAATTCACTGCCAGCATGTCTGTTAATACTGCTAGTTGTGAACATTTCTCAATATAAAGTAACTTTTGTGTAAAAGGTGCATAATTAATATGCCTGGAATGAGTTATGAATGTCTTCCTAAAGAACAAAGGCCACCTTCATTGTGGTGGCTTTTTTCTTTAACTTTTGTATTTTTGTTAAGCCATTCATGATCTATGCACGCGTGCACAGATGATACTTGCTTAAGGAACTAACACCAAAGCTCTAATATAGTAATAATTTTTGGTATTTTGTTTCTCATTTTTATTACTGGGAAAGTAAAAATTAATCACTCATGTAAATTAATAATCCAATACTGACCTCTGGTGTGTAATGATGAAATTGCTTACTGGATGAACTAGTGGATGCTTAGGAAGAGTTTTATGTTTTAATATAAGAACATTTTTCTCCAAGCAAAGAAGCTTCCTAGGCTATAATTACAAATGTGGAAATTGGGAAACATAACACTAAACTAACTGAATTTAGAGAATGTATCTACGGTAGTTTTTTTTTATTATTATACTTTAAGTTTTAGGGTACATGTGCACAATGTGCAGGTTAGTTACATATGTATACATGTGTCATGCTGGTGTGCTGCACCCATTAACTTGTCATTTAGCATTAGGTATATCTCCTAATGCTATCCCTCCCACCTCCCCCCACCCCACAACAGTCCACAGAGTGTGATGTTCCCCTTCCTGTGTCCATGTGTTCTCATTGTTCAATTCCCACCTATGAGTGAGAACATGCGGTGTTTGATTTTTTGTCCTTGCCATAGTTTACTGAGAATGATGATTTCCAATTTCATCCATGTCCCTACAAAGACATGAACTCATCATTTTTTGTGGCTGCATAGTATTCCATGGTGTATATATGCCACATTTTCTTAATCCAGTCTATCATTGTTGGACATTTGGGTTGGTTCCAAGTCTTTGCTATTGTGAATAGTGCCGCAATAAACATACGTGTGCATGTGTCTTTATAGCAGCATGATTTATAGTCCTTTGGGTATATACCCAGTAATGGGATGGCTGGGTCGAATGGTATTTCTAGTTCTAGATCCCTGAGGAATCGCCACACTGACTTCCACAAGGGTTGAACTAATTTACAGTCCCACCAACAGTGTAAAAGTGTTCCTATTTCTCCACATCCTCTGCAGCACCTGTTGTTTCCTGACTTCTTAACGATTGCCATTCTAACTGGTGTGAGATGGTATCTCATTGTGGTTTTGATTTGCATTTCTCTGATGGCCAGTGATGGTAAGCATTTTTTCATGTGTTTTTTGGCTGCATAAATGTCTTCTTTTGAGAAGTGTCTGTTCATGTCCTTTGCCCACTTTTTGATGGGGTTGTTTGTTTTTTTCTTGTCAATTTGTTGGAGTTCATTGTAGATTCTGGATATTAGCCCTTTGTCAGATGAGTAGGTTGCAAAAATTTTCTCCCATTTTGTTGGTTGCCTGTTCACTCTGGTGGTAGTTTCTTTTGCTGTGCAGAAGCTCTTTAGTTTAATTAGATCCCATTTGTGAATTTTGGCTTTTGTTGCCATTGCTTTTGGTGTTTTAGACATGAAGTCCTTGCCCATGCCTATGTCCTGAATGGTAATGCCTAGGTTTTCTTCTAGGGTTTTTATGGTTTTAGGTCTAATGTTTAAGTCTTTAGTCCATTTTGAATTAATTTTTATATGCAGTGTAAGGAAGGCATCCAGTTTCAGCTTTCTACATATGGCTAGCCAGTTTTCCCAGCACCATTTATTAAATAGGGAATCCTTTCCCCATTGCTTGTCTTTCTCAGGTTTGTCAAAGATCAGATAGTTGTAGATATGCGGCGTTATTTCTGACGGCTCTGTTCTGTTCCATTGATCTATATCTCTGTTTTGGTACCAGTACCATGCTGTTTGGTTACTGTAGCCTTGTAGTATAGTTTGAAGTCAGGTAGTGTGATGCCTCCAGCTTTGTTCTTTTGGCTTAGGATTGACTTGGCGATGCAGGCTCTTTCCTGGTTCCATATGAACTTTAAAGTAGTTTTTTCCAATTCTGTGAAGAAAGTCATTGGTAGATTGATAGGGATGGCATTGAATCTATAAATTACCTTGGAGAGTATGGCCATTTTCACGGTATTGATTCTTCCTACCCATGAGCATGGAATGTTCTTCCATTTCTTTGTATCCTCTTTTATTTCCTTGAGCAGTGGTTTGTAGTTCTTCTTGAAAAGGTCCTTCATGTCCCTTGTAAGTTGGATTCCTAGGTATTTTATTCTCTTTGAAGCAATTGTGAGTGGGAGTTTACTCATGATTTGGCTCTCTGTTTATTATTGGTGTATAAGAATGCTTGTGATTTTTGTACATTGATTTTGTATCCTGAGACTTTGCTGAAGTTGCTTATCAGCTTAAGGAGATTTTGGGCTGAGGCAATGAGATTTTCTAAATGTACAATCATGTCATCTGCAAACAGGGACAATTTTACTTCCTCTTTTCCTAATTGAATACGTTTTATTTCCTTCTCCTGCCTAATTGCCCTGGCCAGAACTTCCAACACTATGTTGAATAGGAGTGATGAGAGGGGGCATCCCTGTCTTGTGTCAGTTTTCAAAGGGAATGCTTCCAGTTTTTGCCCATTCAGTATGATATTGGCTGTGGGTTTGTCATAGATAGCTCTTATTATTTTGAGATATGTCCCATCAATACCTAATTTATTGAGAGTTTTTAGCATGAAGCGTTGTTGAATTTTGTCAAAGGCCTTTTCTGCATCTATTGAGATAATCAGGTGATTTTTGTCTTTGGTTCTGTTTGTATGCTGGATTAGATTTATTGATGTGCATATGTTGAACCAGCCTTGCATCCCAGGGATGAAGCCCACTTGATCATGGTGGATAAGCTTTTTGATGTGCTGCTGGATTCTGTTTGCCAGTATTTTATTGAGGATTTTTGCATCAATGTTCATCAAGGATATTGGTCTAAAATTCTCTTTTTTGGTTGTGTCTCTGCCCGGCTTTGGTATTAGGATGATGCTGGCCTCATAAAATGAGTTAGGGAGGATTCCCTCTTTTTCTATTGATTGGAATAGTTTCAGAAGGAATGGTACCAGTTCCTCCTTGTACCTCTGGTAGAATTCGGCTGTGAATCCATCTGGTCCTGGACTTTTTTTGGTTGGTAAGCTATTGATTATTGCCACAATTTCAGAGCCTGTTATTGGTCTGTTCAGAGATTCAACTTCTTCCTGGTTTAGTCTTGGGAGGGTGTATGTGTCGAGGAATTTATCCATTTCTTCTAGATTTTCTAGTTTATTTGCATAGAGGTGTTTGTAGTACTCTCTGATGGTAGTTTGTATTTCTGTGGGATCGGTGGTGATATCCCCTTTGTCATTTTTTATTGCATCTATTTGATTCTTCTCTCTTTTCTTCTTTATTAGTCTTGCTAGCAGTCTATCAATTTTGTTGATCCTTTCAAAAAACCAGCTCCTGGATTCATTAATTTTTTGAAGGGTTTTTGTGTCTCTATTTCCTTCAGTTCTGCTCTGATTTTAGTTATTTCTTGCCTTCTGCTAGCTTTTGAAAGTGTTTGCTCTTGCTTTTCTAGCTCTTTTAATTGTGACATTAGGGTATCAATTTTGGATCTTTCCTGCTTTCTCTTGTGGGCATTTAGTGCTATAAATTTCCCTCTCCACACTGCTTTGAATGTGTCCCAGAGATTCTGGTATGTTGTGTCTTTGTTCTCATTGGTTTCAAAGAACATCTTTATTTCTGCCTTCATTTCGTTATGTACCCAGTAGTCATTCAGGAGCAGGTTGTTCAGTTTCCATGTAGTTGAGCAGTTTCGAGTGAGTTTCTTAATCCTGAGTTCTAGTTTGATTGCACTGTGGTCTGAGAGACAGTTTGTTATAATTTCTGTTCTTTTACATTTACTGAGGAGAGCTTTACTTCCAACTATGTGGTCAATTTTGGAATAGGTGTGGTGTGGTGCTGAAAAAAATGTATATTCTGTTGATTTGGGGTGGAGAGTTCTGTAGATGTCTATTAGGTCCTCTTGGTGCAGAGCCGAGTTCAATTCCTGGATATCCTTGTTAACTTTCTGTCTCATTGATCTGTCTAATGTTGACAGTGGGGTGTTAAAGTCTCCCATTATTATTGTGTAGGAGTCTAAGTCTCTTTGTAGGTCACTCAGGACTTGCTTTATAAATCTGGGTGCTTCTGTATTGGGTGCATATATATTTAGGATAGTTAGCTCTTCTTCTTGAATTGATCCCTTTACCATTATGTAATGGCCTTCTTTGTCTCTTTTGATCTTTGTTGGTTTAAAGTCTGTTTTATCAAGACTAGGATTGCAACCCCTGCCTTTTTTTGTTTTCCATTTGCTTGGTAGATCTTCCTCCATCTTTTCATTTTGAGCCTATGTGTGTCTCTGCATGTGAAATGGGGTTCCTGAATACAGCACACTGATGGGTCTTGACTCTTTATCCAATTTGCCAGTCTGTGTCTTTTAATTGGAGCATTTAGTCCATTTACAGTTAGAGTTAATATTGTTATGTGTGAATTTGATCCTGTCATTATGATGTTAGCTGCTTATTTTGCTCGTTAGTTGATGCAGTTTCTTCGTAGCCTCGATGGTCTTTACAATTTGGTATGATTTTGCAGTGGCTGGTACTAGTTGTTCCTTTCCATGTTTAGTGCTTCCTTCAGGAGCTCTTTTAGGGCAGGCCTGGTGGTGACAAAATCTTTCAGCATTTGCTTGTCTGTAAAGTATTTTATTTCTCCTTCACTTACGAAGATTAATTTGGTTGGATATGAAATTCTGGGTTGAAAATTCTTTTCTGGAAGAATGTTGAATATTGGCCCCCACTCTCTTCTGGCTTGTAGAGTTTCTGCCGAGAGATCCGTTGTTAGTCTGATGGGCTTCCCTTTGTGGGTAACCCGACCTTTCTCTCTGGCTGCCCTTAACATTTTTTCCTTCATTTCAACTTTGGTGAATCTGACAATTATGTGTCTTGGAGTTGCTCTTCTTGAGGAGTATCTTTGTGGTGTTCTCTGTATTTCCTGAATCTGAATGTTGGCCTGCCTTGCTAGATTGGGGAAGTTCTCCTGGATAATATCCTGCAGAGTGTTTTTCAACTTGGTTCCATTTTCCCCGTCACTTTCAGGTACACCAATCAGACGTAGATTTGGTCTTTTCACATAGTCCCATATTTCTTGGAGGCTTTTTTCATTTCTTTTTATTCTTTTTTCTCTAAACTTCCCTTCTCGCTTCATTTCATTCATTTCATCTTCTGTCACTGATACCCTTTCTTCCAGTTGATCGCATCAGCTCCTGAGGCTTCTGTATTATTCACGTACTTCTCGAGCCTTGGCTTTCAGCTCCATCATCTCCTTTAATTACTTCTCTGTATTGGTTATTCTAGTTATATATTCATCTACATTTTTTTCAAAGTTTTTAACTTCTTTGCCTTTGGTTTGAATTTCCTCCTGTAGCTTGGAGTAGTTTGATCATCTGAAGCCTTCTTCTCTCATCTTGTCAAAGTCAGTCTCCTTCCAGCTTTTTTCCATTGCTGGTGAGGAACTGCGTTCCTTTGGAGGAGGAGAGGCGTTCTGATTTTTAGAGTTTCCAGTTTTTCTGCTCTGTTTTTTCCCCATCTTTGTGGTTTTAACTACTTTTGGTCTTTGATGATGGTGATGTACAAATGGGTTTTTGGTGTGGATGTCCTTTCTGTTTTTTAGTTTTCCTTCTAACAGAGAGGACCCTCAGCTGCAGGTCTGTTGGAGTTTGCTAGAGGTCCACTGCAGACCCTGTTTGCTTGGGTTACAGCAGCAGTGGCTGCAGAACAGCGGGTTTTCATGAACCGCAAATGCTGCTGTCTGATAGTTCCTCTGGAAATTTTGTCTCAGAGGAGTACCTGGCCATGTGAGGTGTCAGTCTGCCCCTACTGGGGGATGCCTCCCAGTTAGGCTGCTTGGGGATCAGGGTTCAGGGACCCACTTGAGGAGGCAGTCTGCCCATTCTCAGATCTCCAGCTGCATGCTGGGAGAACCACTGCTCTCTTCAATGCTGTCAGACAGGGACATTTAAGTCTGCAGAGGTTACTGCTGTCTTTTTGTTTGTCTGTGCCCTGCCCCCAGAGGTGGAGCCTACAGAGGCAGGCAGGCCTCCTTGAGCTGTGGTGGGCTCCACCCTGTTTGAGCTTCCCGGCTGCTTTGTTTACCTAAGCAAGCCTGGGCAATGGCGGGCGCCCATCCCGCAGCCTCGCTGCCACCTTGCAGTTTGATCTCAGACTGCTGTGCTAGCAATGAGCAAGATTCCATGGGCATAGGACCCTCTGAGCTAAGTGCGGGATATAATCTCCTGGTGCGCCATTTTTTAAGCCCGTCGGAAAAGCGCAGTATTAGGGTGGAAGTGACCTGATTTTCCAGGTGCCGTCTGTCACCCCTTTCTTTGACTAGGAAAGGGAACTCCCTGACCCCTTGCACTCCCCGAGTAAGGCAATGCCTCGCCCTGCTTCAGCTCGCGCACTGTGCGCTGCACCCACTGTCTTGTGCCCATCTTCTGGCACTCCCTAGTGTGATGAACCCGGTACCTCAGATGGAAATGCGGAAATCACCCATCTTCTGCATCGCTCACACTGGGAGCTATAGACCGGAGCTGTTCCTATTCGGCCATCTTGGCTGCCCTCTCTATCTAAGGTAGTTTATAGTAGTGGGTAAGTAAAAAAGGAAAAGAGAACAACTGACACTAGAACTGCCCCATTCAAAAACATTTTTTACAATTCGGCCAGCTTTAAAGAAACTAAACACAGTGAGTTGAGAAAGAATGATCTACCCTCCCTCACTTGACTATATTTGAATTGGACTTAAAAAAAGAGGCTGTTTTGAATTTCTCTGAGTCATCTCCTCAGATGGTAGATGTGTTTTCATTGCCTGCCACTCCCCAAAGTGCCTCTCCATTTACTTCAGACACAAGGTCCCAAAGTCATAATTTTCTAGTCTTATTTGCTCATCTTTGTTATCTTGTAATTTTCTAAAGCCATACCATATTTCTGCTTTATAATTCAAAGGCCTAATATTTGTTAGGCTGGTTCTTGTTTCCGGTTTCTCATTCTCCTTCCTATTTTCAGTGTGTGTCCTTCCCTCACACTCTATGCTCAAGCCAAATGATCTATCTAGCATTTCCCCCATTGGCACCTTCTGAGCAGAGGTACTGCAGAGTGCACAGATAGGGCTGGAATGAGTCAGTCACTTTGCAGACAGAGGTGTAAGCCATGCAGGTTTAGGCCTCTACTGCCACCAGCGACCCTATTGCTGGCCTAATACCTCCTGTAGCTGTGCTCATAGAACCTTAGAAATTCATTACCTGTTGAGGGAGTATCGCTGGGCCAGTCGTCAGTGAACCCTGATTCCAATTTAATCCTGGTGCTGCCCCTGACTTGTTATGGGACTTTCTGCAATTCAGTTCAACTCCTAGGCTATGAGACTTCTATTTTCTAGTCTCATAGTGTGACTAGATTAGACGATTTCTGATATCCTTTGTAGTACTCCAATTCTACAACTCTATGCATGTGGATTCAGGAGGCTAGCTCAAACCCTGTGTTCTTCACTTCTTGCAATGCTCTCTCAATTCCCTTCTTCTTCCATCCTCTAGTTTGTCCAGATGTTACTGTACTTGTGTATTTCCTATATATACTAAACTATTATATGGACTACACTCTACTGTATCTATTTGTCTATCTTTTTTCCTTCATTGAACTGAGATATGGTCGGCTGTTACTAGCTATCAATGGAGTGAATGAGAAAAGAATGCATATCTTGTCTTTATCCTGCAGGTCTGTCTCTGCCACATATTTCTGAGGAGATCCTGGGCCTGGGAAAATTTGGAGTCAACATTGACCTTTTATCCTGATTCTATAAACCAGATCACATGTAAGAATGTTGCCTCTTAAAAATTCTCAAAAGTGATGAATAGCTATAGTCCACGCTAAAGGAAAATGGAGAACACCAGGTTGTTAGTGAGAGCTGAATCACTCTGAGTTATGGAGTGAGAAGTTTTATTAGGCTGGTGCAAAAGTAATTTGTGGTTTTTGACCTCAATTTTAATGGCAAAAAGTGCAATTACTTTTGCTCCAACCGATAGTTCCCAGAGTCAGGTAGACTAGGAAGAAGCATTCAGAAAGCAGAGACTGGGGAGGTGGAGAAGAGTTAGTGAAATGATTTGAGTTTGGAGACAATGGGGTGAAGGCTCAGGGAAAGTTCCACACACTTGGAGTGGCCATAGGAAAGCATTAAAACTCAGAATTTAATTTGACTAAATTTGTTTGCCAATTCAACTCTCAATTTCTAATTTTCAGTAAATTTTTCTATCCTCACAAATGCTTTACATGGGTAGGTTGTTGTGGAAAACAGTAAAAGTGATAACATTCTATCTGTGTCAATGGTTCTTGATCTTCAGGACACTTTAGAATCACTTTGGGAACCTTTGAAATCTGGATGCTGATGTCAGACTCCTGAGTGATTACAACAGAATCTCTGCAGATGGGACCCAGGAATCGCTATATCTTAAAAGATCCCAGGTGAATCCAATATGCAGCTTGCTTTGGAATGAGTTATTGTGAAACAATAGACTGCGGTGACCAACGTGAACTCATCTGAGAGACTCCTCGGCAATCATGTTTGCTTGTTCTTTAATCAGTTCTATTTCACATTATTGGAAACAACTATTTTAATTTTATAAGCCTCCACTTTTCTTAAAGCTTCCACCTCCAATGCCATGTATACTCTCAACTAACGACTTCCCTTCTACCTTTCAGAGATAATTGGAGCTCAACATGAAAAATTTCTTCATTTCTTGTCACCAAATCCATAAATGTGTTTTTTCTGAATTACGTTTCACTAGTGCCTTTCTATCAATATTTGACCATCCAAAGTCATCCATCTCTAGAAAGTAACAATACAGAAATATAGGGTGTGTGTTTGTTGGAAATAAAATAATACTAACAAAGACCTCTCTGAACCAACGTAGAAAACAGAACACAGTTTATTACTACATGAACATGGTCAGATTTCTATGCATGTAGGTACTACAAAAGTGACTAAAATGTCTAGACAGACTTTCACATAATTTATTTAGCAAAGCAGAAGTAAGAATAACTTCTCATCTCCTCAAGAGACAAAGGGCTACATCCTAAGATAGTCCTCTGGTGAAAAACTCCCAAGTAAGTTTGGGAGGCATTTGTTTACGATTCCAAGGGTCAGAAAGTCCCCATTCTTCCATTGCAAAATCAAAAGTGTAAACCTGTTATTTGCACCTATTAAGATTTCAAGGAAATACTCTAAGGAAGACAGGATGGAGAGATAGTGACCTCCAACCTCAAAAAAGTCATCATTTTACCCTTATATGGTATGCTTTGCTTGGTATATGCGTATTTATTTCTTAGCTTTGTGAAGCGAAAGGACCTAGAAGCAATGACACCCTAGTAGAACACCTAGCCTATAGACCTTTGTATCCAAACACTATTAC
Organism: Pongo abelii; assembly: GCF_028885655.2. NCBI lineage: Eukaryota > Metazoa > Chordata > Mammalia > Primates > Hominidae > Pongo > Pongo abelii. The sequence goes on from NC_072000.2 coordinate 21,920,989, forward strand.
TTCATGAAAGAAACCCATGCTCTTTGGGGAAATGATTAATTTTTAGAATAGGGAAAAATGGTTAATTCCTCTGTCTACAGAGGAAGGCTGCCTCATGTGGATTGAAGCCACAACTGAGTAAGGGCTTCAGTGCATGTAGGGGACCCACGTGGGGTGTCAGAATCAAAACAAGGTGAGGGAGAATCCAGATAGAAGTATTATCCATCACCTGGTGTTTAAACCCAACAGGCTAGTGGGAAGAGAACACCCATGTAAGGCAGTGGCACAGGATGGGATATAAAAGATTTGCATGTAGAAGAGTCAGATCATTGTGGGATTTTCTGGTCTAAATAGAATGAAAGGGGCATCTGTACAGAAGGGCTCCAAGGTGCCAGGTATCGAAGCCAAAGAACAGGAGGAGTCCACACAGAAGTGGTGGAAGAACCCAAGCAAGATGAAAAGGGCATCGCCGCAGTGATGTAGCATGGTTGGAGTGTCAGCCTGACTGAGCAGGGTGGGGTGAGCACCCATGTGGATTTAACCCAGGAAGGATGAGAAGAGTATCTATGTGAAATGGATGATAATCTAGGGAGTAGGTCAGAGCCCAGAGATGGCATCCAAGAATGACGGTGGCCAAGCATGAGGTGTTGGAGTCGGAGTGGAGTGAAGAGGGTAACTACACACAGGGGTAGCTTAATGTAGAGTGCCAGGGTCTTGAATGGGGTCTGAGGATTAGACAGTAACAGGGTGTTAGTGGGAATACAACCAATGCTGATAGTTGTGTTGCGAACATGTAGGAGAAACCTGTTTGTAAGGAATAAACCCCAAAATATTTGGTGGTAATTGGGAATCAGGTCAGTAACTTATTCTCTATTGTTTCAAGAAATTTCTTTTTGTATTTTACTTGCAAATTTTGTCTAAAGCTCAATATATAAATATATATACTTTTATGAACCGGCAAATAGCAAATTCATTCTTAGGTATATTCTCAATAGAAATGTATATGTACTGAAAAGCTTCCTGTTTGGATATTTGAAAGGAACCACCACATTCCACAGAACATATTTACATGGGGCTTTTATTTAAAGGCAAAGGATATGGTGCAGCAAGTGAAAGAGAGTGCAGGCATGGACTGGGAGTCTGAAAGACATCCCATGTTGAAAGCTACCCAGGGCTCCCAGTATTCACAGACACAGTGTGTGCATTCTGTCTCCAGTGTGAACCACCAGGATTCTGTGCTGGGAGTCATGCTTTCAGGAGGGCTTGGAGGAGAAATTCTCAACAAGCCTTTTGTGTCTCCTTGTCCATGTAATCAAGCTAGGTTTGTCAAACCAATTAGGCCAGTTGTAACCCATCAGTGAAAAACTGACCCTGTAGGTTACCAGGAAGCATTTCTTGACTTTAAATCATACATGATAAATCTCATTGCAGTTATCTTCACCAAGAGTAAAAAATCCAGATATCTAGGTTAAAAGACAGAGCTTTTTCTGTTCAGCTATAAATCTGCACATATTTTTACTAAAAAAAAAGAATATTTAAAGCATCATATTCATAATAACACTAACTGAAGCCAACCCAAATATATCTATTAGGAGAGGAAATAACAAATAAATTGTGATGTATTTCTATATGGTATACTATGGAACAATGAATAAATATACATTATTGTTACATAAAATAACATAGATCAATATGGCAAATAACGTACCGATATTCCCTTTGTATAAAGTTCAACACCCAGGCAAAACCAATCTCTTGTGTGAGAAATTAGGATATTAGTTGCCTTTGGGATATTAAAAAAGAGTAATAGGCCAGGCATGGTGACTCATGACTGTAATCCCAGCACTTTAGGAGGCTGAGGTGGGCAAATTGCTTGATGCCAGGAGTTCGCGATCAGCCGGGCTAACATGGCAAAATCCTGTCTCTACTAAAATTACAAAAATTAGCTGGGCATGGTGGTGAGTGCCTGTAATCCTAGCTACTTGGGAGGCTGAGGCATGAGAATTGCTTGAAGCCAGGCGGTGGAGGTTGCAGTGAGCTGAGATCACACCACTGCACTCCAGCCTGAGCAACAGAATGAGACTCTGTCTCAAATTTAAAAAAGAGTAAGGATTGATAGTGAATATAAACAAGGTGAGAGTTGCTGGTTATATTTTATTTCCTCTCTTAGCTGATAGTTAAATGACTGTGTTAACAATGTAAAAATTCATCAAGCTTAAAATTTGTTCTTAGATGTGCATATGTAATATTTCAATAAAAGTGATTTTTAAAATATTTTATATAGGAGTGCACACATACACACACACATGTGCACATACACACTCAAAATTTATACCGGCTTTTGGAGTCTTCTCAACTAATCCATTTAACTTAGCACTGAGTAGGTAGTGACATTACAGCATGTGTTTCTTTATTCTCTACCTTTTAAAGTTTTCTTCTATAATTTCTGTATTTGTTTTTCATTTTTCATGTTTTATCTCTTGATGACTCATTTAGATGGATATCACAACTTATGAATTCAAATTCCATTTCAGTTAATGTTTCCCTCACATTTTCCATCTTTTTATATATTTTTAAATTTATTTTATGAAAATAGCTGAGGTCGATCCTCAAATTCAATTTGAAGGCAAAGGATGTTCATGCACAAAGTACTAGGCAGTTACTTTAAAAAATGAGACAGATTTCAGTCTTGTAATGTACAAGTGCTGTAATGTAAAAAATATCACATTATCTTTATTTTTTTATTTTTTATTTTTTGAGACAGAGTCTCGCTCTGTCACCAGGCTGGAGTGCAGTGGCGTGATCTCAGCTCACTTCAACCTCTGCCTCCTGGGTTCAAGTGATTCCCCTGCCTCGGCCTCCCAAGTGGCTGGGACTACAGGCACACATCACCATGCCCGGCTAGTTTTTTGTATTTTAGTAGAGATAGGGTTTCACTATGTTGGCCAGGATGGTCTTGATCTCCTGACCTCGTGATCCACCTGCCTTGGCCTCCCAAAGTACTGGGATTACAGGTGTGAGCCACTGCACCTGACCTATATCTTTAGGTTGAAAAACAGTACAATTTATGTAGTACAAGACGTTTAAAAATATCTCTCCTTGTGTATGTGGTCTGTGTGTCTTAAAAAAGTGCAGGCAAGTGTATTTCTAGAAACATTCTTTATTAGTTGGGTGCAGTGGGTTGCAGGTAGCAGAAGACATTCTTATAGTGACTTAAGCAATAAAGTTATCCAATTTTTCTACATAACAAGGCCTCTGGAAATGGAGAGTACTAGATTCCCTGCAGCAGCTCAACAATGTCAATCACCCAACTTCTTTCTGTTCTGCCACCACAGCACATTGCATTTTCATTCTGTGTAACTCCTCACAGTTATAAGATCACACACAACTAACACAACTTAAATAATTATGTCTTTAAACAATAAAACCAAAGAAAGAAAAAATTTCATATATTTGGCCATCATTTTCAGTAGAGGTCAAAATCCTACTACCAAGCTCCCTCCTTTGGCATTCTTCCTAAATACATTCTATTAGCTGGAAACAGGACAAATGTTCATCTCTAAATCAATCACAAGCAAAGGGAATTACATTAACATTTGTATTAGTTTGCTTTTGCTCCAATAATGCTTAAGAAACATGACAAGAAGTTAATGACCGATAACAACAAGCATTTACTCCTTGCTCATGAGTTTTGTGAATTGGTTGCAGTTCTACCTTAGACTACAGATGAGATTCAGGTGTGCTCCAGGAGTCTCTCATTCCTGGACCCATGTTGAAGGACACAGACTACTTAGGGCATTTGATTTTTATAATGCTGAGCAAGAGTTGAAGAGGAGAAGCTTCTTTAAAGTTCTGCTTAGTTACTTCTATTACTATTAACCTACCCAAATTCTACTGGGTAGAGCAGTCACATAGCCAAGCCCAAAGTCAGTGATACAGGGAAATATTCTCTTTCCTCATTAAAACATGGTAAGGATGGGGATGGAACAAGAATCATCTTTTTTAGTTATTTTTTTCTGAGACAGAGTCTCACTCTGTCATCCAGGCTGGAGTGCAGTGGCACAATCTTGGCTCACTGCATTCTTCGCCTCCTGGGTTCAAGTGATTCTCACACCTCAGAATCCCAAGTAGCTGGGATTACAGGTGCACACCAGCATACCCAGCTAATTTTTTGTATTTTTAGTAGAGAGCGGTTTTGCCATGTTGCCCAGGCCAGTCTTGAACTCCTGAGCTCTGGCAATCTGGCCACCTCAGTTTCCCAAAGTGCTAGGATTACAGGTGTGAGACACTGCACCTGGCCAGAGAACAAAGAATTATGAACACACAATAAAATCTACCACAATATTCGTGGCCTAGACCAATCATGGCTCATCCTCTCAGATTGGGAGAGGAATCCATCGTCTGTGAACTTGTTGCAACAATACAAACATAAACAACCTATGGTCATTGTAAACAAGAAATAAGGAATTGTGGCTATTGAGTAGACAACAGTTCAATGTTGACTTCTCACTATTTAAACAAATTAGACTTTTTTTCTAATTGAGAAAACACACAAACTTGAAGAAACAACTCCAATATTGATGAAAATAGCAGTGATTTATTTATTCACTAAATATTTTAATTCAACGATTTGGAAAGAGAGTTTTTAATCTTCCACAATTCTACCTTATTTTAAAAAGGCTGCAATTTATATATATATGGGACATTCATGTCACAGTATATCAGACAACTCTCTGACACCTTGGGTGCCCAGTTTTCTTTCAGACAGGACATCAATATTTATCCTCTTTTAATTCTGGCCCATCCACTGGCACAGACTGGTCCCTTATGTTACTATGGTGAGCTAGTGATACAGGAAGAGAAGCATTGCTGATCTGTGAAACTGGACAATACATGTAATCTGTCTTGGTATTTAAACCACCGTAGATACCATGTTTAACTGGGTTTATGAAATGACATCTTGTTCAGGGCAAGGATCAATATTGAAGAGGAGTTGTACTTAATGCTAAATTAAGTGCCCAAGTTAAAGCTAAATTGATACACACACAAGTCAGTCATTTCAGGACTATGGCTGGCAAATAAATCACAAATTGACTTCTTTGAGCACACTGCAGGAAATACTTTGTGTGACATTATATGGCACTAATTGTAAAAGCCAAATCTGACTTCTTTCCAATTATATGTCCAAAAATCATAACTGAGAATTCTCTCTCTTTGGATTTTCTGACATTCTTTCCTTAGTATTAAGGTAATGAATGGCTTCAAAGCTAAAGTTATGGGAAATGCAAGAGCTTATCCAATAGTTAATATCTGAATCTTAGGGTTTATCAACTGTAGCATATCTAAAGTCACAAAACCCACCTTCGCCGATTTCCTGGATGTTCTAGATGTGCAACTACAAACCTCATTGCATATGGAAGTGCCCTATCAGGCACAATTTTCATAAAGGGAATTTAAATAGCTATTTTAATTTGTAGACCAGACTGTGCATTCCAGGAATCTACGACTAAAGAGCCACTTTCTCAGAGAATCACTTCTAAATAAACAAGGTCTTTTGCACTGACCCAGGAATCTTCACTGTAGCTGAAAAAGTAATTATACCAATATTATACTAGTCATATCTACAACAATACAAAAGAATGTTCTCTCCATCTCCAAAGTTAGATGTTCATTCAGATGAAATGCAATTTATTCATCTGGAAAGTTCTAAATGTTTTCCTTTGCACCTCTAAATGAGCAGAAAGATATTTCCTTTTAAGAAGAAAAGAGAAAATCCATTATTTTTACTTTTTCTTTTATATATATATACAAATCAATAAATTTCCAAACTAAATTTCTCCCCTACTAATTTAATTTGGAATAAAATTAGAACCGATCGTTATGAGCAAAATGTTTTCAATTAAGACATAATTAATTAAATATGCAAATGCAGAATACATTTAGATGGGCTATCAGATGACTGATTATACTGGAAATCTAATTTTACACTTAAATTGCCAGCCACACACTTCGTCTTGAGCTGTTGATCCATAGCAAGTTACCATAAGTTAAACCTTTCCTCTGGAGGAAGCAGCCTCAGTGGACAAATTTTTCCTGTAGTAATTCTATGAGCATGCCATAGTGTCTGTCTTTAGAGGGCAGTCAGAGGTACCTTGCATGAAGGAGCTTCATTCTTGCCATCCTTCTTGTTTTTCAAACAGCATTTTGTTTGATTTTAAATAAGTGATGCGTGTCTTGGCAAATTGTGAAAGAAAGGCCTCTTTTACTCTTTTCTACTTACTAACCCTTTTCTACTCACTTACTCTTTAAAAGGAAGTTGATAATCAAAGTATTAATATGTGAAAACTTACTGGGCTTTGAACAATTTTTGAATTATTTAATATTGCATTTTAAACTGTCTAAATTATAGATACAAATGTCTGAATCTATACTTGCTGTTGGTGTTTATGGGTTAAGTATATCCTCAAACTAACCAGGATAATGAATTTTATTGCCTCAGAGATAGAAAGGACGATTTAGCAAGGTTTGTAATTGATATGCATCCATGTTGCTTTAAAAAATGAAGAGATTCCCATCACATAATTTGAAAAATGTATAGTTCCAAAAATTGGCTACAGTCAATAATTCTTCTCTAGATCTGATGTTATTTAAGTTTCCTGAATATTTGAAAAATTTGTAAGATTTTTTCAAGGATCCTAAAAAGTGGGTGATTGAGGAGGAAAGCAACAGTTGTCAGCGAGAAGCATTTGTTGACTGTCTACTATGTGCCAAGCAGTGCACTTGGTATTCTCATGTGTCATGTCTTTGTGTATCAATTACTAATCCATAGGTTGATGCAAAAGTCATTGCAGTTTTAACCATCACTTTCAAGGGCAAAAATCACAATTACTTTTGCACCAAATGAATATCGTTTCTCAGTCCCAAGCCAATGCTTCTATACCTGTTTTTTGCAATGTTTAGTTGGACATCTATAACAGCCTTCCATGAGGCAGCATACTGTCTCCCAGAGCATGATAAGGAAGTTCCTTGGGTTAGATATCTTTCTAGCCTGAAATATAACAATTTGCATTTCAGCCCATTGAATTAGACATTTTTGTCTTCAGATAATTTCTTTGGAAATACAAATGTTCCTCAAAGTGTAGCTACCTTTTGGGTCACTGAAGCTTTAATATTAGCAGGTTTGCTGGTTCACATTCTTCAAGAATAGTGGATATTTTGCCACAAAGGGAGAACAGGAAGCCAGAGTAGAAAGAGGGGAACAAAAACAGGGATAAATACAAGGGAAGGAGATAGATGGTATTAGCATTTATACCCCATCATTATATGTACCTTGATTTGTTCCTGGAGTTGCTGAAGGATGGCTCAGTTTCCCTTTTCTTGTGTAATTCTTTGATCCAGTTGTAGTCTGACTTTTGAAAGCTGACTGTAGAAAGAGGAATATTTAGAAAAATAGGCAAAGTGATGTTATGGTTTACAATCATCAAGTGGGAAATCCAAAACCATGGTTCTCAACCTTAGCTACTCATGGAAACCACCTGGGAAATTTTTAAAAATACTGATGGATGGGTTCCATGCCCATAGATTTTTAAAAAATTCTTCCAAAGGATTCTGACATCCTAATCAGGGTTGAAAGCCACTGCTCCAAAGAGCTTGACATAATCAAATGAACATTTATCAGGTGTTCACAAGGTTTAGGAAGGCCCAGCACAAAGCAAAACCATAGAGATGTTGAGTACTCTTTTGCTTCAGCATTCAGCATCCAATTCCAACTCCATGCTTTTCCTTACTTCCAACTTCCAACTTTTCCCTGAGCAACCTGTGCAGGAAACCATCAGTTTCCCTGCTTCACTGGACATCTAAAGACTATGGTGGTGATAGAAAATGAGAGTCATGAAAAAGGTCCAAGTTTAGTGAAGATGCACAAAGGGAACCAGCCCTTCCTGAAAAATTCAGTGAATGTGCCAAGATTCTCCAGAAACCGCTCAGCTTTGCAGTGATAATTTTCTGTGAAGACATAGACTGAAATGGGAATAAGAGATAGAAAGTTGAAAAAGAATTTTCTCAGAATCCACATGTAACCTTACAGAAGGCAAACAGAAGGGTTAGCGAGATACATGGAATCACGCAGCTCAGGTGAGACAATGTAGGAAAATCAAGCATGAGATAGGAAATCAGAATATTGTGTTTCTTTGTGAAGACTCAGTTCACTCTAATTGCTCATAAACCTAAAATCCCTACTTTATTCTTTGTAACTTTTTTCCTCACTTCTTTCTGGAATTTTTGGATTCCCTTTTTTTTTAAGATGGCTTGAGAGAAAGAGTTATCAGAGTCAACCTAACAGGCATTTATTAAGACACTACCAGGGGCGAGACCCTGAGTAAATGATTGTCAAATTTGAATATGTGGTTAGAAACACCTGAAGGACTGCTGGGCCCCACACCCAGAGTTTCTGATTCATTGAGTTTGAGCTGGGATTTCAGAATTTACATTTCTAGCAAATTCCCAGATGATATTGATATTCCTGGCTGGAGGCCACACTTTGAAGACCACTGCCTCTAGGAATGGGAAAAGAAATTAGATATCAGCAATCTGTCCTTAATGAGATTGCTTAAGGCTTTGTATTAGGGATGGACTTTGTCATGGAACATGTCATATAAATGACAAACTGAGAACACTGGCAACATATTTTAAAAGTAAAATATAGTACAATACACTCCAGAAGCTCTGAGAAGGATAAATAATTAAGTAGTGGTGAGACAGAAGAGGCTAATCAGATATTACAAAGAATAATACAAAAACCATGGGCCACAGAGCCAGGGGTGGCCTGGAGCTGAGCTGAGCTTATTAGGGAACAACTGCATAGGTGGACCTAAGGGCAAAACTGAAGGTTTTAAATGCTATGAAGTGTAGGGCCATGCTGCTGGTGCTAATTAAGCACTGAGAACTACCTTTCATACAAGGCTGAGATTTGTACATGAGAGCTGAAACAGCCTCTTGCTTCTTGATCATGAACATCTTCAGTTAGATCCAGAAAGGGTCTAGTGAGGGTAGGTGGGTTACTCAAAATCCCTAGTGTTTAATTAGTTTTAGTTAGTTAAAACTGACTGTGATGAAACACAACATTTAACTTTGCTATCTCCTAGGCAAGTGCTGCCAGAAATAAAAAGTCTCCTTTTTACAGAAAAGAGAACATGGAAAGGCCGTCCAGAGTTCAGTCTCAAAGGCAATGCTGGGCAGGGACTGACAAAGGGTTGAGGAGTGTCCATTAACCTGGGTGTTGGTGATGGAAAACATATCCTGAAATTGGAGATAGCAAGACCCTTGGTGAATTGTTGAGCAGACTGGGTTGAATTCAGTGAAGGATCTAAAAGGAAAAATAAAAATATTAATGCTTCTATGTAGTATTTAAAAGTTGTGACCATAAGATAGCAAGTATAATCACACAGCAAAAAATGACTTTTCTGACCCAAGTGAGGTGTGAGCTTCAATGTAGTCACCCAGAAAACATTAAATATTTGTCATATGTTCAAGATACATTTTGAAACATCTAAGGAAATAGAAATTATCACTTTGTTACATGTGCATGTAGGTGCACACACAGAGTATTACTCAGCAAATTTTTTCAGCTTTATTCTATATAATTATATATTTTTTCCAGCCTTATTCCACCTTACTACCCAGATTTTACACTGTTTAGATCTGGCTGTTTCCAAATTGCACAAACTGTCTTGAACTGAAATGGACAGAAGGCAGGCAAATACTGGCAGAAGAGGGCAGGATCTTTGGCAAGGGCTCCACCCGCAAGCCTGGACCCGCAGCACAAAGTGAGAACTATCCCTGTTTTCCCACCTGATTGTTGCCTTTTGGCCCACCCCACACCACCCCCTATCCTGTGCCCATAAGAACCCCAAGCCCCAGACTCAGTGGGCACACACACGGAAGAGAGAATTGTCTGGATGTTGAGATGAGAAGAAGCAGCTGGAGGTCAGGGACTATGGTCAGAGAGGAGTTCAGCTAGAGACACCTGGGCTCCAGGGGAAGATTACCTTCCCGCTCCATCCCCTTTCCAGCTCCCTTTCCCACTGAGGGCCACTTTCACCACTCAATAAAGTCCTCCACATTCACCACCTTCAATTTGTTCATGTGACCTGATTCTTCCTGGATGCTGGATCAGAACTCAGGTACCAAGACAGCAAAGTGTAAAAGGCTGTCACCCTGACCCTCCGCTGAGCTGGTTAAGACTTAGCTATCCACAGACAGCAAATTTTAAAGGAGCATTGATTGTAACACATGCCCTCTGGGGCTCGGGGGGTCGCTGACAGTCTCTCCCAGACCGCAGAGCTAAAAGACCATTGTAACACACTTTGACACTGCTGCAGAACCCACACAAAGCCTGTTCCTGCTGAAGAGGAGCAACAGGCCAATTCCAGCATTCATTTGCTCTGGTTCCCACACCCATCCACTCATGTGCTTCCTTCCACAAGGGATTCAGCATGGTAAACAAGTAAACAAGTCACTCATGTCACAAGTCCTGCAAAGGGGTCAAGGGAACACTCCTGTTTCACAACCATTGAAGAAATTCAAAGAATCTGTGATAAGCTTCTTACCAGTGCCCTGGGATCTTGTGATTTCCCAGGATAGAAATCAAGAGAGATCACCAGATGCAGCAATGAAGGAGAGTTTATTACCTCTCAGGGAGCCAGCCATGAGAGAGCAAAAAGGAGTGGGCTGCTCCCTGAAGATACTGTGTGGTTAGGTTAGGTATAGGGTCTTTCCATAGGGAAGAGTTCCCTTGGGGAATGTATAGGGGGAGTTTTGCTAGCACCTGCACAATGGCTCAACATGTTTCTTCATACATTGCATGTAGCATTAGCATTTTAAATCTCCACCCCTTGGCATGAACTTTAGTGTTAAAATGAGGAAAAGATAACTTTAGGTTGGAGTTAAGTCTGACTCCATATATGGGACTCTGGGAAAGCCTCTAGCCCCCTGAAATAGAAATTTGCAATTAATAGCTTCCTTGGTCTTTTATTGCTGATTGGCTGAGAGTCAGATAAGCTAGAGCTTGAGTTGAGGGGCTTTTATCCTTTTCCTTCAGACAATCTTAAGATAGGGAACCAACCAGTCAGCCTGTCTCAGGCTCTAAGGAAAATTCTGAGAGGTCAGCAAGAAACCTAATATTATAAACAACAGTGCCATCAGCACTTATTTAAATATATAAATATAAATTTTAAAGGGCCTATTAAAGTCATTCTGAGTGCGTACATTTAAACCATTCTAAATGTTTATGGGTATTTAGATATGACAAGAAATTAGACCCAAATTATGCATCAATATCCAATAGGTGTACACTGTGTATTCAAGATCAGTATAATCTCCCACAGACTGTGCTGCTGAGTTAGCCAACATACAAAGACTTAGTTTGTTTTCTATATGTTAGAACATTAAAAAAAAGATATGTAGCTCACTGCCATTCCAAAATCCCAACAAATTATGGAACTGCCTCCATTGTGAAGCTGGCTAGTTTTCTTTAATTTTCTTTTCTTTTCTTTTCTTTTTTTTAATGGAGTTTCACTCTTGTTGCCCAGGTTGGAGTACAGTTGAGCAATCTTGGCTCACTGCAACCTCTGCCTTCTGGGTTCAAGTGAGTCTCCTGCCTCAGCCTCCCAAGTAGCTGGAATTACAGGCATCTGCCACCACACCCATCTAATTTTTTGTATTTTTAATAGAGATGGGGTTTCACCATGTTGGGCAAGCTGGTCTCGAACTCCTGACCTAAGGTGATCTACCCACCTTGGCGCTAGTTGTTTTTTAAAAGCCATCTTTCTAATGAAATGTAACACTGATGATTGCCTTACACATAGATGACATTAGGCCTCACATAGTAATCTCAGTGCCAAATGCATGCCTTATGCTTTCTAAAATTTTACATTTTCTCTGTGGTTAAAGTCATCTTACAAAAAGACCCACATTTTACAAAGATTTAATTGTCTTGGATTTCAAATCACAACTAGTTTGATAGTCAAAAGTTAAAAACAAATTGATTTTATGAAAAATTCTTATAGTATTAAATTCAACGTGGATTACCGTTAATAATAGAATCCTCTGCTGGCTGTGAGACATGCAAAGTTGCAAAGCCTGGATCCACAGATTAGAAAGGATTTTGACATGTGTAATTGTCTCAGTCAGTTTGGGCTGCTATAACAAGACACCATAGACTGAGTGATTTAAACAACAGAGATTGATTTCTGGAGTTCTGGAGCCTAGGAAGTCCAGGGTCGGGATGTCAGCAGACTCTGTGACTGGCGAAGACCCCCTTCCTGGTTTGCAGACAGCTGTCTTCTTGTATCCTTAGGTGGTGGAGAGAGAGATCGTCTTTTCTTATAAGGGCAGGAATCACACCTAGAGGTCTCCACACTCACGACCTAATCACCTCCCCAAGGCTCCACCTCCAAATATCATCAACTTGGGGGTTACACTTCAATATATGAATTTTGGGGGGACACAGATATTCATTCACAGTAATAGTGAGCACTGTTGACACCACACACAGATACCCCGCATTCCTCTTGCTCTTTCTGTAAGCCTCTTCCAGCTGCTTTGTGCTTTGCTTCCGAAGGCCTGCAACTGAGATTTCTTTTTTTTGAGACTGTCACCCAGGCTGGAATGCAGTGGCATGATCTCAGCTCACTGCAACTTCTGCCTCCTGGGTTCAAGCAATCCTCCTGTTTTAGCCTCCTGAGTAGCTGGGATTACAGGCACCTGCCCCCAAACCTGGCTAATTTTTGTATTTTTAGTAGAGATGAGGTTTCACTATATTGGCCAGGCTGGTCTCGAACTCCTGACCTCTTGATCCGCCTGCCTCGGCCTTCGAAAGTGCTGGGATTACATGCATGAGCCACCGCACCCGGCCGCAACTGGAACTGTCTTTAAGGATCTCTGCATGGAGCTGGGAGAATGGGGAGTTTTAACCCTCTGGGCAGTTCTTAGGCAATGACTGACTGGTCCAAGTGTCTGACAGTCTGACTCCCTGGCCTCAAGTTGGATGAGGCTGAAGCTGGACTTTGACAAAACCACACACTTTCTTGGGTTCTCTCTCTTCCATATCCTTCTTTCCCTTCTCCTTCCCTGTCTTCCTTTGAGATCACCTTCTTAATGAATTACTCCCACGTGACTCCTCATCTCAGGGGCTGCTTGAGGAGAACATGACGTAAGACAATATATGCACAACGAGCTTTACAAATTTATAAAATTTTTTTAATTAATTTTTTTTTTTTTTTTGTAGAGATGGATCTCGCTGTGTTACCCAGGCTGGTCTCAAACTCTTGGGCTCAAGCAGTTCTCCTACCTCTGCCTCCCAAAGTGCTGGGATTACAAGTATGAGCCGTCACACCCTGACAAAATAAATAACTTTTGTAACCAAAATATAGGCAGAGCCCTTCATGGCACAGACTCTGCACAGATTTCATCTGAAACCAACAGCAATCCAGTGTTCTTTAGTTACCCCTCAGAAATATTTAATTATGGTTGGGGAGAAACAGCTGTTATGAGACAAGGATCATAAATTGATGCAAGTAGATTTATTACAATGATCCCATTTCTACTCACGTGTTACTGAGGCTCAAAGAAGTGAGTACTGCACATTGAGTATATGACATGGGACCAGCCCAACAGGTGAAAGAAGTTGGAAATCTGTTTTATGTCTGAATTTGGAATGCAATAGCAGAAATCTGTTTTATGTGTAAATTTGGAATGCAGTGCCATAAAGTATATCCTTTAAAGGTTTTATGCCTATGGTTAGAAATTCTGTGGCGTGAGGACTTTAACACATCCCTCTTTTCTCTCAGACAGAACTGTAAGGTCTAGTAAACATATTGGATTTAAGTTCTAATAAAGATATAAGCCATAAAATTAATCTCTTGTTAGGCTTCTCCGCTTACATTTGTACACTTGCTTACAATCTTCAAGCAAGAGAGCTCTGCTCTGTAGAAAGAAGATGTGGGCCCATTCTGCAGGCCCAGAGGATTCCGGGACAGCTGCAGGTTCACATTTATCAATGGCATCTATTCATATTTTCTGATTCCAAGTCTTAAGATGCCATTTCTTCCTTATCAAGGTCCTGGCTGTTACATGGGATTGCTGAGGATATAAACTGGGCGTCCCTGAAGGTCCACTGTTTTGTTTTTGTTTTGTTTTGTTTTGTTTTGTTTTGAGATGGAGTCTTGCTCTTGTTGCCCAGGCTGGAGTGCAATGGCGTGATCTCAGCTCTCTGCAACCTCTGCCTCCTGGGTTCAAGTGGTTCTCCTGCCTCAGCCTCCTGAGTAACTGGGATTACAGGCACATGCCACCATGCCTGGCTAATTTTGTATTTTTAGTAGAGATGGGGTTTCTCCATGTTGCTCAGGCTGGTCTCGAACTCCCGACCTCAGGTGATCCATCTGCCTCGGCCTCCCAAAGTGCCAGGATTACAGGCATGAGCCACCAAAGGTCCACTGTTCTTACAGTTGGTCCTGGCCTGGTCTTCAGCATGGTCTACCTTGGCTATAGAAAAAGGGAGTTTGTTTAAGAGTTGCCAAAGGACTTTCTTTCTCACTTTGCATTATGCTGACCAACTGGAGTCTGTCCTTTTCTCCTTTCCGTTTATCATGGAACCCATTCACAGCCTTTGTAATGACCATTTACCTTGTACCATCAAAAGCCAAAGAAAATTGCACAATCTAACATACCCGTTCTGTCAGAATCCCTTCTGTATTAGTTTCCTAGGGCTTCTATAACAAAATATAATAAATTGGGTGGCATAGAACATGAGGAATTCATTGCCTCACAGTTCTGGAGACTAGAAGTCCAAAATCAAGGTGTCGGCAAGGTTGGTTCTGAGAACCGTAGGGAAGAATCTGTTCCATGACTTCCCTGTTGGCCTCAAGTTGTTCTTGTGGATACCCTGTATCTTCACACCATCTTTCCTCTAAGCATGTATGTCTCCATGTTCAAATTTCACTTTTTTTGGGAGGGCAACAGTGATATTGAATTAGGGCCCACCCTAATGATCTCATTTTAATTGGATTATCTGCAAATATCTTATTTCCCAGTAATATCACATTCCCAGGTACTGGGGGTGAAATTTAACATCTTTTGAGGTCACATAATTCAACCCATAACATCATCTTAATTCGCTCCAGGTGAAAGTTTTAGCAACTGCAATGCTCTAGTGTGTTAGGGCCCCTCTGGGCTCCATATACCCCCTGTGATGGGGTATTTATTGCCACTTAGCTGCTGACTTAACTCTAGAATCCCATCCTTAGAATCTGCCTCCAAAAATCATCCCTGCACTCCTAACCAAATACCTTAGGCTGGACTTCCAGAAGCCGACTCTGAGACACAGATCATGAACAAGGTATTTATTAAGGGCCAGGAGAAGAATGCAAGAGAAAAGGAAATGAAAAACAGAGAAAGGCACAATTTTAGCCAACTCCCTGGCCTTAGCCAGATCTTTGGGGAGCTCTAGACCATAAATTATGTCAGAATCTGCCCCATTTGAAGAAAGGGAGTCAGGCTTTCAGAGTCTTGCACAGTCATTGGCTATAGGCTTCCCTAGATCTACACTACCAGGCATTCCAGGCTCTCTCTGGGAGGGATGGACTGGCCCATGGTCAGCCTCTGAAGAAGGTCACAGGGGCAGGCCATTTGGAACAAAGCATAGAGAAGCTACAGGATGCATGCACATGGCTGGTAAAGTGGATAAGAAGGGGTCCGGGGAGAGCATGGAGAAAGTTTACTACCCAAAGCATTACACTTTTGCCTACTTGTGCTTACATTGACTGAGCTTCAACACAGGAATGTTCTAGATTAAACAATATTACTCTGGAACATTGAGGGAAGACCAAGAATGCCTTGAGATAGGACTCAGCATGTCCTGGAAGCAGGGTGCCATTGTGTGGGAGGGAGTTGCCCAGCAGAGGTAATTCTTGAATCCATGGCACCTGCAGTGGACAACCGGCCAGGAGGAGCCACAGGAACCAGCCCCACAGGCTCAACAAGGCCACAGAGCAGCAGCAGGAGGCCCTAAGTAAGACCCTGTTTGTGAGAGTCCCCTGAAACTTTAAAAGACAAAGCAAGGGAAGAAAGTGGCGGTGAAGATGGACTAAAGGCCTCACAGTAACAGGTCTGTAGGTAGAGCCAGAGAAATCAAGTCTTATTGTTTTTAATGTGTCCCGCTTTTTCTTCTTCCTTTTAATGTTAGATGGGTGTGGCAATCCTTTGTTAAGACAGAAATTATTTACTTTTTTTCCACAGTGGTACAGAAAAATGTACAGGGCTCATTAGAAATATTTAGTGGATGGAAAGTAGTTTGAAGAAATCGATGAGGTTGAAAATAATAATAAAAGAAGTCAGAAAGGGGCAGAGAAAGATAGAAATTTACAGGTTTCAAAGCAGGGATACATAAGCAAAAAGGTTATATAAGTTCTCTCTTTGAAGCACAGCACATGTGCAGGAAGGGAATAACACCCATCCAAATGCTCGTGCTCAAGAGATTCAGGTTTCTCTTAAAGTGAGGTCCTGCGAGTGCAGACTGAATATATTTGAGGAAACCTAGGTTCAGACAGGTTAAGTGATTTGTCTCAGTTACGCAGCTGTGGATTGCACAGCTTAAAAAATATTATAAAAATTCTCATAAGGATTATAACTGAGAAGTAGGTGTCTTTTTTGCTCACAGAATATTCTATGGCAAATCCTAGACTCAGGTTCTTATAGCCATAGCCCCAAGCTGTGCCAAACATCCACACACACCCACTTTCCCATTCTCTCCAGCAGACCTCATAAGTTATCTTAATATGTAGTCTATGGTCTATTTAGCCAACACCTGCACACAATCATCATTTATCAAATTGCCTAGGCAAACCAACATCGGCTTTGCTATATCTGGGCAAATGTCTCTCCTATATTTGGCCTTTTAGCCACAGTGCGATGATTGGAATATGTCTTACAGAAAGGAAGCTTTCTCTGAGAGCCACGCAGGGGTGAGGCGGCAAGCCTCTGACGGAGATAACTTCCTGACTTGTGTTTGGGATTTCTCCAAGCTGCTGAAATAGTACTTGAAGTGTTTCATGGACACACGGAGATTTAACACCTGCAGTTAAGCCTGACGCCCTAAGGTGGAATGCTGAAACCGCAGAGAGCAGAGCAAGTGTAGGTGAGGAGTGCGTTTCACCTTCCTAGTGCCCTCATAGGGCGCTGTTGGATTTATATCTCACTGAGTGAGGTGCCCTCTCCTGGCCGACGATCCCACTGGCTCAGTCACAGCAGGAAAGCGAGAGCTGCAGGTTGCAGGAAGACAGGGCTCCACTCTCAAAGGAAACTGCTGACAATGCCAAAAGTCAGAATCCTTTCACTGTCTCTTTACATCCCAGCTGTCAGACAAGCTAACTTTAAATTTTAACTTAAGCAAGATTGTGTTTTTTATAGAATATTTCGACTCAGAGGGCAAATTTCATTCTAATGTGACAGAAGCAGTGTTGGGAAAAGAGTTGGAAATGTGTGCTTTTGAATGTGACCTGAGATATAGCTTCCAAAGCTGGCCATTGCTCTCCTGGCGCAGAGCCTGACCCCATTTCATGACAGGAGAAGCTGAATCTCAGGCTCTGTAAGAACCTGGCTTACTCCCTCATTAAATGTGAGTCCCTGTTCTCAGAAGTGGATCACTGTAGTTTGAAGGATCAACATTGATCAAACGTATCCATTTCTGCCAGTTTTACCCCTCTCTATGCTGTTACTAAACAAGAGAAGTTATTCTACAATTTATGTAAGTTATAAAATAGTAATTAAATATTTTGGAATATGTGAAAAAGTAAACTACCACAATCTCCCTCCCTCCCTACAGTATTATCATCTTAATGTATTTCCTTTTTTCTCCTTTTATATGCACATTTACACTAAATGTTTATGTGTACATATATATTTTAGCCTATAATACTATTTTATTTTGATTTAGCGTGTATTTTATTTACTATGTAATATATGACATATAAATATATATTTTATGTTATATTGTCACCTTATATTTATAGCTTTCTTCTGTAATGTTGATTAATTATTATCATGAGTAAATTATATTTAGAGAATATGCTGCAGCAATAAAAAGCTTAATAACAAGGAATCTGGACTAAAGTAGAACAGGGTAAGCCCACATCCAATTAAGAAAGCACTTTGGACACATATATATTCCACCAACGGAGCTACTAAAATGTAATTTACATTCTTAAGTTTTCCATAGTCTGTGTGCCCCTGTTGCCAAAGAGACACTACAGTAAGAAAGAAGAGAATTTTATACCTGAAAGATTTTGGTCTGT
Source organism: Pongo abelii (assembly GCF_028885655.2). Taxonomy (NCBI): domain Eukaryota; kingdom Metazoa; phylum Chordata; class Mammalia; order Primates; family Hominidae; genus Pongo; species Pongo abelii. The sequence goes on from NC_072000.2 coordinate 21,939,315, forward strand.
GCGGCCTTGTAGGGAATATTCTTAAAGACTAGCTTCAACTCTGTCTGTTGTTGTTCCTAATGAATTATCCAAGTATCTAAGAGTTTAGGGTTCGTGCTGCCTTCAGCCATTGAGGCCATTCACCTGGTGAGATATGTTTGCCCCAACAAAACATGGACCCCCCTGGAGAATACATACGTGTCTGCAGTCATGTTCCATTATGGTTTTGCTTTCAGTTAGCCAATCATATATATAATTCATAGTAAGGGTATCAAGGTCTGTTTTTGTTCCACCAGCAAGACCATGGCAGTTTGGGAACCAGAGGCATTCAGAGTACCTGAAATCACTCCAGGCCCCAGGATGGGCTGGATCTACCTGAGAGCTCTACAGGGCAAAGGCAAGCTGTTCTGTGTCTATTTTCTCCTTAAGCCATTTCATACACACGTCTTTGATGAGAGCACCTAAGTGTCATAAAATACTGACTTTGGACCCAAAGACAGATTACCTTGAATGAAATGGGCTGCGACTTCCAATTAGCAGCAGAAATTCCAGGAATTTCCAGATTACTTGGCAGCCATATCATCAGCTACATATAGGAAGTTTGGACTCGAAAATTCAGGAGTGTGGGGATGCATGGTAGTGAATTCCTGTAATTTTATATTGCCTTTGGCGTTCCTTTTGAATATAAGTTGGACTTTCTCATACAAGAAACATGGTTTAGTCACCCTTGGCACAATTTCCAGTTCTCTAGTTCATCCCAGTTCCTTAATATGGTCAATCCAGATATCTCCCTTATACAATTGCCCACTGTTGACCACCTTCCCTAAGGAACAGTTAGATATCACCTATTGGCTTACCCCGCTGACTCCTCCATCCCCCATAGACTGCACAGATATGCTGCAGCGAACCACCTCTCAGTAACAGCGTGGCCACATAGGACTTGGAACAGCTTGCTTTAAACTTGCAAATTAGAACTCCCATGGAAACCCACCTAGATAATACCCTGGACTCCAATAAAAGCTTTAGCACACAGGTCCCTCACTCTCTCTTTTGCTCTGCACTTTGTGGTTCTGGTAGAGCATGTATATCTGGAATGGCTCTGCTTTCCCATTGGCTCTGCAAGGAGTGCTGCCCTTTTCTCTAATCTGTAAGTAATAAACTCCTCCTATTATTGTATGGTTTTTGTTGCATCGCCTCCTCTGCATCTCACCTGACTGACACACCTGAACCTAGCTTCTTTCCAAGGGAAAGCTCTCCTAGACAATGGATATCTTGGTAGAAATAAACTGGACATAGGTCAGACAAGAGCCACAAGGGTGCCTGCTGGTATAAGCATGTTTCCTGTGAGTGGGACACCTGGTCATGGGTTGGACGCTAAGGCATTAGGCAACACTTAGGCATTAGGCCATCCACTAGGATAAAGAAGTCACTGTAGACATCCATGACCCAAATACTGGAGCCCTTTCAGTGCAGGGTTAGAATTCATAGCCATTTTCCAGAGAGAAACCTCAAAACCAAATTAGAAAAACAAAATTCCAGTACTCACCCACAGCCTCCTGCTTTTAGAGAAGGGGGTGCTTGAAACTTCTGATTAGCCTCTCACTCTCTGTCATTTCCTGTCTCCCCAGGAGGTAAAATAGCTCACCCCTGCTAGGGAAGGGCAGAAGTGGGGAGAAGCTAGGCAGATGGTTGGCAAGGATTACTTCTCATATTTCATCCTAATTTGCATTAGTGCTCAACTTTGCGTCACTCTTTCTGTGTATATAATTTTTTAGTAAAAAAATTTCCTCTTCTTTTCAATTTTGAGCCTGAAATTGTGAACAATTTGATTGCTATTTGTTAGTCACATTAAGATTCTCTTAAAATATACTCACACATTGTTATGTATCTAGCAGGCATATACTAATGTATGTTCTTGTAAAAATATGCCTATGGGTATTTAATGCCAGAGACAATTACTGTATTTCATTTCAACTTCATTCCACAGCATGGGACCTCTTCTGAAAGTGCATGTACAAAAATGATTATGTCTAGTATAGCTCAAAGTATTATCTTCCATTCTCATTCCTGGAGAATATTACATTTTTTCCCCTCCAGAATTTTGTAATTACTGTAGGGGAAAGAAAAATTAAAAGATGCTAAATTTACTAAGTGTTGATCTTTCAAAACTTCACAGGTAAAAGTGCTACAGAAACATTTTCTTTTTCAAAATGGTTTTGTCACTACTTTAATCAAAGAATTAGCTAAAGACTTGCTGTTTGAATATGAAATTATGTTATTCTCACAAAATCTTTCCCTCTGTGATTAAAAATTGTAATCCTCATGTTCTTGTTTTATTACCTGCTATATATAAAATATATTTAGGGCAGGGCACAGTGGATCATGCCTGTAATCCCAGCACTTTGAGAGGCCTAGGCAGGAGGATTATTTGAGCCCAGGAATTTGACACCAGCCTGGGCAGCATGCAGAGACCCCAACTCTCTCTATATGTGTGTGAATAAACTAATGTGAATTTTCTTTCCCTACCTGTACTGGAACAAGTTTTAAAGTCCTACACACATAGGGGAAACATTAAGAAATGTAAGTCATTATCATCATCATGGTCATCTTCACCAAACACTCATTTGGCTGGTGGGAAACAGATTCAAATTCAGTTCTGTTTGACATCTGAATTCAAGACATTCACATCTTGAAAGTTTAATCCTTATCCTTTACTGCCTCATGTATTCTATGTAACCAAGAGAGATGATGGACTTGTATTTATTTGCGCCTTTTCTTTGGTTCTACATGGGCAGCTATTTGTCTTCTACGTAAAACTGTATTTATCCTGAGACAGTCTGGATAGGCTTGTGTTCCTGAATATTGAGAGTTCTCTGAGTAAATGGTCTCTCTATATAATTTTATCCTATATCATAGGTTTTAATCTTACCCAAATGCTGGTTATTTCTAAACTAACACATCCAGCCTTGACCTCCCCTCTGTGTCCAGATTCAGATACCTGACTGCCAAATTAACACCTCCTCTGGGATATCTGAGAAGCATTCTGAATTTAACCACTCCAAACAGAAACTTTGATTCCTCCCTGCCCCAAATATGATGCTCCCCCTCACTTCCAGTCTTAGTGGAAATATCATCTCTAACTATCCAGTGTCTCAGGCCCTCAATTTAAAAATCAGCCTGGATTCCCTATTTTTTACACACTCCACATCCATTCCATTGGCAAAGCCTGTCAACTTTACCTTCACAACACATCCTAAATCAAGTTCTCACCTTTTTTGTAGATACTACCCGAGGCCATGGTTCCGTTATCTCTCTTCCAAATTACTGCTGTCACTTCTGACTGTTCCCTCTACTTCCATTACTTTTTTTTTTTTCCAACCTAATCCCAGCTATTTTCCAAACAGGAGCCAGAATGATTCTTTCAAAAATGTAGATCAGATCACATAATTTCCTGCTCAAATTCTACAACAGATTTTCATCACATGAAACAAATCCATAAGTCTTCACCATTATCTCCCAGGCCACAGGGAATCTAGGCCCTGCTTATCTTTTGTATCTGTTACTTACTACTCTTCCCTCTGCCACTCTATATCACTTTGGCACTATCTTTCTTGCTGTTTATTAAACCTCCCAGCTCTTGTGGCCTTAAGGCTTCTGATTGGCTATTCCCTCTTGCCCCAAATATTGGTGTGGTTCTTTCATCATTTCTTTCACTTCTGAGCCTTCTCTCCAACACTACTCTCTACACACACACATTGTGTCATTCTGTATTCAACCACGCTTTATTTTTTCCACATAGCCCTTATCACAACCTAACACTATATTATGCATTTGCTTCTTAACTTGCTTACTGTTTTTTCATTAGACTGGACACTCCACAGGGGCAGAGATTTCACCAATTTTGCTCATCCTTGTATTAAAGATATTTTTTAAAGTGCTTAGCACACAGTAGGTTCTAAAAATAAGTGTTGAATTTTGCCATTATGCTTTTGATATTTTTTCTAAAATAGGTTTTTATGCTCTGTATTCTTAGATTATGCTGAACACCATCATCTTTAAGATTTGCAGCATTTGTTAGAAATGCTAGTTGTGTTGCTCTGTTAGAAAGTACGGATCTAAGACAGGGCACGGTGGCTCATGCCTTAATCCCAGCACTTTGGGAGGCCAAGGCGGGCAGGTCATGAGGTCAGGAATTTGAGACCAGCCTGGCCAGCATGGTGAAACCCCATCTCTACTAAAAATACAAAAAATTAGCTGGGCATGGTGGCACATGCATGTAATCCCAGCTACTTGGGAGGCTGAGGCAGGAGAATCGCTTGACCCCAGGAGGTGGAGGTTGCAGTGAGCTGAGATCACGCCATCGCACTCCAGCCTCGGTGACAGAGAGAGACTCTGTCTCAAAAAAAAAAAAAGTACAGATATAAGAAGAGTATGACAAAAGTGTGGGAGGATTCTGTTAAATATGGCTTTAGTTCTCATTTTGAACATAAAGTAACAGTCATGGTACATTAATGCCTTCCCTATTTTTTTTTAAAGCATTACTTATTACATTACTCATATTTTTCTTTCATATCTCTTACATCTTATTCCATGAAATAAGTGCATTTTTTTCTGCCCTTTTTTCCTGTTGAATGTTCATTCACACTTCGAAATGCAGGTAAAATGTTAGCTTCATCAGCACTCACAGTTATAACTTTTTCCTCATCTTCCAATATATACGTAATTATATACAATCTTACTATGAAATTTATTATGTTATTGCAATCTGATTATTAAACTAGATTTAGTGAGATGAAAGCAGAAAAAATAGCTACTCACTTTGTCCACTAAATTTCTTTTTTTTATTATTAGACTTTAAGTTCTAGGGTACATTTGCACAACGTGCAGTTTTGTTAAATAGGTTTACATGTGCCATGTTGGTTTGCTGCACCCATCAACTCATCATTTACATTAGGTATTTCACCTAATCCTATCCCTCCCCCAGCTGTGCACCCCCCAGCAGGCTCCAGTGTGTGATGTTCCCCACCCTATGCCCATGTGTTCTCATTGTTCAATTCCCACCTACGAGTGAGAACATGCAGTGTTTGGTTTTCTGTCCTTGTGATTGTTTGCTGAGAATGATGGTTTCCAGCTTCATCCATGTCCCTACAAAGGACATGAACTCATCCTTTTTTATGACTACGTAGTATTCCATGGTGTATATGTGCCACATTTTCATAATCCAGACTATCACTGATGGACATTTGGGTTGGTTCCAAGTCTTTGCTATTGTGAAGAGTGCCACAATAAACATATGTGTGTGTGTGTCTTTACAGTAGCATGATTTATAATCCTTTGGGTATACATCCGGTAATGGTATTGCTGGGTCGAATGGTATTTCTAGTTCTAGATCCTTGAGGAATCACCACACTGTCTTCCCCAATGGTTAAACTCATTTACACTCCCACCAACAGTGTAAAAGCTTTCCTATTTCTCCACATCCTCTCCAGCATCTGTTGTTTCCTAACATTTTAATGGTCATCATTCTAACAATGAGATGGTACCTCATTGTGGTTTTGATTTGCATTTCTCTGATGACCAGTAATGATGAGCATTTTTTCATGTGTCTGTTGGCTACATAAATGTCTTCTTTTGAGAAGTGTATGTTTATATCCTTTGCCCACTTTTTGATGGGGTTGTTTTTTTCTTGTAAATTTGTTTGAGTTCTTTGTAGATTCTGGATATTAGCCCTTTGTCAGATAGGTAGATTGCAAAAATTTTCGCCCAATCTATAGGTTGCCTGTTCACTCTGATGATAGTTTCTTTTGCTGTGCAGAAGCTCTTTAGTTTAATTAGATCCCATTTGTCTATTTTGGCTTTTGTTGCCGTTGCTTTTGGTGTTTTAGTCATGAAGTCTTTGCCCTTGCCTATGTCCTGAATGGTATTGTCTAGGTTTTCTTCTAGGGTTTTTTATGGTTTTTAGGTCTAACATTTAAGTTTTTAATCCATCTTGAGTTAATTTTCATATAAGGTGTAAGAAAGGGACCCAGTTTCAGCTTTCTATATATGGCTAGCCAGTTTTCCTAACACCATTTATTAAATAGGGAATCTTTTCCATGTTGCTTGTTTTTGTCAGGTTTGCCATGATCAGATGGTTGTAGATGTGTGGTGTTACTTCTGAGGCCTCTTTTCTGTTCCATTGGTCTATATACCTGTTTTGGTACCAGTACCATGCTGTTTTGGTTATGGTAGCCTTGTAGTATAGTTTGCATTCAGGTAGCGTGGGGCCTCCAGCTTTGTTCTGTTTGCTTAGGATTGTCTTGGCTAGGTGAGCTCTTTTTTGGTTCCATATGAACTTTAAAGTAGTTTTTCCAATGCTGTGAAGACAGTCATTGGTAGCTTGATGGGGATGGCATTGAATCTGTAAATTACTTTGGGCAATATGGCCATTTTCATGATATTGATTCTTCCTATTCATGAACATGGAATGTTCTTCCATTTGTTTTTGTCCTCTTTTATTTCATTGAGCAGTGGTTTGTAGTTCTCCTTGAAAAGGTCCTTCACATCCCTTGTAAATTGGATTCCTAGGTATTTTATTCTCTTTGTAACAATTGTGAATGTGAGTTCACTCATGATTTGGCTCTCTGTTTGTCTGTTATTAGTTTATATTATCGGGGGAACCAGCCTCCAATATTTCAATGTAGGTTCTATTTTCCCTAAGTGTCGGCTGACCTGAGAAATAAAGAAAAAGAGTACAAAGAGAGGAATTTTACAGCTGGGCCTCTGGGGGTGACATCACATAACAATAGGTCCATGATGGCCCCGAGCCACAAAACCAGCAGGTTTTTATTAAGGAGTTTAAAAGGGGAGGGTGTGTGTGAACAGGGAGTACGTCACAAAGATCACATGCTTTAAAGGGCAATAAAGATCACAAGGCAGAGGGCAAAATTAGAGTTACTGATGAGGGTCTATGTTCAGCTGTGCACATATTGTCTTGATAAACATCTTAAACAACAGAAAACAGGGTTTGAGAGCAGAGAACCGGTCTGACCTCAAACCAGGACGGGATCTTTTCCCTACCCTAATAAGCCTGAGGGTACTGCAGGAGACCAGGGCGTATTTCAGTCCTTATCTCAACCACATAAGACAGACACTCACAGAGCAGCCGTTTATAGAGCTCCCCCCAGGAATCCATTCCTTCCCCAGGGTATCAATTATTAATATTCCTCGCTGGGAAAAAAATTCAGTGATATCTCTCCTACTTGCATGTCTGTTTATAGGCTCTCTGCAAGAAACAAAATATGGCTCTATTCTGCCTGACCCTACAGGCAGTCAGACCTTTGGTTGTCTTCCCTTGTTCCCTAAAATCACTGTTATTCTGTTCGTTTTCAAGGTATACTGATTTCATATTGTTCAAACACCCATCTTTTACAATCAGATTTCATATTGTTCAAACACTCATGTTCTACAATCAATTTGTACAATAGCGGTCCTGAGGTGACGTACATTTTCAGCTTAGGAAGATAACAGGATTAAGAGATTAAAGTAAAGACAGGCATAAGAAATTCAAAGAGTACTATTTGGGAACTGATAAATGTCCCTGAAATCGTCACAATTTATGTTCAGAGATTGCAGTAAAGACAGGCGTTAGAAATTATAAAAGGTATTAATTTGGGGAACTGATAAATGTCCATGAAATCTTCACAATTTATGTTCCTCTGCCGTGGCTCCAGCCAGTCCCTCTGTTTGGGGTCCCTGACTTCCGGCAACATTACAGGAATGCTTATGATTTTTGCACATTGATTTTGTATCCTGAGACTTTCCTGAAGTTGCTTATCAGCTTAAGGAGGTTTTGGGCTGAGACGATGGGGTTTTCTAAATATACAATCATGTCATCTGCAAATAGGGACAATTGGACTTCCTCATTTCCTAATTGAATACCCTTTATTTCTTTCTCTTGCCTGATTGCCCTGGCCAGAACTTCCAACACTATGTTGAACAGGAGTGGTGAGAGAGGTCATCCTTGTCTTGTGGTGGTTTTCAAAGGGAATGCTTCCAGTTTTTGCCCATTCAATATGGTGTTGGCTGTGGGTTTGTTTTAAATATCTCTTATTATTTTGAGATACGTCCCATCAATACCTAGTTTATTGAGAGTTTTTAGCATGAAGGGCTGTTGAATTTTGTCGAAGGCCTTTTCTGCATCTATTGAGATAATCATGTGGTTTTTGTCATTGGTTCTGTTTAAGTGATGGATTACATTTATTAATTTGTGTATGTTGAACCAGCCTTGCATCCCAGGGATGAAGCCCACTTGATCATGGTGTATAAGCTTTTTGATGTGCTGCTGGATTTGGTTTGCCAGTATTTTATTGAGGATTTTCGCATTGATGTTCATCAGGGATATTGGTCTAAATTTCTCTTTTTTTTGTTGTATCTCTGCCAGGCTTTGGTATCAGGATGATGTTGGCCTCATAAAATGAGTTAGGGAGGATTCTCTCTTTTTCTATTGATTGGAATAGTTTCAGAAGGCATGGTACCAGCTCCTCCTTGTACCTCTGGTAGAATTCGGCTGTGAATCCATCTGGTACTGGACTTTTTTTGGTTGGTATGCTATTAATTATTGCCTCAATTTCAGAACCTGTTATTGGTCTGTTCAGAGATTCAACTTCTTCCTAGTTCTGTCTTGGGAGGGTATATGTGTCCAGGAATTTATCCATTTCTTCTAGATTTTCTAGTTTATTTGCATAGAGGTGTTTATAGTACTCTCTGATGGTAGTTTATATTTCTGTGAGATTGATGGTGATATCCCCTTTATCATTTTTATTGAGCATATTTGATTCTTCTCTCTTTTCTTCTTTATTAGTCTTGCTAGCAGTCTATCTATTTTGTTGATCTTTTCAAAAAACCAGCTCCTGGATTCATTGATTTTTTGAATTTTTTTTGTGTCTCCATCTCCTTCAGTTCTGCTCTGATCTTAGTTATTTCTTGCCTTCTGCCAGCTTTTGAATTTGCTTACTGTTGCTTCTCCAGTTCTTTTAATTGTGATGTTAGGGTGTTGATTTTAGATCTTTCCTGCTTTCCCTTGTGGGCATTTAGTACTATAAATTTCCCTCTACACACTGCTTTACATGTGTCCCAGAGATTCTGGTATGTTGTTTGAAAGAACATCTTTATTTCTGCCTTCATTTCATTTTTTATCCAGTAGTCACTCAGGAACAGTTTGTTCAGTTTCCATGTCGTTGTGCAGTTTTGAGTGAGTTTCTTAATCCTGAGTTCTAATTTGATGGCACTGTGGTCTGAGAGGCAGTTTGTTGTGATTTCTGTACTTTTACATTTGCTGAGGAATGTTTCACCTCCAATTATGTGGTCAATTTTAGAATAAGTGTGATGTGGTACTGAGAAGAATATATATTCTATTGATTTGAGGTGGAGAGTTCTGTAGATGTCTATTTAGGTCCACTTGGTGCAGAGCTGAGTTCAATTCCCGGGTATCCTTGTTAAGCTTCTGTCTCATTGATCTACTATTGGAAGTGAGGTGTTGAAGTCTCCCATTATTATTGCATCGGAGTCTAAGTCTCTTTGTAGGTCTCCAAGGACTTGCTTTATGAATCTGAGTGCTCCTGTATTAGGTGCATATATATTTAGAATAGTTAGCTCTCATTGTTCAATTGATCCCTTTACCATTATGTAATGACCTTCTTTGTCTCTTTTGATCTTTGTTGGTTTAAAGTCTGTTTTATCAGAGATTAGGATGGCAACCCCTGCTTTTTTTGCTTTCCATTTGCTTGGTAGATCTTCCTCCATCCCTTTGTTTTGAGCCTATGTGTGTCTCTGCATGTGAGATGGGTCTCCTGAATACTGCACACTGATGGTTTTGACTGTTTATCCAATTTGCAAGTCTGTGTCTTTTAATTGGGGCATTTTGCCCATTTACATTTAATAGTGTTATGTGTGAATTTGATCCTGTCATTATTATGTTTGCTGGTTGCTTTCCCCTTAGTTGATGTAATTTCTTCATAGTGTGGATGGCCTTTGCAATTTGGTGTGTTTTTGCAGTGGCTGCTACCGGTTGTTCATTTCCATGTTTAGTGCTTCCTTCAGGAGCTCTTGTAAGGCCGGCCTGATGGTGACAAAATCTCTCAGCATTTGCTTGTATGTAAAGGATTTTGTTTCTCGTTCACTTATGATGCTTAGTTTGGCTGGATATGAAATTCTGGGTTGAAAATTCTTTTCTTTAAGAATGTTGAATATTGGCCCCCACTCTTTTTTGGCCTGTAGGGTTTCTGCTGAGAGATCTGCTGTTAGTCTGACGGTTTTCTCCTTTGTGGGTAACCTGACCTTTCTCTCTGGCTGCCCTTAACATTTTTTCCTTCATTTCAACCTTGGTGAATCTGACAATTATGTGTCTTGGAGTTGCTCTTCTCGTGGAGTACCTTTGTTGTATTCTCTGTATTTCCTGAATTTGGATGTTGGCCTGCCTTGCCAGGTTGGGGAAATTCTCCTGGATAATATCCTGAAGAATGTTTTCTATCTTGGTTCCATTCTCCCTGTCACTTTCAGGTACACCAATCAAATGTAGATTTGGTCTATCCACATAGTCCCATATTTTTTGGAGGCTTTGTTCATTTCTTTTTACTCTTTTTCCTCTAATCTTGTCTTCTCGCTTTATTTCATTAATTTGATCTTCAATCACTGATTTCCTTTCTTCCACTTGATTGAATCAGCTATTGAAGCTTGTGCATGCGTCACGAAGTTCTCATGCTGTGGTTTTCATCTCCGTCAGGTCGTTTAAGGTCTTCTCTACACTATTTATTCCAGTTAGCCATTCATCTAACCTGTTTTCAAGAGTTTTAGCTTCCTTCCAGTGGGTTAGAACATGCTCCTTTAGCTCAGAGAAGTTTGTTATTACTGACCTTCTGAAGCCTACTTCTTTCAACTCATCAAAGTCATTCTCTGTCCAGTTTTGTTCTGTTGCTGGTGAGGAGCTGCGATCCTTTGGATGAGAAGAAGTGCTTAGGTTTTTGGAATTTTCATCTTTTCTGCTCTGGTTTCTCCCCATCTTTGTGATTTTATCTACCTTTGGTCTTTGATGTTGGTGACCTACAGATGGGGCTTTGATGTGGATGTCCTTTTTGTTGATGTTGATGCTATTCCTTTCTGTTTGTTAGTTTTCCTTCTAACAGACCTCTCAGCTGCATGCCTGTTGGAGTTTGCTGGAGGTCCACTCCAGATGCTGTTTGCCTGGGCATCACCAGCAGAGGCTGCAGAACAGCAAGTGTGGCTGCCAGATCCTTCCTCTGGAAGCTTCATCGCAGAGGGGCACCTGCCTGTATGAGGTGTCTGTCGGCCCCTACTGGGAGATGTCTCCCAGTCAGGCTACATGGGGATCAGCGGCCCCCTTAAGGAGGCAGTCTGTCCATTCTCAGAGCTCCAACACCATGCTGGGAGAACCACTTCTCTCTTCAGAGCTGTCAGACAGGGATGTTTAAGTCTGCAGAAGTTGTCTGCTGCCTTTTGTTCAGCTATGCCCTGTCCAAAGAGGTGGAGCCTATACAGGCAGTAGGCATTGTTGAGCTGTGGTGGGCTCCACCCAGTTCGAGCTTTCCGGCTGCTTTCTTTACCTACTGAAGCCTCAGCAATAGCAGACCCCCCTCCCTCCACCAGGCTGCAGCCTCTCAGGTCAATCTCAGATTGCTGTGCTATCAGTGAGCAAGGCTCCATGGGCGTGGGATCCACTGAGCCAGACACGGGAGGGAATCTCCTGCTCTGCTGGTTGCTAAGACCATGGAAAAGCACAGTATTTGGGCAGAAGTGTACCGTTTTTCCAGGTACAGTCTGTCACAGCTTCCCTTGGATAGGTAAAGGAAATCCCCTGACTCCTCGCATTTCCCGGATGAGGTGACACACTGCCCTGCTTCAACTCGCCTTCTGTGGGCTGCACCCACTGTCCAACCAGTGCCAATGATGATGAACCACGTACCTCATTTGGAAATGCAGAAATCACCTGTTTTCTGTGTTGGTCTCACTGGGAGCTGCAGATTGGAGCTGTTCCTACTCGGCCATCTTCTATCCACTAACTTTCAAATTCCCACACCCGGAGGTTAGTTTCAGAAGATCATAGAATTTGTCATTGTGTTCAGGTACTGAGTATCTCATCTTTAAATAATAAAAAAGCATTGTCTGACACTGTTTTAAAACTATATTTAGAAATACCAAGAATTTAATAGCCAAGATAACTTTGAAAAAGAACAAAGGTTGAGGATTTACATGATTAAATATCAAAACTTGGTATGAAGCTAAAGTAAATCAAATAGTAAGGTATTAGAACAAGCATGGACACCTACAGTAATAAAACAGAAAACAGATCAGAAACAGACGTTTCTATATTCAGTCACCTGATTTTTGACAAAAGCACTACTACAATTTAGTGTGAGGAATGGCCTTTTCAATAAAAGGTGCTGGAACAACTGGGTATCTATGAGGAAAAATTTATTTTGACCCCTCCTCAAACCCTATACAAAAGCAAGTTTGTGATTTGAAAAAATCACATCAACTAGAGCTGAGACCCTGCTGAGAAATGTGAAATAATGTAACCTCTTAAAAAAGAATGTAGGACATTATTTTTATAATGTTGGGATAGGCAATGATTTTCCAAACTGTACATAACTATAACTAACCATAATTAATAAATTAAACTTTCATAAAATTAACAATTTCTGTTCATCAAAAGACACCATTTAGAGAGTGAAAAGCCAAGCCACACACTGGGGAAAATTACTGTATATATATATATATATACATATATATGTGTGTGTGTATATATATATATATATACACACATATGTGTATATAACTAAGGATTTGCATCCTGAATATATAAAAAGAAGCAACTCAATAAAAATGGTCAAAAAGGTCAAAAGACTAGAACAGGAACTTCACACACACAGACACACACACACACAGTCAATATGACATCATTACTTATCGGGGAAATGCAATGAGACACCACTACACAATGACTCAAACTTAAAAGATTATTCAATATAGAATTTAATAAGCGAGGAAGTACAGCAACAGGAACTCTCATACACTGCTGACTGCAGTATAAAGTTTTACATACACTTAGGAAAATTCTTTAGCAGGATCTACTTGTTTCAGTGTTCACTGGGTGGTCAGGCTGTGCTGCGGGATACACTGTCACATGCATGTGGTCAGTGTTAACAGGCAGAGAAGCGCCACCCAGGGGACAAACCAGTGCATGATTTGAGGTCACTGAGAGCAGACAACATGCTTAGCAGGCTGAAGTGGTACAGTGTTTATTTACACCAAAATGAGAGAAAGTTTACAAGATCCAGTCCCTTGAAATGCGCCAGTCCCCCTAGGCAGCAGATCCACTCCAAAGCCAAGGTGGGCAGTATGGCTGCAAGCATCCCACTTTATGCTGCGGTAGAAGACCCTCCCCGCAACACCCACCTTTTCTATCCTTCCCCTACCTGTGGGATCTGAAATACGAAAAGCTGGGGAGAACCATTGATATGTTCACTTAATCAGAACAAAGGTGTGCACACATTGAGTCTGAAGCAGGGAAAGATAGTCTCACACAAGGTGACAAGCCCAGCTCAAGCTGCAAGGACTCTACCTCTTGATAAGGAAGCGTTCCAGGCTCAAGCCCATTCTCATGTAGCTGAGTAGGAGTGAGTATGAGACTGCCTTTCCCTACATTACCAATGTTCAATGTGGTCTTCAGTGACCCAGCAAGTCCACTCCTATGCAATTTACCTGTGAGAAACACACATACAAATATGGGGGGAGTAGCCAAGATGGCCAAATAGGAAGAGCTCCGGTCTACAGCTCCCAGCGTGAGCGACAGAGAAGACAGGTGATTTCTGCATTCCCATCTGAGGTACCGGGTTCATCTCACTAGGGAGTGCCAGACAGTGGGCAGGTCAGTGGGTGAGTGCACCGTGCACCAGCCTAAGCAGGGGCGAGGCATTGCCTCACTCGGGAAGCACAAGGGGTCTGGGAGTTCCCTTTCCAGGGGTGACAGACGGCACCTGGAAAATCGGGCCACTCCCACCCAAATACTGTGCTTTTGCGATGGGCTTAGGAAACGGTGCACCAGGAGATTATAGCCTGCACCTGGCTCAGAGGGTCCTATGCCCATGGAGTCTTGCTCATTGCTAGCACAGCAGTCTGAGATCAAACAGCAAGGCAGCAGCGAGGCTGGGGGAGGGGTGCCCACAATTGGCCAGGCTCACTTAGGTAAACAAAGCAGCCGGGAAGCTTGAACTGGGTGGAGCCCACCACAGCTCAAGGAGGCCTGCCTGCCTCTGTAGGCTCCACCTCTGGGGGCAGGGCACAGACAAACAAAAAGACAGCAGTAACCTCTGCAGACTTAAATGTCCCTGTCTGACAGCTTTGCGGAGAGCAGTGGTTCTCCCAGCATGCAGCTGGAGATCTGAGAACGGGCAGACTGCCTCCTCAAGTGGGTCCCTGACCCCTGACCCCCAAGCAGCCTAACTGGGAGACACTCCCCAGCAGGGGCAGACTGACACCTCACACGGCCGGCCAGGTACTCCAACAGACCTGCAGCTGAGGGTCCTGTCTGTTAGAAGGAAAACTAACAGAAAGGACATCCACACCAAAAACCCATCTGTACATCACCATCATCAAAGACCAAAAGTAGTTAAAACCACAAAGATGGGGAAAAAACAGAGCAGAAAAACTGGAAACTCTAAAAAGCAGAGTGCCTCTCCTCCTCCAAAGGAACGCAGTTCCTCACCAGCAACGGAACAAAGCTGGACGGAGAATGACTATGACGAGCTGAGAGAAGAAGGCTTCAGACGATCAAATTACTCCGAGCTACGGGAGGATATTCAAACCAAAGGCAAAGAAGTTAAAAACTTTGAAAAAAATTTAGAAGAATGTGTAACTAGAATAACCAATACAGAGAAGTGCTTAAAGGAGCTGAAGGAGCTGAAAACCAAGGCTCGAGAACTACGTGAAGAATGCAGAAGCCTCAGGAGCCGATGCGATCAAATGGAAGAAAGGGTATCAGCCATGGAAGATGAAATGAATGAAATGAAGTGAGAAGGGAAGTTTAGAGAAAAAAGAATAAAAAGAAACGAGCAAAGCCTCCAAGAAATGTGAGACTATATGAAAAGACCAAATCTACGTCTGATTGGTGTACCTGAAAGTGACAGGGAGAATGGAAACAAGTTGGAATACACTCTGCAGGATATTATCCAGGAGAACTTCCCCAATCTAGCAAGGCAGGCCAACATTCAGATTCAAGAAATACAGAGAACGCCACAAAGATACTCCTCGAGAAGAGCAACTCCAAGACATATAATTGTCAGATTCACCAAGGTTGAAATGAAGGAAAAAATGTTAAGCCCATCAGACTAACAGCGGATCTCTCAGCAGAAACGCTACAAGCCAGAAGAGAGTGGGGGCCAATATTCAACATTCTTCAAGAAAAGAATTTTCAACCCAGAATTTCATATCCAGCCAAACTAAGCTTCATAAGTGAAGAAGAAATAAAATACTTTACAGACAAGCAAATGCTGAGAGATTTTGTCACCACCAGGACTGCCCTAAAAGAGCTCCTGAAGGAAGCACTAAACATAGAAAGGCACAACCAGTACCAGCCACTGCAAAATCATGCCAAAATGTAAAGACCATTGAGACTAGGAAGAGACTGCATCAACTAACGAGCAAAATAAGCAGCTAACATCATAATGACAGGATCAAATTCACACATAACAATATTAACTTTAACTGTAAATGGACTAAATGCTCCAATTAAAAGACACAGACTGGCAAATTGGATAAAGACTCAAGACCCATCAGTGTGCTGTATTCAGGAAACCCATCTCACGTGCAGAGACACACATAGGCTCAAAATAAAAGGATGGAGGAAGATCTACCAAGCAAATGGAAAACAAAAAAAGGCAGGGGTTGCAATCCTAGTCTCTGATAAAACAGACTTCAAACCAACAAAGATCAAAAGAGACAAAGAAAGCCATTACATAATGGTAAAGGGATCAATTCAACAAGAAGAGCTAACTATCCTAAATATATATGCACCCAATACAGGAGCACCCAGATTCATAAAGCAAGTCCTGAGTGACCTACAAAGAGACTTAGACTCCCACATATTAATAATGGGAGATTTTAACACCCCACTGTCAACATTAGACAGATCAATGAGACAGAAAGTCAACAAGGATACCCAGGAATTGAACTCAGCTCTGCACCAAGAGGACCTAATAGACATCTACAGAACTCTCCACCCCAAATCAACAGAATATACATTTTTTTCAGCACCACACCACACCTATTCCAAAATTGACCACATACTTGGAAGTAAAGCTCTCCTCAGTAAATGTAAAAGAACAGAAATTATAACAAACTATCTCTCAGATCACAGTGCAATCAAGCTAGAACTCAGGATTAAGAATCTCACTCAAAACCGCTCAACTACATGGAAACTGAACAACCTGCTCCTGAATGACTACTGGGTACATAACAAAATGAAGGCAGAAATAAAGATGTTCTTTGAAACCAACGAGAACCAAGACACAACATACCAGAATCTCTGGGATGCATTCAAAGCAATGTGTAGAGGGAAATTTATAGCACTAAATGCCCACAAGAGAAAGCAGGAAAGATCCAAAATTGACACCCTAACATCACAATTAAAAGAACTAGAGAAGCAAGAGCAAACACATTCAAAAGCTAGCAGAAGGCAAGAAATAACTAAAATCAGAGCAGAACTGAAGGAAATAGAGACACAAAAAACTCTTCAAAAAATTAATGAATCCAGGAGCTGGTTTTTTGAAAGGATCAACAAAATTGATGGACAGCTAGCAAGATTAATAAAGAAAAAAAGAGAGAGGAATCAAATAGATGCAATAAAAAATGATAAAGGGGATATCACCACCAATCCCACAGGAATACAAACTACCATCAGAGAATACTACAACCAGCTCTACGCAAATAAACTAGAAAATCTAGAAGAAATGGATAAATTCCTCGACACATACACTCTCCCAAGACTAAACCAGGAAGAAGTTGAATCTCTGAATAGACCAATAACAGGAGCTGAAATTGTGGCAATAATCAATAGCTTACCAACCAAAAAAAGTCCAGGACCAGATGGGTGCACAGCCGAATTCTACCAGAGGTACAAGGAGGAACTGGTACCATTCCTTCTGAAACCATACCAATCAATAGAAAAAGAGGGAATCCTCCCTAACTCATTTTATGAGGCCAGCATCATCCTGATACCAAAGCCAGGCAGAGACACAACCAAAAAAGAGAATTTTAGACCAATATCCTTGATGAACATTGATGCAAAAATCCTCAATAAAATACTGGCAAACTGAATCCAGCAGCACATCAAAAAGCTCATCCACCATGATCAAGTGGGCTTCATCCTTGGGATGCAAGGCAGGTTCAATATACACAAATCAATAAATGTAATCCAGCATATAAACAGAACCAAAGACAAAAACCACATGATTATCTCAATAGATGCAGAAAAGGCCTTTGACAAAATTCAACAACCCTTCATGCTAAAAACTCTCAATAAATTAGGTATTGATGGGACGTATCTCAAAATAATAAGAGCTATCTATGACAAACCCACAGACAATATCATACTGAATGGGCAAAAACTGGAAGCATTCACTTTGAAAACTGGCACAAGACAGGGATGCCCTCTCTCACCACTTCTATTCAACATAGTGTTGGAAGTTCTGGCCAGGGCAATTAGGCAGGAGAAGGAAATAAAGGATATTCAATTAGGAAAAGAGGAAGTCAAATTGCCCCTGTTTGCAGACGACATGATTGTATATCTAGAAAACCCCATTGTCTCAGCCCAAAATCTCCTTAAGCTGATAAGCAACTTCAGCAAAGTCTCAGGATACAAAATCAATGTACAAAAATCACAAGCATTCTTATACACCAATAACAAACAGAGAGCCAAATCATGAGTCAACTCCCATTCACAATTGCTTCAAAGAGAATAAAATACCTAGGAATCCAACTTACAAG
This sequence comes from Pongo abelii, assembly GCF_028885655.2. Lineage (NCBI taxonomy): Eukaryota > Metazoa > Chordata > Mammalia > Primates > Hominidae > Pongo > Pongo abelii. The sequence continues at coordinate 21,957,333 of NC_072000.2, forward strand.
GGATGTGAAGGACCTCTTCTTCAAGGAGAACTACAAACCACTGCTCAGTGAAATAAAAGAGGATACAAACAAATGGAAGACCATTCCACGCTCATGGGTAGGAAGAATCAATATCATGAAAATGGCCATACTGCCCAAGGTAATTTACAGATTCAATGCCATCCCCATCAAGCTACCAATGACTTTCTTCACAGAATTGGAAAAAACTACTCTAAAGTTCATATGGAACCAAAAAAGAGCCCGCATCGCCATGTCAATCCTAAGCCAAAAGAACAAAGCTGGAGGCATCACACTACCTGATTTCAAACTATACTACAAGGCTACAGTAACCAAAACAGCATGGTACTGGTACCAAAACAGAGATATAGATCAATGGAACAGAACAGAGCCGTCAGAAATAACGCCACATATCTACAACTATCTGATCTTTGACAGACCTGAGAAAAACAAGAAATGGGGAAAGGATTCCCTATTTAATAAATGGTGCTGGGAAAACTGGCTAGCCATATGCAGAAAGCTGAAACTGGATCCCTTCCTTACACTTTATACAAAAATCAATTCAAGATGAATTAAAGACTTAAATGTTAGACCTAAAACCATAAAAACCCTAGAAGAAAACCTAGGCATTACCATTCAGGACATAGGCATGGGCAAGGACTTCATGTCTAAAACACCAAAAGCAATGGCAACAAAAGCCAAAATTCACAAATGGGATCTAATTAAACTAAAGAGCTTCTGCACAGCAAAAGAAACTACCATCAGAGTGAACAGGCAACCTACAAACCTCTGTCTCTCTATAGAATTACGGACTGTTCCTGTCATGTCGGTCGGCCTGCGCTCCACCACACAAAACACTTCAGCTTCTTTCACAGAGAGGAATCCCGTCAAGGGTCACGCCCTGTTCCTGTCTCCTCAGCTCCAGGGTTTCTGCTTTTTTTCTTTGTTTCCTTTATTTAATTTTTTTTTAAGACAAAGTCTTGCTCTGTCGCCCAGGCTGGAGTGCAGTGGCATGATCTCGGTTCACTGCAACCTCTGCCTCCGGGGTTCAAGTGATTCTCCGGGCTCAGCCTCCCAAGTAGCTGGGACTACAGGCGCCCACGACCCCAGCTTATTTTTTGGTATTTTTAGTAGAGACTGGGTTTCACCATGTTAGCCAGGTTGGTCTCGATCTCCTGACCTCGTGATCTGCCCGCTTCGGCCTCCCAAAGTGCTGGGATTACAGGCGTGAGCCACCGCGCCCGGCCTGGGCTTCTGCTCTTTAAGCCCTTCTTTGCATGCCGCTTTCACTCCTCTTGAAGTGGTGGGGGAGGAGGGGTCCAGGGAAAGGGGAGGAGCACAATTTGCCAACAATTATCTTCAAGGAAAACCCACCCAACTTCATTTCTTCAATATTCTGGCTTCCTCTTTGCAGATGCTCTTGTTTGGAGGTGCCTATGGGCTAAGGTTTGCAGAATCAGCTCTGAGACCACCTCGACTGGGAAATCAGATGAGATGGTCTGTCCTCTTCAACTAATGCCCATTGTCCTTACTGTGGAGTATCAAAAGAATAACGGACATTGCTGGAGAAAGTGCACTTAACATCCTGTTATAAAATATTTTTATTTATTTTTTCATATGACTACTTTTCTCTCCACCCCCTACTTTATTCACACGTTGAGAACCGACTGGAATGCATGTATTTGTATCCTAAGTGCTCAGATCTGATACGGGCTGATTGCTGGAAAACAATGCATGAGACTTATATTCATTTAGGAACAACACACGAGTCTTCTAAACTTATTCTAATTTAGACATGTATAAAAGTACAATAGCAATGCATCTGTATCTGTCAGAAGAAGCTAGATTATGCTACAATTGTATATCAAACGATAGCCTCAGTGACTAAAAACACAAAAGCCTCATTTCTCATGCATGCTGCATGTGCATTGCAATGGAGTTTTGTGCACCGTAATGACTCAGAGATCCAAGCTGACTGAGGCTCCATCTCCACTTGTTTCCGTGATCACAGACATGGGGGAAAGAGAGGGAAATATGAAGGACATGCTGTTTTTACAAGATTTTGCTCAGGAGACACATGTCAATTTCCCTGATAGTTCACTGATCAAAGCAAGTTGAAAGGAGAAGATAGATATGAATGAGGTAGAGAATTCTAATCCTCCCTTAAACAGATAATGAATATTGCTCCCAAATATTTTTCCCAAAGCTAGGAGAAGAGGCTTCAAATTCAACAAATCAGGCTGAAAAACCTATACTCTTAATCCTATTAATCTATCTGAAACATACTGTATAATTACTATACATAACTATATATGCTATCTCTGAACACATACAAACATATACACACTCACACAAATACATAAATAGATGTATATTCCTTTTTAGAGTATTACAAAATGTAAAACCTTTTCTAGATTTCTGTCCACATCTAGACCCCCCTTTGTCCCAATATTACAAACTTGGTGCTCATACTGTCAAGCTGCACATTTTCATAATAAGAGTATTAATAAAAATATATTATATTGTGCTTCATATTTAAATAAAATATTTTTGCCCCTTGCTTCTTTTACTCCACATTACATTTTTGAATTAACTACAGATCTTGTTAACTCCTCTGAAGTTTAGTTGACATTATTTTGTAGTCACTGCAAAGACACTAGATCATATACTTGATTTCTCAAGAGTCCATGGGCCAAAGGCTTTTTTATTCTGCTTTAAAATTTCTTTTCTTTAAAAAAGTAGGAAGTCTTGAGAAATGCCAAAGCAAATGTGTTCTGTGGCTTCTTTCAGTTTTGTCAATGATGGAATCAGAAAGAGAGACTTTCAGTCAGAGCAGGAGGGCACCAAGTTAGTTTACAAAGTTGATCCAGTTACTTATTCTAATCCTGAAAAAAAAGTTCAACAGCTCTGCATATCACAAAATACCCAGCAACTGGAAGACACCACATATTACAATATGTCCCAATACATGGCTTCAAAGACTAGAAACCAGTGTATTCGTAAGTTAGCAGATATCTTCTGTATGTTCTAGATGATATAACTAGCTGCTATGGTTTGGATGTTTGTTCTCTCCTCATGTTTCACTTGGATCCCCAATGTTGGAGATGGGGCCTATTGAGAAGTGTTTGGGCCATAGAAGCAGATCTCTCGAATAGATTAATGCCCTCCCTCAGGGTGAATGAGTTCCCACTCTTAATTTCTACAAGAGCTGGCTGTTAAAAGAGCAGGGCACCTCCCGCTCTCTCTCTTGCCTCCTCTCTCATCAGGTGATCTCTGTACTGGCTGATGCCTTTCGCCATAAGTGGAAGCAGCCTAAGGCCCACACCAGATGCAGATGCCCAATCTTGAACTTTCCCACCATAAGAAGAGTGAGACAAACAGATCTTCTTTCCTTAGAAATTACCCAGCCTCAGGTGTTCCTTTATATCAATATTAAATGAACTAAGACAATGGCTAATACCAATTCTGTAAACAAGAATGTCAAGGGTTCAAAAATACAATATCTTTTTCATTACTTCAACGCAATTTTGAGTCTGAAATAGTCACTAGCACTTGCACAAAACACTAGTACAAAGCATTTCTGTTTGAAATACATTATCAAAATAAACTTTCAAAGGCGCAGTCAAAAATAAACTATAATCATACAACAAAATTTGGGAGAGTACTGCAACTATTATGAGATTTATGGTTTTTTTTTTTTTTTTTTTTTTTTTTAAATCAGAAGTAAAAGTTTTCTCCCTTAAGCAGAAACATTTGGTTTTTGGAAAGATATTGAGATTTGACCCCTTTAAGGTTCCTATTTTTATAACCTGATTTTAATTTGTTGATGTCACACATGTTAAACAATACATTTTATGCTGAAGTCAAAATTTGTCAGATTTCTCTGAATCCAAAGGTTTTAAGAGAATTTCCAAAGGTTTTAATTTCCAAAGGCTTCCAAAGGTTTTAAGAGAATTTGCAATTAGACAGGGGCTATAGAATGTTGTAATTTACTCTTACAAGTAGACCAGTGATTATTACATTTCACAATATGTATTAAGAAAACAATCAGTTTAATTAACACAAACATATACATTTCTTGGAAATACTAATTTTTTTCAGCTAACAATTTGGTAAGGGATCTTCTTTCTTGTTAAGAAGAAAATGTATGGAGGGAAATTCGACTTTGAGTAATTTCTACCTCTTTCATCTAGTCTTGTATTTAAACACAGAAGAAAGTTCAGAGATGATATATGCATAGGCCTTGATTGCATGTACTCCTTTTCTAATTGGTTATAAATTTGATTTTCATGTGATTAGCTGAGAAAATGTTCTATTTATGGACAAGATTTTAACAGCTATGAATAGTGCTTCATCAAATCTAAGACACCGTCAAATTACCACTCTTCCTTCTTTCATCCTCCTCCTTCCAATTTTTTTTTCTTAGAGAAGTAACAGCACATTTATGAAAAGCTTTTGTTTTCTTCCAATATGCATAATATTGACTAGGTCAAGTTATATGTTTTTTGTTATTTTACATTCGTATTTTAAATGTTTATTTTTATATTATTTTACATCGAGTGAATTTAATATTTAATCAAAGACAATTTTGTCCTCTATTCATAAGGTCTTTTTTCATCTGATTTACTGATATGATGAAAAATACAATGACTTAATATTGAATTATTCTTTAAGTTCTAGAATAACCTCTACCTGACCCTATTTTATACTCCTGTTGATATTTACTAAATTCAATTTTCAATAGTTATAATTTTTGTTTTTGTTTTTCAATAGTAATTTATTTTTAATGTTTCTTTTTGTTAATATGAGCTTCTCAAAAGGATTTTTAAGGCTGTTTTTAATGTATTTATTTATTTACTTATTTTTATATCCTGGAAGAGTTTAAATAGCCTAGAATCTACTACTTAAATGTTTAAATGTACTGTTGGTAGAGCATTCTGGGTCTTGTGCAGCTCAGAGAAATAAATTTTTATGTCTTTCTTCAAATAATAGAGACATTTAAAGTTACATTGTTCTGAATAAAATTTCACTATTTACAAGTTTTGGGAAAAATAATTCTGTGACTGTTTTCATTTTTAGAGTAATATGCCATTGCAGCTCTTATTTCTTACTTGATGTGTTGAAATTTTAAAAAATGTTTTACTCAAATATTTAGGAGCTAAAATAGTTTTGATTTTTTTTTTCTATTTGTTGTTACCTCTCAATTTATTCCAATGTGGCCTGGGAACGTTGGAACTAAAATTTCATGACAGGGTTTTCTGTATGGTTTAGTATGTCAATTTGTATAAAAGTTCCATTAGAAAAGAATATTTGTTCATCTTTTATAAGATTTCACATAAGATGTATGTTACTGATTATATTATTTAAATATGCTATATTCATGTTTTCCTTTGGTTTAAATTGTTTGCAAACGACTTAAGAATGTATGTTAAAATTATTTCCTAAAAGTTTCATTTTGTTTTACATATTGCAATGCTATGTTATTATACGGGTAAGTGTTTACAAACAATACGATTGTCCATGGAAAACTTCATATCAACTTAATTGTTTGGCCTTAAGTTCTCTTCACCATACATTAATATCATTGTTCCTTCACTCTATTAATGCGTGTAGGTGCCCATCCTTCCTCCTCCACACCAGCCCATAAAATCAGAGGATCAATTAATTGCTTTAAATAATACGTAAAATGAAACACTTGAATGGGTGTACATAGGCTATTTTTCTCACTACAGGCAGAGATACACTATAATAATGAGAAGTTTGACTGTGAATTTTAAAAATCAAATAAAAGGAGTTAATTGGATGAAAAGACACTTAACAGTATTCTGTTGAGAGGCTACATAACAAGTTTTATATTGAATGACTGAAAAATAAAGCATATTTAATCTTCTAGGCTTTATAGGCTGAAGTTCTCTTTTTTAAATACTTTGTATTTAATTTTCTCTTTTATCATGTTAAAGGTTTGAGTAATATCAATAACATGCTGTAAGTTTCTGACCCCATACAAAACAGATACTTGAGACAGGCTGCAAAGCCTTATCTTTTATGAGAAGTGACGGCCTGAATTACAAAGCTTGGTTCCATTTCCATTAGCCATGGCTGCTTTAACACTTGCTCCAACCTATGTCATTTATGTTCTTTTTCTTGGAATACAGACTTTTCTTTAGATTTATTTTATTAGGTTGGTGCAAAAGTAATACTACTTTTACTGAAAGTAATGGCAAAACCACAATTACTTTTGCACCAACCTAATAATTATTATTTTATAATTATTCTAAAACAGATTATAGCTACACATAATCCAAGTTTCTTATTTGGAATGACACAAACTTCTCATGTTTATGGCTATAACATGGTTTCTATCTGATTGTTCTGAGTCTTTATTTAAACATTTGCATCCCAGAAAATAAAGAATGGAAAGCAATTAGATTTAGATGTCGATCAGTTACATTGTTATGATGTCAGATGACAAGACAATTTTTTTGCGATCCATAAAAGATAAGACTTGGTTAGGGGAAGTATTGTGCACTGTGCTGAAGTTATATTATTCATGTTGGTTGTTACAAACCAGATTAGCTGGAGTGCTGCTTTATTTCTGTAAGCCTCCTGATGGCAGTGGCTGACCCTCTGCCACCCAGCAAATATACACACACAGAATCATTTATTCCACAGTAAGTGCAAGCTAAAAATGAGTACCCTGGATGACATTGTGTGTATTAGCACATTAATACTACTCTAAGAAGAACTGAAAAGACTGTTTACCTCTCATCTACTGTCCTTGTGCCCAACACTTTCCTTCTGAACTTGACAACGGTGCTAGATTCTGCCTAATATTTATCAGACTTTGACTTTGCCCTTGATGTCTTAGCTGTTGGTCAGCCTATCTCTCATTCTGATCTCATACTATATCTTGCAAAGATTCCATAAAATTTCTGGCATGTAACCAGCACTCATCCTCAATTTCCAATGTGGTATAAATATTTTGCTATGGATTTGAGATATGAAATATGAGATAAACAGGGTTGATTTCTAAAGTTCTTATCACTTCTCTAATCTCATGGCTGTGGTTTTTAACAGTGCATTTAACTGAAGCTGTTCACTAAGACTACATTGCACTGCTGTTTGAGGAGTTGACTCTCACGTATAAAACTGTTCCTAAGTAAAAAGGGAGTGTCATTCTCTCTGGATTCTGAGAGAACTACAGTGATAACAAACAACCTATGTGGACCCACTTTACTTATCTATCACATGGTAATTGTCCATTTACAGTACTTGATGCTTTAGATATTTTAAGGACCATTTCTCCTTGATGTTCTTGATAAAAAATATCATGCTCCATTACTCAGCATTTAAAACTAATGACTGTCACTCTGTGCTTGTTGTCAGCCAGCTCCCACTTTTACTTCCAGAACACTGATAATGGCAAGGGGCATCTTTTGAGATGTTTTGAAAGATATTAAAGACTAAGACAGGTCATATTCATAAAGTCCTTTGTCCCTGTTAATCCTTTAAAAAAATTTATTCAAATTCTACCTGATAAAAAAGCAAATGTTTTTTGGGAACCTCTATTTGCACTAAGGAAATAGCAAACAACATTACTGCCTATAAAAGGGAGGTAGTTGTATTAGTCTGTTCTCATGCTGCTTATAAAGACATACCTGAGACTGGGTAATTTATAAAGGAAAGAGGTTTAATTGGCTCACAGTTCCACATGGTTAGGGAAGCCTCACAATCATGGTGGAAGGTGAATGAGGAGCAAAGTCACATCTTACATGGTGGCAGGCAAGAGAGCTTGTGCAGGGGGAACTCCCCTTTATAAAAGTATCAGATCTTGTGAGACTTAACTATCACAAGAACAGCATGAGAAAAATGCACCCCCATGATTCAATGACCTCCTACCAGGTCCCTCCCATGGCATGTGGGGATTATTACAATTCAATGTGAGATTTGGGTGGCAACAGAGAGTCAAACCATATTAGTAGCACTAACACTTCCCCAACACTTACTAGTTCATTCATTGATTCATATCATTATAAGTCATGCAAAATTGTCAGATGCATAAAACATTCCTTGGATTTGTTTCCAAGATGATGGGATCAATTATATTAATTAAATTGACCAGCTAATTTATTCAAATGTCTCAGTAATACAGTATCCAAGAAGTCTGTTGTTTTTATTGTGGTTTGAAATACATTTGACGACTAAAAGAGATCATAGGTGTTACCTTGAATATCCACTCGACCAGTGCAGCGAATTCTAGAATATCCAGTATAGGGGGCCATCTTGCAGCAGGCCAGGTCTCATTGATACAGGCCTTGATAACAACTGTTTCAGCACTGACTGAGTGATTAAGTTAAATATCAAAAGCTGATAGAGCCAGTGCCCTTATACAAAGGCAGGAATATAACAAAAGCCCACCAAGAGTTTTGCCTAGGCCTTTCCTGGGCCTCAAAGTATGACAAGATATTGAAGAAATTCTTAACAGGACACGTTTAGGATTAAACAAGTTTTACTGTGGATCTGAAGAAACTCCCCAGAACTCCACAGACCAGTTTATTGTGGGTTTGAAGGAACCCCCCCAAACCTCCATGATTTAGCAGGAGACAAGATAATGATAGTCATTCCAGCACCTGGACCAATTTAGATTAAGTAAATTTACTAAGGCTCCAGAGGAAGGTGTTCAAAACTCAGACTTTTGTTACAGATTAGAAGATAACCACTTGTGTCTTTAGATGAATGCACACTTACACATAGAAATACAGCTTAGAAGGTATATAATCTCTGGAAAACTTTGTAATTTTCAGTTGGTCTGGTGATAATTTCCAGGCCTTATTCCTGTACCAGGTTACAGAAGTAAACTCCCTTCTTTCCCAGTTCATCTGCATCTCATTATTTGGCCACCTGAATAAGCAGCCCAACCCTTGGTTTGGTCCAGGAAAAATCTGGCCTTAGTTGAAAATATCTTGTTAAAAAGAAAGGCCTATTACCAACATAGGTGTTTCTCTTTTTCAACGACTCTTTTTTATTTATTTATTTTTATTTTTTTAAATTTTTTTACTTTTATTATTATACTTTAAGTTTTAGGGTACATGTGCACAATGTGCAGGTTAGTTACATATGTATACATGTGCCATGCTGGTGTGCTGCACCCATTAACTCGCCATTTAGCATTAAGTATATCTCCTAATGCTATCCCTCCCCCCTCCTCCCACCCCACAACAGTCCCCAGAGTGTGATGTTCCCCTCCCTGTGTCCATGTGTTCCAAAGGACTATAAATCATGCTGCTATAAAGACACATGCACACGTATGTTTATTGCGGCACTATTCACAATAGCAAAGACTTGGAACCAACCCAAATGTCCAACAATGACTCTTTTAAAGGTTAGGTTTACTAATGTCCTCGTTTCTACCAATTTGTCCAAATTTTTCACCCATATCCTCATTCACAACCTCATTGTTCATCCCTACACCTACATAGAGAAACGAAATATTTTCTTCTTTTTTACGCATGTAGTCATCCAACAAGTTGATTATTGTAAATTATTGTATATATAAAATATATGTGTGCATGTGTTTAATGCACACTACATATTAGGCACCATGCTAATCACTAGAATAAAATAGTGATTAGCATAAATATGGTGGCAGCCCTCAGAGAATTTACTGGGCAAGAATACCATGGACAAATGAGCTGTCCATTCCAATAGATAGTGTTTCCAATCTTTGAATTCAAGGTTTGGAGATTAACTTTGCATCTAATAACCTTATGTGTGTTCAACTGTCCCTATGCCTCAAATTAATCATTTTAATTTTATATTTGTAAAGTATTTAAAGATAATATTTCATTGCAACTATGTGGTGCTTAACAGAATAACAATTATAAACCCTGTTTATAATAAGCATGACATGTTAATAATACACCAATGTATACTACTACCTTGATCTCATTTTTAAGTACGAAGAGGCTGAGATTTATCCAAGTGACTTATTGAAAGTCATAGAATTAGTAAGTGGAAGACTTCGAACTAAGACCCAGTTCTCCAATCCTTAGCCCTCTGCTGAGTATTAGCCATGGAAAGGAAACTTTGGTTTGGCGTGGAGAAAAGGTATTCTCTATTTTTCAATCAATCCTATAAAGTGATACCAAACAGCACAGATGGCAAGCAGCTCCAACAATGGAGTAGACGTTTAGAAAGGACTTTCTCTATTTGCATATTTAAAGTATGAATTATCATAGGAAACTGATTAGTTGATGCTCAAATAATAGTGATATAGTGGTTAGAAACACAGCACTGCAATTTTTGATCTGAATAATTTCAAATATATTTGTAAGAAACAAAGACACTTTTAATAAATAGCCCTGGGAAGAAGTATTGAAGATTTCTACCTTTACTATTCCAGTGGACTTCAGGCTTCACTCAGTCAGTTGAGCCTACTGTAAATTACAAAGACAGCTGTAAAGTAAATACAAGAAACATCAGAGCACGTTAGGCTTCGTAAGTCTCGGAATGTTATCTTGACACATGTTGAGAGAGAGTCACAGATAGTAAATATACACCATCCTGAAACTTTGTTAATCAATGACAGAAGAGGCAGAAGTAAGTCTCTGAGTCCTGGGGCATTCTTCTCTACAGAGCTTTCCATCAAACTTTTGCTGCTAATGAATATAATTCATCAAGAAGATTTTTAAAAATTTTATATAGTTACATAGACTGCTCTCCTGTTGTGGAAACATCTGCTTAGAACCTCAGACATTAAGGCATTTAAGCTTTTCTTTCTTAAATAGGCCTTAATAAGAACAGGCAGAATTCATATTTAATTGTGATGGCTTAATTGTTGTCATTTCTAGTTAACTTCAATTTTATTAAATTTCTAAAATACACACCCATGCTGCACACACACACACAGTTTTTAAAAGACTTGCCAATTCCAATAGTGAGAAACAAATCACAGAACTCTTTTAACAAGTCTGTGGGGGCATTGATTCTTTAAAGTTTATGTTTTCAGGCACATTTCAATTTACAGATAGCTATAAAATTGACATAAGTATGATACATAAAGCAATTTTAGAAAACTTGAGAGCAGCAATATCATTCAGTGGATAAAACAAATATTAAATAAAATTTATCTAATTACATTTACTCATATGCTTCTGACTATAAAACTAGGTAGAGGAGGAAGGTGGAACTGGTTATGGTGGGAGAGCAAAGAACTTCTGAGCCCTCATAAATAAATAATAATAAAATATGTAAGAATATGTGATATAATTTTTCTATCATATGATACATAATGCAAATCACACTATCTCATACTATGCATGCTTTAATTTTAAAAGAATTAGCCTTATTATTTTTCCCAGTAAGAGTCAGCAAATAACCTGTGGTTATAACTTGTTTTCTTTAAGCATGAGCTACTAAATAAAACTTTGCCGTTGAATGACAGTTTACACTCCTGTTGGCAACAAAAGACCAACTCCATATAGAAATGGCATTCTTATTCCATAATGACATATTTATTTGGTGTCACTGGACTTTGATCAATATCATTTTCTCAAAACATAGAACCCCTTTCTTGTGGCTAAAAGAACAACTTATATCAAGTCAAGTCTTCTAGCTCCTAAGATCAGAATTTGATTACATGTTCCTGAATTTGTTATCTAACTTTATTCTTCCTTTGTGAGATCAAAATTATCTCTAGAGTGTTTTTTAATCAAAAACAGTTACTAAATAAGAGATAATGAAAGTGATGTAGTTATCAAGCCAACAAGGTTTTATTACAAATGTTTGTATCATCTCAATGTGAAAAATTTTTTACTTATTTGTTATTAAGGTCTCTGTGAGATAAGTCATAAAATCAAAGAGGTTAATGAGTTCAAGAACTCATGGAGGCCAGGCGCGGTGGCTCACGCCTGTAACCCCAGCACTTTGGGAGGCTGAGGTGGGCGAATCACGAGGTCAGGAGACCGAGACCACGGTGAAACCCCGTCTCTACTGGAAAAAAAAATACAAAAAATTAGCCGGGCGCGGTGGTAGGCACCTGTAGTCCCATTACTCAGGAAGCTGAGGCAGGAGAATGGCATGAACCTGGGAGGCGGAGCTTGCAGTGAGCCGAGATCTTGCCACTGCCCTCCAGCCTGAGCGACAGAGTGAAACTCCGTCTCCAAAAAAAAAAAAAAAAAAAGAACTCATGGACTCATGGAGGGTTTGTTAGTTAGTCCTCCGCACAGAAATGGGCTTTTGCTTAATCTCGCAATTGCATGGGTTTAGCTCTTTCTGTCTGTAAACATTAGAAAATATTTCAGCCACAAATAAATGAAAACTTGAGTTACAGATGTTCAAATGAATCAGCGTGTAGTTTTCTCAAATATTATTTTTTAGGTCTTGAGTAAAGCAGCTTTAGTGTTGGTTTAACAGCTTGATCACAGGGATAATGTCTCTGAGATTTCTTGGGCCTTTCCTTCACCCTTGCTACCGTGGTCTAGGATATCTACCCACATGCAGTTATCTTATCTGCATTCAAAGCCCTAACAAAAGGACAGGGGACCAAGGCAGAGAGCCTGTTGTCTTTCAATAAATCAAATGTGTTTAACTGCCAGTGTCCTGTATGGCTACTTTAGCCAGCAAAAAGGTATGGAAATTTTCTAGCATCTAAACGCAGAGGTGAGCAAAAGAGAATTGAGGATAAGTGTTGGATTTGCAAACCCACAGTGCCTACCATAACTGTTGATTCTCAATCTTTTTTGAACAAAAAGCCACACAGTAACTACCTGCTAAAAAGACTCTACAGACTGTCAATCGATAGTTTGAATTCATCATTTCCCTGTACTGAACAGACAGGGTGTTATAATTGGTTATACTTCTAGCACATATACTGGTTGAATTTATTACATTATCTAGCCATTTACATAATTTCTCCCCTCCAGGTCTTTAACATCACTTTCTCAGTGAGACTTTCTATGGCTATGCTGTCTAAACGTGTAACAAACATCCCTTCACCAAAAACTTTGTCAATGCTTTCTATTGATTTTTTGTAGCACTTAACAGTATGTATTATTTATATATATAAATATATATAAATATATAAATATATATATAAATAAATATAAATAAATATAAATAAATATATAAATATATATAAAATATATAAAATATAAATATATAAAATATATAAATATATAAAAATATATAAATATATAAATATATATAAATATATAAAAATATAAAATATAAAAATAAATACAAATATATAAAAATATATAAATATATATAAATATATAAAAAAATATATAAATATATATCTATAAATAAATATATAATATATAAACATATATAATATATAAATATATATAAATATCTATAAATATATATATAAAAATATATATATATTTATCCTGTTTGAGTTTTCCTCTCACAGTAGAAAAGATTTTGATAAAGGCAAACATTTATCTGTTTGCTCCATGTCTGTATACTCTCCACCTGGTACAGTGCCTGCTGCACTGCAAGGATTCAATAAAGACACGTTTCAGAAGCCAATGAATGAATGTCACTACTGAGTTCAGAGAGAACTTTCTAATTAACCAATAGATTCATTTAAGCTGAGACTTTGATTCTACTCACACTGTTGAAGATGAAATAAAATTATGTATTTACTAACACTGCAGCATAATACTGTTCAAATTAAACACATAATTTGAGATCTACCTGTGTTCCAGAAAGTATCGATTGACCATCTTGAACACAGGTGGATTTGTTTTTCCAATCAATGTTATCACAAATTTCTGTTGGACTCCATTATTCTGAAAAAACAAGTTTCATTCTTTTCTGCTCTGTGAACACAGGCAATCTGGATGGAGAGAAAGACAATTGGAATAAAGCTGTATAGATCCAGAGATACCGAGAAGGACGTACAATATGCAATTCATCAGATATGTGGAATATAGTATAAAAAAATTAATTTTTTTTTCAATTTCTTTACCTTCAATTTAAGGCAATTCCCTCTACTAATAAGTTTTATTGTGCATGTACTTAACTTTTCAAAGCCCTTGCAAACTATTACCTCATCTTATTTCTATATCTTGTGTATGGCTAAGCACATGTCTATTCCTCTGTTACACCACTATGAACCTGTCTCCCCTAGGGACTGTAGTGCCTTGAAGGTAGGGATTGCATCTTTTTCATTTTTATGCCATTTAGCTAAAACATTCACTTTGATAAAATATATACTTACATATCCAGAAAGTGGCTGTTAATTATTTATTGGACTTGGAATTTGTGGATCAATTCCATATAGTTTTAAAGATCAAAAGAGACCTGTTTCTCATATTCCATTTTGTTATGTGCAAATTTAACAGTAAAGAAGCCAAACAAACCTATCAAACTAAAAGCTCTTGATACAGAGGCTGTGAAAAGTATGACGTATTTTTGTTGTCAATCACTAGATTTTTTGAACATCTAAAAGGTCTTAGCACAATTTTAGGTACTTGAGATATAATTTAGACATCAGGTATTCTCTATGTCTTCAAGAGAGAGACAGTTTTTGACTACTTATAACTTGACAAATGGATCACCCCTCAAAAAAGTCTGGGGCCTGTTTTCTAATACAGAAATTTATATGCCTTGAGTACAAATACTTTTACTTTCTGCTTGGCTAATATTTCTTTCATAACTAACACTGGACTCATTTTGCTAATATACTGGATGTTAACACTTTAGCTTTATATATTTTACAAAAATAATAGTTTGAATTACTGTCCAACAGAAATGCAAGCACTTTAAAATGTGCATCCCCTCAACTCAAATTTTATCATTAAAATTCCATGAAGCTTTTTCATGATCCTATCAATTATCTTAAATACTAACTGCTTACTGTTCTTAGCATCTTGGGAAGAAAACCAATGGGGTATTGCTGAATTTTTTAGAGGCACGCCATTGAAATGATTGTAAAGATATGTTCAAACAAGGGCCTCCAAGGTCAGGTCTATGCTTATTTTATAAATTTGTTTCAATGATCACAGTCTGCTCTCTGGGTCACATAATTGATTAAAGGATTGTCTCCCCTCTCGCCTATGTACCTGGTAGGCTGCCACCAACTAAACTGATATCATAATGAAATCTATACAATTGTAGGATGACTATAGTTAACCATAATGTATGATATAGCTTCAAACAGCTAGGAGGAGGATATTGAATGTTCCCAACACAAATAAATGATAAAGTTTTGAGATAATAGATATGCTAATTACCCTCATCTAATCACTACACATTATAGCTGTCCAAACATTACTATGTACCCCATGAATATGTACAAATATGGCAATTATTATTTGTCAGTTAAAAAATACAATTAAGCCAAAAAAATTTAAAAAATATTTTTACAAAAGAAATGTTAAGTTTTAATTGTGAGCCAGTCTATATTCTAATATATTAAGGGGTCCTTTTAGAGAGCTTTGGGTGGTCGGATGAACTAGTATTGTATAGGTTGACATAAATTGGCAGGTACTTCATAGCTTCATGCTTGTGTTGGACCTATTTTCAAGATGGTTTTTCAGAGAGTTACTACTGTAATTAGCATGTAAAGAACATAAAATCTCTTTATAGTGTAGTTTTTAGTTCAGTCAGATTAGTCTAGCCCCAAGAGCAAGAGATTCTTTTGAAGACAGGTCATCTTTAAAAACAGATGGAAAACAAACCTAGGGGAGAAACTCAACTGTTCAGCCTAGGTGATAAACCTTTCCCATAAATAGATATAGCACAGATACACACATTTGCAGGCATTTCATGGCATATAAGAAAGTGTTTCTGTAATTCATGGATTAGCATCAATCAATTAGTAAAATAAAGATAACCTCAAAACACAAAAATTAAGTTATGTATATTTAGAGTACATAGACATGCACAGATCTTAACATTGAATAACTATACAGAGATAAAGGAACTTCTTACAATTTGCGTATCAGCTTTACTTCCAGGAGACAACTCACTTACTCTATGTGAACATATGACAAAGCCTGATGTCCAAGAAGAGGAAGGCTATAAAGATTTTTGCCTATTTACTCTCATCATCATCCTCACGGCACTACAAATGGACTGACATTGAATATCAATTAGAGTTTCAATTTCATTAGTTACTTGTAAATATCACATATAATTTGTTAAACATATTTATCTTCATGTAAATATGTAACGAATGATGTATAGTATATTTAATATTTGGGGTAAAGTATTAACAAATTATTTTACTAACTTTATAAACAGTTAGATTACAGAATACTTTTGTGGAATATTCTCTAGATGCCGTTGATTACGTAGACCAAGTTAACATTCTTAATAACACCAGATAAACTGTACTGAGTTCAAATAACTTCAGACACAGAAGAGTTGGGAGCATTGTACAATTCCCATCTTCTATAAGGCAAATATGTCTATGAATGCAAATTTTTTAAATGTGTTAGGTGAAACCTTGAGAATCAAAAATAACTATATATAGTCACAAGAAAATCCCAACATTACACTGTGATTGAAGGGCAGAAATTGAATTTTATGAAAATGTGTAATTCAATTAATGTGAGGTTAATGAATTAATTGGTTCAAGTCCATGTATTTAGTCACAATGAGGCCCAGTGGTTTGTCTGTGTGAGCTAAATCCGTAACTGGTTTGGGCTTTAGTTTGGCGCCACCTGGTGGCTGTTGTCCACCTTGAGTTAAATAGCATAGTTAAATTGGGATGATTTGAGGTGCTATGGATGCATAGGCTAGATCTTGACCCTCAATGTTTCCCTACCTGCCCTCATTTCTTTGGAACCTCTGTCCACTCTTTCCCACCTCCATAAATACCTGGAACTATAAACTTCACTGACACTTGATAAGGAATAGGAGGCCATTATCAATTGTATTATATACAAATTTATGTTATCAATTGTGGCATGCTGACATGAGTTTTAATATTTGAGAGTTTCTAATTAATGTTCAATTTTACTAAAAGATTATTTTTCATTAGGCCTTTTAATACATCTATGTTTTATTAACTTATAAGCAATACTTAGGTAAAAATGAGAGTAGTCTATTTCATCTTATTTAAAACTAATGGTTAACCCAAGTTAAGCAGTTAATGTTGCCTAACCAGTCTTGTTTACAAATGTAGTGAAGTACATTCTCTCACACATACTAAAGTAAATTTTATAAATTAAATATGTATATTTTTAAACAAGATATGAAATGTTATTAATCTAACAAATACATTAACACAAACCAGGAACTGAGTTCCCATAAATATCACAATTCAGTTTACAAAAACATCCTATTTTCTCACAGCTAAAAACAGCAAAGCTAATACGTCTAATCTTATTATTACAAATATTTTAAATAATATACACGGATTACAAATTTAACATAAAATATTAATACTTTAGGTTTGATTAACTATTATATTTACACATATTTCCTTGACAGTTCACTGCTCCAGAGCGTTCTCCATGAAGTAATGTAAGTCTCTTCTCAACAATGGCTCGATTGGGTGATGTGACTAGTTTAGAATATGCGGGTCAAGTATGGTGCTTAAAAGTTTGAGCTTGAAATAGGGACACAAATTCTACCCGAAAGATTTTCACCAAGTCTTTCTTATAATCCCGATGGCTCCATGCCTTTCACCTAGAAATTGGCTTTGCATTCTCTCCCCCCATCCAATGCTCTTTAACCTCTTTTAATGTTTTAAGGGTGACTTTGGCAGATACAATTTTGCCCTCAATCCCAGGTTCTTGAATTTTCTGTTAATATCTGTCTCACTAGCAGCAGTTCTACTGTCATGTGAGTGATATGCTATGGACTCTGGCAGCCTTTTCATACTTTTCTTGCTCTTCACTGGCCACAAATGTGTGGGACTGACAACTTCACTAAATAAATGAACTAAAATGAAGAATGACTTTTGAATGACTCTAAGGAGGACATATCATTTATTTGACACAGATAATTCAAAATACATTCATTTAGTATTTTGCTTCAACATGACTCACTTTGAGACTGAGGCAGTTACTTCCATACACCCAAATTTATCTAACGATACATAAGGACATCAATAAATTGTTGTTGGTTGAGACCCCTGAATGCAAAATGTTATGAAGAAACTAGAAAAGACATCTCTCCTCACTCTCACACCCACACAATCAGATGTCTCCAACTTGACAGTTAACTGCAATGTCACAAAGGCAGTTATATATTTCCTAGTGAGGAATATATTACTTTCTTACACCCTATAGCCAAGCTGTTGGTATAACCAAGTTATTGTTTCCTCCAAAGTGAGACTGATGTTCTAACTCCTCTTACCTCCCCCAGAAAGAATTGTAGAATAATGTTGTTTATAACAATGTATTTTTAATTATTTGGGATATAAATATTTGTTAATATACATTTTATAAATATATATGTATATATACCTACATCAAAAAATTCAGCAAACAAAATTTTTAGGCAAAGAGTAAGTCATATATTCTTCCTTAAGGCAGATTGTCAAGGAGTGCAGAAAAGTTGGAAATATTTGCCTTACAAACAATGAAGCTGTAGTTTCTCAAACCATACTTATTCCATAAGAATAAAAAAGTCACGGCAGACATCAGATCTCATTTGAGTTTGTGCTGAGGTATCAGTGCTGACATTAACAGATCTTCATTCATCCATATGCTGCCATTTAAGGTACTACTGAGGAAAAAAAATGAAAGCAGAAAATAAGAATATCCCGTGAAAGCTTATTACACTCTGATTATCTTTGTAAAATCTCTCTTTCATTGATTGCAGCTAAAGTAACATGAACAAAGAAAAATGACCCCAATTCTGAAAGACAAATTAATCTTCTGAGACAGTATTGGTTAACGTTATTGTTAAAAATAACCCATCAGTCAGTTCTAGACAACTGGTGAAGATAGAAGTAATGTTACCAGTTGCAAACTTAAAATCAGAAAGTAACATGTCCTTCCTTAAAAACAATTGTAAGTAAGTAAATATGTTTATTTTCAAAGTCAGGAAATATAGAACAGAAAACAAGTTACTTAGTACTATTGCACAGAAAGAACTCCTATTGACCATTTGGTATAGGCTTATATGGGCATTCTTTCTTACATAGAGAGGTTTAATTGACTCGCAGCTCCACATGGCTGGGGATGCCTCAGGAAACTTACAATCATGGCGGAAGGCAAAGGGAAAGCAAAGACCATCACATGATGGCAGGAAAGAGGGAGCCAGCAAGAGCAGGGAAAACTGCCTTATAAAACCATCAGATCTCATCAGAACTCATTCACTATCATAAGAACAGCATGGGGGAAACTACCCCATGATCCAGTCACCTCCTACCTGATCACTCCCTCAACGAATGGGGATTATAGAGATTACAATTCGAGATGAGATTTGGGTGTGGACACAGCTCAACCATAGCAAAGGGATGTGCAGGGAAATGAACTAAAAGTCTTCCTATAGGTCAAATACCCCAGTTTTTTCTCCCCACCCCCTTTTCAAATGTTTTTAATGAAGCATTTACTCCCAGGAAAAGTTAACAGAGCTCTTTTTGAAAGAGACAAAATTATCTGTTTGGGAATTATGATTCTTAGGATAAACACTGGCACTCTACTCTTTCCGGCACTCTACTCTTTCCACTCAGCTTATAGTTCTATCTCCATCCTCTCACCCTAAAGGTAAGCATTTTATATATATTCAGCCTCTCTGATCTTCCTTCAGTGCACAGGAAAAACTCCTATGGTTAAAAAATAACCAATCAGCTGGTTCTAGACAACTGGTGAAGATAGCAGTCACATTACCAGTTGCAAACTTAAAATCAGAAAGTAACATGTCCTTAAAAACAATTGTAGGTAAGTAAGTATGTTTATTTTCAAAATCAGGAAATATAGAACAGAAAACAAGTTAAGTTACTTAGTACTATTGCACAGAAAGAACTCCTATTAACCATTTGGTATAGGCTTATATGGGCATTCTTTCTTACATAGAGGTTTAATTGTGGCTAAAACAGAGAATCCACAATTTTGACTCATGTTACTTCTTCAGTGAATTTTTTAAAACTTTCAAACATTCTTAAGTGCCACTTTAATCAATCTTCCTGTCTGCTCTTGATTCTGCTTGTAAATGCCCGTTGTCTACTATGTCAAAACAAATTGTTAAAAAGGTTAAAGTGCTAAAGGTTAGTCAAAAGTGAGACTCACTGCTATAGTTTGGATGTCTGTCCCTCACAATGCTCATACTGAAATTTTATCCTCAATGTTTTGTGGGGCCTAGTCATGAAAGGTTTGGTGTGACCCTTGCAGGAATGAGTGAGTTCTCACTCTATTAGTTTCTGTGAGAGCTGGTTGTTAAAAGAGCCTGGTACCTCCCTCCTCGCTCTTTTGCTTCCTCTCTCACCATGTGATCTCTGTGCACACTGGCTCCTCTGCTTGCCGTCATGATTGGAAGCAGTCTGAGGCTCTCACCAAAAGCAGATGCTGGTGTCATGCTTCTTGTACAGCCTGCAGAACCAAGAGCTGAATAAAACTCTTTATTTAATAAGTTACTCAGTCTTGGGTATTCTTTTATAGCAACACAAAACAGACTAAGACACTCGCATATACAAAAGAAGAAGAAACCACAGCAATTTCCTAGAAAAATTAACCCAGAAGCATGGCTTACTTCATATATGAAGTTGACTAAGATCTTGAAATAACAGGATACAGCACACTTTTAAGTTCAATATGCATTACTAACATTCTATCTCTTTCTTGTGTCTAGATAATCGATAAAACACGAAAGAAAGTCCTGGTTTGTAGTGTTTGTCAACTTCTGTGATGTAAGTACTTCCAGCCCTGGAGATTTCAAATGATCCTTGTGACATTTTTGAACACAGAATTGGGAAGAAATGCACAGAAGTACATCATTATATTGTATTCACTATATAGAAAGAATAGGAGTAAATAACTTCAAGATCACCAATAAAATGTAGTAAAATGATTAAGAAGTAATGAATATCTTTGTTTCTAATGTATTTTATTTCATTTTAAGTGTATGTAATATAATGTTTAATAATGACCACATTTAACAACTGGCTCAAACAATTTCTGATAATTTAACAATGAGCTTTTGTGAACAGTTATAAGCCAGTTTCCCGACACGACTTCACATTAGGGATTTCGCTCTTGCTGGTAGCTCTTTCAGAACTATTCTCTTACCACCACTTTGAATACCTTGTTTAACTCTTATTTCCTCTTTATTTTTTCATTTTAACTGTTTATTAACCACCCCATTGATAGATGTTAGCTTTTTTAAAATTTATTTTTTAATTAACAAAAATTATGTTAGCAAAAACCATTACTTTTGCATCAACCTAATACATATTTATGATGTTTTTATATATGTATACATTGTGGAACAGCTAAATAAAGCTAATTAACATATACATTACCTCACGTACTTATTTGTGATGGAAACACTTAAAATCTACTTTCTTAGCCATTTTCAAGTGTACAATATATTGTTACTAACACTAGTCACCATGTTGTACAACAGATCTCTTGAACTTATTTCTTCTATCTAACTGAAATATAGTATCTTTTGATCAATATCTTCCCAATCCCCCCAACGCCCACCTTTTCGCCAACCCTGATAACCACCATTCTGCCTTCTAGTTCTATGAGTTGGTCATTTTTAGATTCCATGTATATGTAAGATAATGCAGTACCGACTTGTCTTTCTGTGCCTGGCTTATATCACTTAGCATAACATCCTCTAGGTTCATTCATGTTGTCATAAATGACAGAATTTCCCTCTTTTAAGAAGTAACAATAATCTATTGTATATATAATGTACACCATATTTTCTTTATCCATTTATCCATTTAGGGATGCTTAGTTAACTTTTATATCTTGGCTTTTGGGAATAATGTTGCAATGAATATAGGAACACTGATTTTATTTCCCTTGGATACATATCCAGTAGTAGGATTGCTGCATCATACGGTAGTTCTAGTTTTAATTTTTGGAGGAATCGCCATACAATTCCATCTCATAATGAAGCCGTTCTGATCACATTATTTAACACTGCAGCATATCCCCATCCCTTCCCTTGCACACTCCTACTTGCTGTGCTCAGTATCTCTATACAGTTTCTCACCTCAAATATACTATGCCATTTCAGTTATTTGTTCATTTATTCATTAGTTTAAGTTTATTTATATTTTAACTCCCCAATTAAAATATAAGCTCAATACAAAAAGAAATCCTTGTCCTTTTCAGTACTGTGGCTAAAACAGAGATTCCACAATTTTGACTCATGTTACTTCTTCAGTGAATTTTTTAAAACTTTCAAACATTCTTAAGTGCCACTTTAATCAATCTTCCTGTCTGTTCTTGATTTTGCTTGTAAATGCCCATTGTCTACTATGTCAAAACAAATTGTTGAAAAGGTTAAAAATTCAAATCATTTTTTATGAACTTGATTAAGAAAAAATATAGATTATAGATTATTTGATTAAATTCACCTACATTGTTCTTTAGGAGACTTTATGTGAAACAACTCTGAGTGTGTCAATATAATCTGCATTTTCAGATATCAGTTAAAATTAATATAATTATAATCATGGCTGTTAAAAACTTGTCATCAGATTTATTATCCAAACACAAATAAACTGATTATTCTTTGTACAGAATTGCTCTTATCAAAGTTCCTAATGGCTTGACTGGATGCAGTCAGAGCCCATAAATGTCCATTCATCACTCAAGCAGGTACTGTGTTTGAATCTGGAGCTAATACACTTTTGGGCAAAAACACTACAGTGTGAGTGAGTGGTAGTGTTACATGAATCCTATATTCTGTTTATTAAGAAAGCAGTTTTTAAATCTATAAATGTTAATCTTTAAACATTTACTTTAGAGCTTAATGCACTTTAGTTGGAAAGAAACACCTAGTTAGTTCACAAACAACCTGAAATATCTTTAGAACACTAAAAATAAATACAGTCAGATAATTACACTTACCATTAACTTCAGCAGTATACACTTAAAAGAGATCGTTTATTTATTTTAACTAAAAGATTGCATTTATTTTCTTTTTAAAAATGTACAATTCAGTGGTTTTCAGTTCTGAAACAATCATTACTACCTAATTTCAGAATATTTACATCTACCCTGAAACAAACTTCATGCCCATTAGTACTTCCAGGTAGGCTTGATACCTGGGTGATGAAATAATCTGTACAACAAACCCCCATGACCCAAGATTACCTGTGTAACAAACCTGCACATGTACCCTTGAACTTAAAAAGAAATAGTGAGTCCCCATGCCTTTCTTCCCCTAGTCCCTTGCAAGTGTTAATTTACTTTCAGCCTCTATTGATTTGCCTATTTTGGAAATTTCATATAAATTGAATCTTTTGTGTCTGACTTCTTTCATTCAGCATAATGTTTTCAAGATTCATCCACAATGCAGTGTGTATGAGTACCCACTCCCCAAACTTTTAACTGTTATATAGAGATACAATTCATATATTAGACAATTCGCACCTTTAAAGTGTAGAATTTAATGGCTTTTAGCATATTCACAAAGTTGACTATCTTCCACCAAAATAAACCTTAGAGCATTTTCATTGTCCCCAAAAGAGCCACTGCTCTTCTTAGCCCTAATCTTATAATCCTCCATCCCTCTTACTCCTCCCCACTAGTCCTAGATATCTATTCATGTACTTTTTGTCTCTATAGATTTGCCTATTCTGAACTATCATATTACAGAATTATATAATATATTGTCTTTTGGGACTAGCTTCTTTCACTTAGCATGTTTTCAAAGTTCATCATTTTATAACAGATATCAATGTTTCCTTCTTTTTATTACAAAATAGTACTCCATTTCCTGCATATATCACATTCCATTAATTCATCAGCTGACAGGTGAATTTGGGTTGTTTTCACCTTTTGGCTATTATGAATAATGATGCCATAAGCATTCATGTACAAGTTTTTATGTAGTTATATGTTTTTATTTCCCTTGGATGTATACTTAAATTATGAAGTTTCTGGGTCATATGGTAAATATATGTTTAACCATTTGATGAACTGATAAACCATGCCAAACAGCGTGGTACTGTTATAAAAATAGACACATAGATCAATGGAACAGAATAGAGAAGACAGAAATAAAGCCACATATTTACAGCCAGCTAATCGTTGAGAAAGTTGACATGAACATGTATCAGATAAACGACACCTCAATAAATGGTGCTTGGAATACTGGAATGCCATATGCAGAAGAAAAACTGAACCCATCTCTTACCATACACAAAAAATCAACTCAAGATGGATTAAAGACCTAAACATAAGACCCAAAAGTAAAAATACTCAAAGAAAAACTGACAAAAACTCTTCTGGAGATCCCTTTAGGCAAAGAATTTATGACTAAGACCTTGAAAGCACAGGCAGCAAAAACAAAAATAAACAAATGGGACTTAATTAAATGAAAAAGCTTCTTGCACAGCAAAATAAATCAGTAGAGTGAACAAACAACCTGCAGAATGGGAAAAAATATATACAAACTATGCTTCCACCAGTGGACTAATATCGAGAATACACAAGGAACTCAACAGCAGCAGCAACAACAACAACAAATAATAATCCCATCAAAAAGTGGGCAAAAGACATGAATAGGTATTTTTCAAAAGAAAACATACAAATGGCCAACAGGTATATGAAGAAATGCTCAACATTACTAATCATTAAATAAATGCCAATTTAAACCACAATGAGATATCATCCTATACCAGTCAGAAAGGCTACTATTAAAAAGTAAAAAAAACAATAAAATAACGGATGTTGGCAAGGATACAGAGAAAAGGGAACTCATATATTTTTGGTGGTAATGTAAGTAAGTGAAACCTCAAACAGTATGGAGGTTTCTCAAAGAACTAAAAATAGAACTACCATTCAGTTCAGCAATTCTACTACTGGGTATCTACTCAAAGGAAAACAAATCAATATATCAAAATGATATGTGCACTCATATGTTTATAACAGCACTGTTCACAATAGCAGATACCGAATCAACCTAAGTGTCCATTGGTGGATGATTGGATAAAGAAAATGGGGTATAAATACACAAGGAATATACTCAGCCATACAAAGAATGAAATCATATCTTTTACAAAAATATGGATGAAACTGGGGGTCATTATCTTAAGTAAAACAAGTCAGACACAAAAAAACAAATATTCCATTTCTCGCTCATAAGTAGGAGCTAAAATATGTGTTTACATAAACATACAGAGTGGAATGATAGACAAAGAAGACTCAGAAGAGTGAGGGGGTGGCAGAGGGGGTAGATAAGAGAAACCACTTAATGGGTACAATGTACATTATTAAATGGATGGATACCCTTAAAGCCCTTACTTGACTACTATGCAATTTATGCATATAACAAAAGTGAACTTGTACCCCATACATATATACAAATTAGAAAAAAACAGAAAAATGAGAAATATAATAAAAATAATAAAATTGATTTTCTTAGTTCTGGCCTTGGGGGTTAATTAACATCTTAATTTCTAACCATATAGTTTGGATTAATGCCAACTTAATTTCAATACTATACAAAGACTGCTTCTATAGAGAACCCTTTCCTCTTTCATCTTTGTACTATTATTGTTGCATGATTTACATCCTTCCACATTGTATGTCTATCCAATCACATTTATAATAAGTACTTTATGTGATTATCTTTTATATAAGATAGGAGAAAAAAGTGTTACAAAAAAGAAGTATACTTTTTTGTACTTTCCCATGATTCTTGATAACTTTTGTTTCATTGATTTTTTGCCTTGCCACTACTCATTTTGTCCTTTTTCAAAATTTGTAAAACTTAATATTGAATAATAAGAGACTCATCGAATTTTCTCTCAACTTGAGTTTCCTTTGCAAATAGCAAATGAATGCCCCCAAGTAGAAGAGACAGCCATTTGAGAGTCATAGCAGCATGGGTGTGCTCGGTGTGTTTGAAGAACAGCAAAAGGCCGGCATGGCTGCAGCCAAGGGAGCAAGGGGAGATATGCAGATGAAAATGCAGGAGGGTAGCTGAACAAATCATATAGGACCCTGGAGGCCAAAGGAAGAACTTTGCTTGTTATTCTAGGTGAAAAGCAGCAGAGCCTTCAAGAAGCCTTGCCGGTTTCTGCCTGTTTTTTTTATCTGTCTAATGTCTGTCATGAGTAGAGCAGAACTCTACCGCCCTTTCACTCTGGCTTCCAGCAGATTGTTGAAACTGCTTCTTGTGGTATGTCACGGATGTTTTGAAGTTGGTTCGTTGCTGGGATGTAAACTGAGTAATACACATTGTGTGTGCATGTTCATGTCTGGTTTTGACCAACATGTGGATTCCCAGTGCTAGCATGGTTCCCACCAAATAGTAGGTGCTCATAAAATGAATAAGGGTGGTGAAAAGCTCAGGCTCCTACAACAAAATGCCACAGACTGTGTGGCTTAAACAACAGGGCAAGATAGAGGAGGGGTTACTCTTGATTGGTTACTTTGCTTATCAAAGACATACTCCCTGCTAAGCCATTTGTTATCTCGAAGAAATGGCTAGTCCAGGAGAAGCAGCCTGTCCCCAACCAGAAACATTTTATAAGATGTCAAAATATCATAATATACTGATAACAAAAATAAAAACAATATATCCCCTATTCTCTAATAATTTTGGTATACTCAATATATTTTTATGCATATAGATGTAGTCATACAAATATGTGTATATATGCTTATAAGTATGTGTGTACATTTATATATACATGTATTTAATCAGTGATATTACAGCATATATATTGATTTGCAACTTGTTTTATCACATAACAAATTGAAAACATTTTTATGCTGTTTTTTCTATTTCCTTTAAAAAGCTTCATGTTTTATTTTATATATAAATGTTTTCCTTTAAAAAGCTTTCCTTTAAAAAGCTTCATGTTTTATTTTATATATATATACACACACATATACATATATACACATATACATATATACCTGTATGTGTTTAAGCAACATCCTATTGATATTTATGTTTTTCTGGATATTTTTCTAAGATATGCCTGTGCATTTCTACTTCGATATCTGTAGTGCAAATTTGTAAAAGTAGAACTGCAAATACATAAAAATGATTTGCATTTAGATAGTGACAGATTGTTCTACAAAAGATTGTTCCAGTTTTCCAGGTTTATTGTTGAAATCTTCATTAATGATAAGAATGAACTCTTGTGGTTATAAACCACTGGGCGAGATAAAGAAATACAGAGAAATCTTGAAGTAGGAAGTGTAACTTTTCCCGTTATGCCACATGCTCAGCCAGAAGTGAAGAAAATGACACTTTGTCATCTTTCCGCTTTCTCAGGAACAAATTTCAGTTTAGAAATTTACTAAACTTGGGGGTTATTTCAAGATGGCTGAATAGGAATGGCTCCAGTCTGCAGCTCTCAGCGTGATCGACACAGAAGGCGGGTGATTTCTGCATTTCCAACTGAGGTACCTGGTTCATCTCATTGGGACTGCTTGGACAGTGGGTGTAGCCCACAGAGGGTGAGCTGAAGCAGGGTGGGGCATCGCCTCACCCGGTAAGTGCAAGGGGTTGGGGGATTTCCCTTTACTAGCCAAGGGAAGCTGTGACAGACGACCTGGAAAAATGGGACACTGCCCGCCCAAATAATGTGCTTTGCCCAAGGTCTTAGCAACTGGCAGACAAGGTGATTCTCTCCCGTGCCTGGTGCAGTGGGTCCCATGCCCATGGAGCCTTGCACACTGCTAGCACAGCAGTCTGAGGTTGATCTGCAAGGTGGCAGCCTGGCTGCGGGTGGGGCATCTGCTATTGTTGAGGCTTGAGTAGGTAAACAAAGTGGCTGCAAAGCTCGAACTGGGCAGAGCCCACTGCAGCTCAACAAGGCCTACTGCCTCTAGACTCCACCTCTGTGGGCAGGGCATAGCTGAACAAAAGGCAGCAGACAACTTCTGCAGACTTAGACGTCCCGGTCTGACAGCTCTGAAGAGAGCACTGGTTTTCTCAGCACGGCATTTGAGCTCTGAGAATGGACATACTGCTTCCTCAACTGGGTCCCTGACACCTGTGTAGCCTAACTGGGAGACACCTCCCAGTAGGGGCTGACAGACACCTCATATAGGTGGCTGACCCTCTGGGACGAAGCTTCCAAAGTAAGGATCAGGCAGCAATATTTGCTGTTCTGCAATATTTGCTGTTCTGCAGCCTCTGCTGGTGATACCTAGGCAAACATGGTCTGGGGTGGAACTCCAGCAAACTCCAACAGACCTGTAGCTGTGGGATCTGACTGTTAGGAGGAAAACTAACAAACAGAAAGGAATAGCATCAACATTAACAAAAAGGTCATCTACACCAAAAAGCCCATTTGTAGGTCACACACATCAAAGACCAAAGGTAGATAAAACCACAAAGACGGGGAGAAACCAGAGCAGAAAGGCTGAAAAGTCTAAAAATCAGAGTACCTCTTCTCCTCCAAAGGAGCCCAGCTCCTCCCCAGCAATGGAAAAAAGCTGGACGGAGAATGACTTTGACGAGTTGACAGAAGTAGGCTTCAGAAGGTTGGTAATAACAAACTTCTCTGAGCTAAAGGAGGATGTTCGAACCCATCACAAGGAAGTTAAAAACCTTGAAAAAAGATGAGATGAATGGCTAACGAGAATAAACAGTGTAGATAAGACCTTAAGTGACCTGATGGAGATGAAAACCACGGCACAAGAACTTTGTGATGCATGCACAAGCTTCAATAGCCAGTTCAATCAAGTGGAAGAAAGGGTATCAGTGATTGAAGATCAAATTAATGAAATAAAGCGAGAAGACAAGGTTAGAAAAAAAAAGAGTAAAAAGAAATGAGCAAAGCCTCCAAAAAATATGGGACTATGTGAATAGACCAAATCTACATTTGATTGGTGTACCTGAAAGTGACAGGGAGAATGGAACCAAGTTAGAAAACATTCTTCAGGATATTATCCAGGAGAATTTCCCCAATCTAGCAAGGCAGGCCAACATTCAAATTCAGGAAATACAGAGAACACCACAAAGATACTCCTTGAGAAGAACAACCCCAAGACACATAATTGTCAGATTCACCAGGTTGAAATGAAGGAAGAAATGTTAAGGGCAGCCAGACAGAAAGGTCGAGTTACTCACAGAGGGAAGCCCATCAGACTAAGAGCAGATCTCTCAGCAGAATACAAGCCAGAGAGAGTAGGGGCCAATATTCAACATTCTTAAAGAAAAGAATTTTCAACCCAGAATTTCACATCCAGCCAAACTAAGCTTCATAAATGAAGAAGAAATAAAATCCTTTACAGACAAGCAAATGCTGAGAGATTTTGTCACCACCAGGCCTGCCTTACAAGAGCTCCTGAAGGAAGCACTAAACATGGGAAGAAACAACCAGTACCAACTACTGCAAAAACATGCCAAATTGTAAAGACCATAGATGCTATGAAGAAACTGCATCAATTAACAGGCAAAATAACCAGCAAACATCATAATGACAGGATCAAATTCACACATAACAACATTAACCTTAAATGTAAATGGGCTAAAAGTCCCAATTAAAAGACACAGACTGGCAAATTGGACAGAGTCAAGACCCATCACTGTGCTGTATACAGGAGACCCATCTCAAGTGCAAAGACGCACATGACTCAAAATAAAAGAATGGAGGAAGATCAACCAAGCAAACAGAGAGCAAAAAAAAGCAGGGGTTGCCATCCTAGTCTCTGATAAAAGAGACTTTAAACCAACAAAGATCAAAAGAGACAAAGAAGGTCATTACATAATGGTAAAGGGATCAATTCAACAGGA
Source organism: Pongo abelii (assembly GCF_028885655.2). Classification (NCBI taxonomy): domain Eukaryota; kingdom Metazoa; phylum Chordata; class Mammalia; order Primates; family Hominidae; genus Pongo; species Pongo abelii. Next base: position 21,987,186 of record NC_072000.2, read on the forward strand.
AGAGTTAACTATCCTAAATATACATGTACCCAATACAGGCTCCTGTATTGGGATTCATAAAGCAGATTCATAAAGCAAGTCCTTAGAGACCTACAAAGAGACTTAGACTCTCACACAATAATAATGGGAGAATTTAACACCCCATTGTCAATATTAGACAGATCAATGAGGCAGAAGGTCAATAAGGATATCCAGGACCTGAACTCAGCTCTGCACCAAGCAGACCTAGTATACGTCTACAGAACTCTCCACCCCAAATCAACAGAATATACATTCTTCTCAGCAACACATCGCACTTATTCTAAAACCGACCGCATAATTGGAAGGAAGGCACTCCTCAGCAAATTTTACAGAAATTATAACAAACTGTCTCTCAGACCACAGTGTCATCAAATTAGAACTGAGGATTAAGAAACTCACTCAAAACTGCACAACTGCACGGAAACTGAACAATCTGCTCCTGAATGACTACTGGGTAAATAACGAAATGAAGGCAGAAATTAAAATGTTCTTTGAAACCAATGAGAACAAAGACATAACGTGCCAGAATCTCTGGGACACATTTAAAACAGTGTGTAAGAGGGAAATTTATAGCACTAAATGCCCACAAGAGAAAGCAGGAAAGATCTAAAATCGACACACTGACATCACAATTAAAAGAACTAAAGAAGCAAGAGCAAACAAATTCAAAAGCTAGCAGAAGGCAAGAAATAACTAAGATCAGAGCAGAGCTGAAAGAGATAGAGACACAAAAAACCCTTAAAAAAATCAATGAATCCAGGAACTGGTTTTTTGAAAAGTTCAACAAAATTGATAGACTGCTAGTAAGACTAATAAAGAAGAAAAGAGAGAAGAATCAAATATATCAAATAAAAAATGATAAAGGGGATATCACCACTGATCCCACAGAAACACAAACTACCATCAGAGGATACTATAAACACCTCTACACAAATAAACTAGGAAATCTAGAAGAAATGCATAAATTCATGGACACATACACTCTCCCAAGCCTAAACCAGGAAGAAGTTGAATCTCTGAATAGACCAATAACAGGCTCTGAGATTGAGGGAATAATTAATAGCCTACCAACCCAAAGAAGTCCAGTACCAGACAGACTCACAGCCAAATTCTAACAGAGGTACAAAAAGGAGAAGATACCATTCCTTCTGAAACTACTCCAGTCAATATGAAAAGAGGGAATCCTCCCTAACTCATTTTTAGGAGACCAACATTATCCTGATACCAAAGTCTGGCAGAGACACAACAAAAAAAGGGAAATTTAGACCAATATCTGTGATGAACATTGATGTGAATATCCTCAATAAAATACTGGCAAACTGAATCCAGCAGCACGTCAAAAAGCTTATCCATCATGATCAAGTTGGCTTCATCCCTGGGATGCAAGGCCAGTTCAACATATGCAAACTAATAAATGCAATCCATCACATAAACAGAACCAACGACAAAAACCACGATTATCTTAATAGATGCAGAAAAGGCCTTTGACAAAGTTCAACAGCCCTTCATGCTAAAAACTCTCAATAAACTAGGTAGGTATTGATGGAACATATCTCAAAATAACAAGAGCTATTTATGACAAACCCACAGCCAACATCATACTGGACAAAAACTGGAAGCATTCCCTTTGAAAACCAGCACAAGACAAGGATGCCCTCTCTCACCACTCCTATTCAACATAGTGTTGGAAGTCCTGGCCAGGACAATCAGGCAAGAGAAGGAAAAAAATGGTATTCAATTGGGAAAAGAGGAAGTCAAATTGTCCCTGTTTGCAGATGGACATGCTTGTATATTTAGAAAACCCCATCGTCTCAGCCCAAAATCTCCTTAAGCTGAAAAGCAACTTCAGCAAAGTCTCAGGATACAAAATCAATGTGCAAAGATCACAAGCATTACTATACACCATTAACAGACAAACAGAGAACCAAATAATGAGTGAACTCCCATTTATAATTGCTAAAAGGAGAATAAAATATCTAGGAATCCAACTTACAAGGGATGTGAAGGACCTCTTCAAGGAGAACTACAAACCACTGCTCAAGGAAATAAAAGAGGACACAAACAAATGGAAGAACATTCCATGCTCATGGATAGGAAGAATCAATATCATGAAAATGGCCATACTGCCTAGGGTAATTTACAGATTCAATGCCATCCCCATCAAGCTACCAATGACTTTCTTCACAGAATTGGAGAAAACTACTTTAAAGATCATATGGAACCAAAAAAGAGCTAACACTGCCAAGACAATCCTAAGCCAAAAGAACAAAGCTGGAGGCATCACGCTACCTGACTTCAAACTATACTACAAGGCTGCAATAACCAAAACAGCATGCTACAGGTACCAAAACAGAGATATAGGCCAATGGAACAGAACAGAGGCCTCAAAAATAATGCCACACATCTACAACCATCTGATCTTTGACAAACCTGACAAAAACAAGAAATGGGGAAAGGATTCCCTATTTAATAAATGGTGTTGGGAAAACTGGCTAGCCATATGTAGAAAGCTGAAACTGGATACCTTCCTTACACCTTATGCAAAAATTAATTCAAGATGGATTAAAGACTTAAATGTTAGACCTAAAACCATAAACACCCTAAAAGAAAACCTAGGCAATACCATTCAGGACATAGGCATGAGCAAGGACTTCATGACTAAAACACCAAAAGCAATGGCAACAAAAGCCAAAATAGACAGATTGGATCTAATTAAACAAAAGAGCTTCTGTATGGCAAAAGAAACTACCGTAAGAGTGAACAGGCAACCTACAGAATGGGAAAAATTTTTTGGAATCTACCTATCTGACAAAGGGCTAATATCCAGAATCTACAAAGAACACAAACAAATTTACAAGAAAAAAACAAACAACCCCATCAAAAAGTGGGCAAAGGATATGAACAGACACTTCTCAAGAGAAGACATCTACGCAGCCAACAGGCACATGAAAAAATGCTCATCACTACTGGTAATCAGATAAATGCAAATGAAAACCACAGTGAGATACCATCTCACGCCAGTTAGAATGGTGATCATTAAAAAGTTAGGAAACAACACATGCTGGAAAGCATGTGGAGAAATAGGAACGCTTTTACACTGTTGGTGGGAGTGTGAATTAGTTCAACCATTGTGGAAGATAGTGTGGTGATTCCTCAAGGATCTGGAACCAGAATTACCATTTGATCCAGCCATCGCATTATTGGGTATATACCCAAAGGATTACAAATCATGCTACTATAAAGACACATGCACACGTATGTTTATTGTGGCACTATTCACAATAGCAAAGACTTGGAACCAACCCAAATGTCCATCAGTGATAGACTGGATTAAGAAAATGTGGCACATATACACCATGGAATACTATGCAGCCATAAAAAAGGATGAGTTCATGTCCTTTGCAGGGACATGGATGAAGCTGGAAACCATCATTCCCAGCAAACTATCGCAAGGACAGAAAACCAAACACCGCATGTTCTCACTCATAGATGGGAATTGAACACTGAGATCACTTGGCCACAGGGTGGGGAATATCACACACCAGGGCCTGTCTGGGGTCAGGGGCTGGGGGAGGGATAGCATTAGGAGAAATACCTACTGTAAATGATGAGTTGACGGGTGCAGCAAACCAACATGGCACATGTATACCTATGTATCAAACCTACACCTTGTGTGCATGTACCAAAGAACTGAAAGTATAATTAAAAAAAAAAAAAACTGTTTGTAAAGTCACCAGGGGGTCGACGGCCTGATGTTATTTTTTTCCTACTGCTGAATAAATGATTTCCTTCACCAAAAAAAGAAAGAAATGCACTAAATTTGTGCTATAATTTTCCATACAACCAGCAAAATTTTTATCTTTGATCATTAAAGGTATCAAATGCATACAATCTAACTGGATTTCTTCAATTCTTAGCTCTTAAAAAATAGTCCAGATATAATGTTCTTTATAGCCAAGTGTCAATGTACTTAAACTACATTAAGCCTCACTGAACTGAGATGCGCCTGACATCTAATATTTTTTATGTTTAAAGCAACACTCCATCTCAAAAGGAAAAAGAACTCACTCATGGAACCAAATACCACCTGTACCCCAATAACTTATGGAAAAAAATAAAAAGAAAATTAAAAAAGAAAATCTGAATGTAGATTTTTAATACCTTTCCTTTTAATAGGTGTTATATACCTGCAAATTTTGGGTTACTACCTTCTTTCAGACAAAATATTTAAAATTAATAGTACGTGTTTACGTAATGACAAAGGGAAATTACATTATCACTTTTACTGGGAACACCAATCTCCAAGGAAGATGGCAAGACATTGTAATTGATGAATTCACTCTTTGGCTATATTTCTTAAATCTGGGGTGTTTAATTTTTGTTGAAAGTGTAATATATTGTATTAAATCTTAATTATCTAAATGCCATGACGACCTTGGAGTAATAGCTAAAGATTCACTAGCCAATATTTCAAGATATGAGCAGCTTGTATAATGGTATTGAAGGGTAGACCACGAAGGATAAAGTATATAATAAATTATCTATTCAACCAAATGGATTGAAGTTATATAAAATGGCAATTCAATTGCAATATCAAAAAATTATTGCGAAGTGAGAATGTTTCCCTGACTGGCGTGGCTTACATTTTCTTCTTTTTATTTTTTCTGACAAGCTGTAATATGCTGTTTAATACAACCTAATGGACCATATCAAATCAGCTCAAAGGGCATAGTATCAATTTTACTGGCTTTACCTGAAGTTTGGCCAAATCATAATAATAATATCAGATTCCAGCCTGTGAATACCTTTCTAACAGGATTTCTTCACTTCTGGCTAAGCATGTGGCATGACTGGAAAAGTTACTCCTCCTACTTCAAGATTTCTCTGTATTTTTTTTATCTCACCCAGTGGTTTATAACCACAAGGGTTCACTCTTATAATCAATGAAGATTTTAGCAATAAACATGGAAAATTGGAACAATCTTTTGGAGAACAATCTGTCACTATCTAAATACAAATCATGTGTACCCTGGGGTCCAGCAATTCTACTTTTACTAATTTGCACTACAGATATCCAAGTAGAAATGCACAGGTATAGCTTAGAAAAATATCCAGAAAAACATAAATATCAATAGGATGTTGCTTAAACACATACAGGTATATATGCATATATATATATATAAACATGTAGCTTTTTAAAATGAATAGAAAAACAGCGTAAAAATGTTTTCAATTTGTTATGTGATAAAACAAGTTGCAAATCAATATATATGCTATATCACTATGAAATATATGTATATGTAAATATATACACATACTTATAAGCATATATTGCACATACCTGTATGAGCACGTACACATATGCATAAAAATAAATGGAGTATACAAAAATTATTAGTAAGATAATAGGGGATATATTTTTATTTTTGTTATCAGTATATCATGATATTTTGACATCTTAAAAAACCCTTCTGGTTGGGGACAGGCTGCCTCTCCTGGTCTAGCCATTTCTTAAGAGATAACAAGTGGCTCAGCAGGGAGCATGTCTTTGATAAGCAAAGTAACCAATCAAGAGTAACCCCTCCTCTATCTTGCCCTGTTGTTTAAGCCACACAGTTGTGGCATTTTGTTGTAGGAGCCTGAGCTTTTCGCCACCCTCATTCATTTAATGAGCACCTACTATTTGGTGGGAACCATGCCAGCACTGGGAATCCACATGTTGGTCAAAACCAGACATGAACATGCACACACAATGTGTATTACTCAGTTTACATCCCAGCAACGAACCAACTTCAAAACATCCGTGACATACCACAAGAAGCAGTTTCAACAATCTGCTGGAAGCCAGAGTGAAAGGGCAGTAGAGTTCTGCTCTACTCATGACAGACATTAGACAGATAAGAAAAAACAGGCAGAAACCGGCAAGACTTCTTGAAGCCACGGCTACTTTTCACCTAGAATAACAAGCAAAGTTCTTCCTTTGGCCTCCAGGGTCCTATATGATTTGTTCAGCTACCCTCCTGCATTTTCATCTGCATATCTCCCCTTGCTCCCTTGGCTGCAGCCATGCCGGCCTTTTGCTGTTCTTCAAACACACCGAGCACACCCATGCTGCTATGACTCTCAAATGGCTGTTTCTTCTACTTGGAGGCATTCATTCATTATCTGCAAAGGAAACTCGAGTTGAGAGATGATTTGATGAGTCTCTCATTATTCAATATTAAGTTTTACATGCTTTTTAAAGTCATATAGGATGATAATTGAATTTATAATAGAATGAGTTGGGTCTTTTTTTAGATTAGTCAATAAAATGAATTGTTCTTCAAAATTTTGTTTTTCTCATATCCAAAGGAAATTATATCCACATAGGATCATCCCGGCTGATATTTAGGATTCCTGAAGAGTGCCAATTGGCTTATTCTGATCATTTGAATCATGTGAATTTCAAATCTGGCAATGTTTTGCTACAAAAATTAAAAAAAAGACCTTTGCAAAGTAACATTATGGCTTACATATTATCTTCTTTATCACAGGGAATAGTGGGACAGCTGAAAATTGTTTCAGCCTTATGACAAGGATAGGAGAATCACTTTATGGTTTCTAATTATACGAGCTAGAGCAGACGTGAATTCTCCCTCAAAAATTTTTGTTTTTGTAGACTCTGCCTACATCTTTTAAACACATTTCCATTATGTTTGAGTAGTTAAGTGTACCTCATTTTGCACTTTATTTCCCATGATATTTACATGACAATGGCAAAATAAGACACAATCAGAAAAACATAGTGATGTCCCAAATATCAGTTAATTTTAAAGGCACAAGTTACCTTGTAATTAAAATAGGCAATAGCCTTGGTATTTAATTACTCCCTCTCAGCCCTTCTTCGTCCTGCTCTTTTATCATGTGACCTTTACATTTGGCTAGAAGAGGGCATTGACAGTAGAGTGCAGGAGGAGAGAAAGTTCTGTACTACTCAGGTTGCTTCTCTGGCTGGATAGCAGTTTAACAGCAGCAGTGATACTTCGTCAACAGCCACGGCTCCTGTAGGGTGGCCCCTCACTCATGGGGCAGTTCTCACAGGTTCTAGCAACCACTTACCCTGCTTCCCCTCAGGCCTTGAAATGGTCAGGCTTCATACCCTCCTACTCCTCTGTGTTTCACCTTCTCTTGTTGGTTCCCTTACCCCTGCCTCCAGCTTTCTAACTAGTCCTTTCATGACTCATTCCATGACCCTGTGACAATGCCATTTCTTTGCTGTCCAGGACCATGGCTTATAGTATCATCTATCACGTGCTGTGTCCCACAAAAGCTTTAAAATAAAAATGGTCAAGATGGCAGTCGATAGTTTTCCAACTGACCAGTCATTTCACATCATAAAGGTGAGATTCAGCTCATTTCCCCTTTCTTCCTAGTAGACTTGTCCCCCATGTTCTTCTGAGAGCTGGGGGGCTGACCATGATCTGGCCAAGCCTCAGTCTATACCCCTCCCCTCTTCTCCTCAATATTGGTGGAACCTGGTATCTGTTGAGAGAAACCAGGCAGCTTGTCTGCTTGCTTGGATTCTTGAGCATATTGGGACCATCTATTTACTTAAAAAAAAAAATTCTTCAGAATAGGCAAATTTATAGTTACTTAAAACACAAATCTCCCTTTCCAATGGCATAAGTAGTATAGGAATATATTACTATTTCCTAAGATTCAAATGATATAAAGCATATGGAGTAGAATGCTCACAGGCCCTCTTTCTTACCTCCTAATACCACTTCAGTCCCAGCAACAACTGCACTTTGATAATTGACTAGGCCTCTTTCAGTCTCTGCCTATGCCCTGATGTGCATATCCATGTACTTACATTCGATACGTATCTTATTTTTGTTTTAACGTTAATGAAATTATATTACATATATAATTATATGGCATACACATGTTGCATATAGAATATATGTTATATATGTTAACATAAAGGCACATCTTCATGTTATATGTCATATAGAAGTTATCATATAAAAGGCATGCTTATCTTTGTCCAGTCTATCTATAAATGCATTAGCACTCTTTCAAACCCTGTACATATTGTAATTTGCAAATTCTGCGTAATAGTCCACAGAATTAATACATTTTCTCACTGTTGCAAATAATACTGTAATAAACAACTTTTTATTACAAGTTTAATTGTATTCTTTCTTCGGGATAGGACTCTGAGAGTGGATTTCTGAGTCAAAAAAATATGTTCTTTAAAAATTTGGGTAGTTACTGCCCAATTGTCATACCCATTAGCAGTCACTCCCCATCCGTCCTACTATCCTCACACACACTTTCACCCCCAGCCTTAGATAACTGCTAATCTGCTTTCTGTCTAAGTTTGTCTAGTCAGGATATTTCATATGAATGGAATCATACAATATGTGGTCTTTTGTGACCAGCGTCTTTCACTTAGCCTAATGTTTCCGAGGTTCATGATGTTGTAGCATGTGTCTGTACTTCATTCCTTTTTATTGCAAAGTGATATTCCATTGTATAGATATACCATGTTGTTTAACTATACATCAGTCCATGCATACTTGTACAGTTTCTACTTTTTGGCTATTATGAATAATGCTGCTATAACCTATGTACAAGTTTCTGTGTGAATATATATCTTCACTTCTTTAGGATATATAGGAGTGAAATTGTTGGGTCATAAACTAACTCTCATGTTTAACATTTTGAGGAACTTTGCCAAGAATATGCAACAAAAAATTGGCTGTAACTGTATTGGTGAATTTTCTGTAGTATCGTGGAGTTCATAAGGCAAGGAAAGTTTTATGAAGTTCATAAATATTTTCTCGACATGATTAATTGAGAGATACTATAATTTTGCTCAAAAGCTAAATTTAGTATTCTGAAAATATGTATAGATATTATAAAGAGAAATCTAGAAAAAAATAAAATATATGTTTTGGGCCAATTTTATTCACAGTTATGGCCAGGTTGGATGGTTTTTACAAATATTTAGAGCTTAAGTTCCAAAGTGTTGTATATCTTACAAGTCATCACTTCAAATGTCTGAATCTTACATTTAAAGAGAGAAAGTCATTATCCTCCAAATATGACAGAATTGGAGATTAATCTTGGGTTTTTATATTGTTGAAACCTCATATTTCATCATTAAGACCATGTGTTTCATGGTGTGTATTTGTTTTTGTTATAGTAGGGGTTATCTGCTCAAAACTAATGTCTATCTATCTTTCTAATAGAAGAAAGAGGGTTTGGGGTGCACATAGATTTTTTAAAAATAAAGCTAGACCTGTTTGGGGTGGATAAAATAGTAGATATATTCCATTTTTATGATAATGTGTAGTGACCTTGATTTTATATGGAAATTTTAGTTAATGCCCATGTAATAAATTATCTTCAATATACTAGAGTTTCTATATACTATTTATCAAGCACTTTAAAATTTTTTAATTTATTTATTCTTTTAGCAATTTATGCTATAAGGGTATTACTGTATTCATGGTTTACACAGAAACTACAACCCAGAATGGTAATTAAAATATTTAAAATATTTATTTAAAATAAAATGGTAAACAGCTGTAATTTTAATGCACATTTCGTAATTCCATACCTAGATTTTTGTAGCACAGCTGCAAAGATTGGAGGATGTAAGAAAATGTACTTTGTAGATTAGTTGCCCGTAATAGTGACTTCCAGTGAACGCTGATGGCTTTGTGAGGATATTATTTAAAACTTATTATACTTCTACGGATTACCTAGCAAGAGCTTTGGTGAGTTCTGTAAGAGGTGATGCATGTAAGAGATACCTGCTGGAATCATGGAATCCAATCCAGGGCTTCTGAAGGGGCTTGTAAAGATAAGTTTCCTGTAATTGCAAACCTTATTTGAAGGGCTGTGAATTCTGCTAGATATGTAAATATCTAATATCTGCTATCTAATATCTAATATCTGCTAGATAGATAAAGAAAATGCTTCAAATTAAAACTATTCCCTTCACTTTTGTGTCACAGATATAGTCATTCAATGATATTTTCTATAAAAGTGCTGACAATTACAATTGCAATTTTCAAGCAACAGCCCTTAAGCAACAAGCATTCACCCAAATACTCTTCTTTTCTATGAACACTATCAACAAAAGACATTAGAAGTAATGATTTCTAAGGGCGACAACACTGGTTTTATAAATTAAGTATCTTCAGGACTGTTTCTGAGAAAAGTAATCAATATTTTATTTTATTATTTTAAGTTATTTTCTATTCTTTTAACTCTCAACTTTCTCTGGTCTTCCTTCCTTCCTTCTTCTCTTCCTTCTTCCCTCCTTCCTTCCTTCTTCTTTTCCTTCCTTCCTATTTTATACTTATTTTTTCTTTTGCATTTATACTGCTAATTTTCTTGTGTGCTTGTAGCTTCTTGGGTTGGTTTTTTTTTTTTTTGGTTCATATTTAAAAACAAGGCATTTGAAACTTGATGGGGACTTTGGTTTACATGAAGGAGGATTGATAATCAACAGGAATAACTAAAGAGAAGTAATCTCATTAGTCAGGGAAATTCTACATGATTGAAACTGAATATCCTTGATCCAGGATACTAATGCCTCAATACTTGTTGAGCTATCACCAAATAGTGTGTTCAGTTATTGTTGTGTATGCTGTTCTCAGGAAGAAGAGAAGATAGGCACTGTGGTCAAGCCGTCCCCTAGAAACACCTCATCCTTAATAACTTTATGTTGGGAATTGCTGGACTCAAGGGATACAATTATAAAACTTGGACTTTGGTCTAAAATAAGCCCATACTGTTTTACCATTGTCAAGCCAAAACATTTTATTACTGGAAACAAGTTTATTCTCTAGTTTTTACTATTTCCACTAATGGTACTACTGCTCTCCTTTTATCTCATTTTTAAACACTTGAAGTTATTCTCAGATCCCCTTATCTCCTCTTGTATCCAATTTAGTAATTTATTTTATGTCTTTTCCTCTTTTCCATTTGCTCTGGAGCCACCCTTTTACCGGACTTCTATAATGTTATTTTAATAAATGAATCATGTTTGCCATGAGTGTACCCATGCCTGAAGGAAGATAGTCCAAACACTCTGGTGCCAGGCAGAACCAAGTTTAAATCCTGGCTTTGCCCTTAAATGTCTACATTAAATAAGGAACTTACCCTCTTTAAGTTATTATTTCTTTGTATAGTTGAGATAATCATAGTTCCTACCATGTATGGTTTGGAGAAATTTTAAATAAGAAAAGGAATGTAAAATGCTTCACACAGTACCTGCCACATAGTAGGTCCTAAATAGTAAGAAGTGTTAACTATTACTATTTCTAAATTGTATTACCTGTCAAGTTTTACATTATTATATTTAAGTCAACATTCTTAACATGTAAAATAAAAGCTATAGTTATTTATATCAAGTGTGTCTCCTTTACATAGCAAGAAGCCACTTCTAGATTCTTAATGACAAGTCCATGGCTACTAGCATTTTACTGTCTCTATTTTTCAAATTTTTAAAAGACAAATTACAATTGTATATAGTTATGGGGTACAATGTGATCTTTTGATATATGTATACAAAGTGCAATGATTAATTCAGGCTAAATTAACATATCCATCACCTCACAGACTTATCATTTTTCATGAGAACATCTGAAATTTACTTTCTTAGTTTTGAAATTTGCAATATGTTGTTATTAGCCATCTGTTACCATGTTGTGCAATCAATCTCAAAAACCTGTAACTCCAGTCTAACTGGAACTTTGTATAACACCTTTCCATTCCTTTTTCTCCACAGCCTCTGATAACGACTATTTTACTTTGAGTTTGACATTTTTATTTTAACATGTAAGTGAAATCATGTGGTATTTGCCTTTTTCTGCCTGGTTATTTTACTAAGCACAGTATCCTCTAGGTTCATCTATGTTGTTGCAAATGATACGATTTTGCCCTTTTTTTAAAGGCTGGATAATATTCCTCTGTGTGTGTGTGTGTGTGTGTGTGTGTAAATACACTACATTTTATTTTTCCATTCATCTGTTGATTCCGTATCTTGACTATTGTGAATAATGCTGCAACGAATGTGGGAATGTAGCTACCTCTCTGACATGCTGATTTCAATTCCTTTGCATATATACCTAGATATAAGATTGCTGAGTCATATGGTAATTCTATTTTTAGTTTCTCAAGAACTCACCTTAGTTTTCCTTAATAACGTTACTAACTCACATTTCCACCAACACTGTACAAGAGTTTCCCTTTTCTGCACATCCTCACCAATACTCATCTTTCATCTTTTTAATAACAGCTATACTAAAACGAGTAAAGTGATATCTCATTATGGTTTTCATTGTATTTTCCTAGTGATTAGTGATATTCTATATAAAAATTCTCTAAAGTCTCTACCAAAGACTGTTGGTATTGACACATAAATTCAGGAAAGCTGCAGGATGCAAAAATTAACGTATAAAAATTAGTATTATTTCTATACACTAACAATAAACTATTCCAAAAAAGAAATCAAGAAAAAAATCCCATTGACAATAGCTATGGAAAAAAACTACTTAAGATTAAACTTAGCCAAGGAGGTAAAAGGTCCATAAGCTTTTGGTAAAACAAATTGAAGATGACACAAATAAATGAAAGAAAATTCTGTGTTCACAGCTGGGAATAATTAATATTGTTAAAATCTCCATACCACCCCCCGAAATCTATAGATTCAATTCAATCCCTATCAAAATTCAAAGTCCTTTGTCACACAAATGGAAAAAAAATTCTAAAATTCATATGGAACTGTAAATTGTCCTGAATAGCCAAGACAATTTTGAGAACAAAGCCGGAAGAATCAAACTACCTGATTTTAAAATATGTTACAAAGTTATAGTAATTAAAACAGTGTGGTATTGGCATAAAAACAGACACCACAATAAAACAGGATAGAAGGACCCAAAATAAACCTACATATTTACAGTCAATAGATTTTTGTCAAGGCTGGCAAGAACACAATGGAAAGGATAAGTCTCTTCAATGCAATAAGTGGTGCTGGGAAAACTAGACATCCTCATGCAGAAGAATAAATTTGGACCTTTACCTCACACCACATACAGAAACAAACTCAAAATAGATAAAAGACCCAGACAAAATAATGGAAACTGTCATTAGATTTGATCCCAAAAGCTTAGCCAATAAAAGAAAAAATAAACAAATGTGATTGCTTCACACTAAAAAGCTTTTGTACAGCAAAGGAAACAATGTTAATAGAGTGAAGAAACAACCTACAGATTGAGAAAACAAATTTGCAAACCATACACCATATAAGGGATTCATATCCAAAATACATAAGGAATTCAACTCAATCAATAGCAAGAAAACAAGTAACTCGATTTTAAAAATGGGCAAAGGACCTGAATAAACTGTTCTCAAAACAAAACTTACACATAGCTAACAAGTATATGAAAAAAAAATTTCTCTCTATTTTTAACCACTTGTAATTCACACCCCTAAAAAGTATAGATTCAGGTAGCGTGATGCCTCCAGCTTTGTTCTTTTGGCTTCAGATTGACTTGGCGATGTGGGCTCTTTTTTGGTTCCATATGAACTTTAAAGTAGTTTTTTCCAATTCTGTGAAGAACATCATTGGTAGCCTGATGGAGATGGCATTGAATCTATAAATTACCTTGGGCAGTATGGCCATTTTCACGATATTGATTCTTCCTACCCATGAGCATGAAATGTTCTTCCATTTGTTTGTATCCTCTTTTATTTCATTTGTAGTTCTCTTTGAAGAGGTCCTTCACATCCCTTGTAAGTTGGATTCCTAGGTATTTTATTCTCTTTGAAGCAATTGTGAATGGGAGTTGACCCATGATTTGGCTCTCTGTTTGTCTGTTATTGGTGTATAAGAATGCTTCTGATTTTTTTACATTGATTTTGAGGCTACAGTAACCAAAACAGCATGGTACTGGTACCAAAACAGAGATATAGATCAATGGAACAGAACAGAGCCCTCAGAAATAACACCGCATATCTACAACTATCTGATCTTTGACAAACCTGAGAAAAACAAGCAATGGGGAAAGATTCCCTATTTAATAAATGGTGCTGGGAAAACTGGCTAGCCATATGGAGAAAGCCGAAACTGGATCCCTTCCTTACACCACATACAAAAATTAATTCAAGATGGATTAAAGACTTAAACGTTAGACCTAAAACCATAAAAACCCTAGAAGAAAACCTAGGCATTACCATTCAGGACACAGGCATGGGCAAGGACTTCATGTCTAAAACACCAAAAGCAATGGCGACAAAAGCCAAAATTGACAAATGGGATCTAATTAAACTAAAGAGCGTCTGCACAGCAAAAGAAACTACCATCAGAGTGAACAGGCAACCTACAAAATGGGAGAAAATTTTCACAACCTACTCATCTGACAAAGGGCTAATATCCAGAATCTACAATGAACTCAAACAAATTTACAAGAAAAAAACAAACAACCCCATCAAAATGTGGGTGAAGGACATGAACAGACACTTCTCAAAAGAAGACATTTATGCAACCAACAGACACATGAAAAAATGCTCACCATCACTGGCCATCAGAGAAATGCAAACCAAAACCACAATGAGATACCATCTCACACCAGTTAGAATGGCAATCATTAAAAAGTCAGGAAACAACAGGTGCTGGAGAGGATGTGGAGAAATAGGAACACTTTTACACTTTTGGTGGGACTGTAAGCTATTTCAACCCTTGTGGAAAGTCAGTGTGGCGATTCCTCAGGGATCTAGAACTAGAAGTACCATTTGACCCAGCCATCCCATTACTGGGTATATACCCAAAGGACTATAAATCATGCTGCTATAAAGACACATGCATACGTATGTTTACTGCGGCACTATTCACAATAGCAAAGACTTGGAACCAACCCAAATGTCCAACAATGATAGACTGGATTAAGAAAATGTGGCATATATATACCATGGAATACTATGCAGCCATAAAAAATGATGAATTCGTGTCCTTTGTAAGGACATGGATGAAATTGGAAATCATCATTCTCAGTAAACTATCCCAAGAAGAAAAAACCAAACACCGCATATTCTCACTCATAGGTGGGAATTGAACAATGAGAACACATGGACACAGGAAGGGGAACATCACACTCTGTGGACTGTTGAGAGGTGGGGGGAGGGGGGAGGGATAGCTTTAGGAGATGTACCTAATGCTAAATGATGAGTTAATGGGTGCAGCACACCAGCATGGCACATGTATACATATGTAACTAACCTGCACATTGTGCACATGTACCCTAAAACTTAAAGTATAATAATAATAATAAAAAAATTATCTCATTGGAAAACTGGGAAAAAAAAGTATAGATTCCGATAATGCCTTTTTGCATATCAACCTCATAATGAGAAATTATATTTCTTCCAATTAGCTGAATAATAAAGTCCAAATGCTTTAAATTATGTTGAAAGTGCATTCCTGTCTGGCCTCTACCTACTCTTGATTCTCCAGTGATGCCCTATTATTTCTGTATATGGATAAACTGTGTTAGCAAAGTTCACCTTCTTATTGTCTGCGAGTCCACTGTTACATATCGTGTCCCTGTCCTTTTTCTGATGAAACGATATAAATTTCGCGTTGAATTCTCAATTCCAGCTTCAATCTCTACTTAAAGTATAAAAGTCAGTGGCCCTTAGTTTCTACTTCATTGTTTCCCCCGACATTTATGACATACTATTTTGTATTTTTATTAATCTTTATTACAAACATGACAAATCTCTAAACTTAGTTAGGTATCATATGTAGTTCTCCATTATCAGTAAGTAGACAATAAATAAGGAAAGTAGGACCGATTGCAATGGACTCCAACAAATTCGCCCACGAGACCCAGCCAATCCACTTGGAATATAATGAGAAATAATCCAAAATGCAAAAACAATGTTCATGACACATACAGATGTCCATGAGGAGATTGTTATTGTTTTCAATTGCAAAAATTCTGAAATAACCTAAATGTCCAACTATAATAAGGTGGTTGAAAACATCACAATGCATTCACTTGGTGAAGAAATATATATTATTAAAACTTAGGTAGCAATCAGTATGAAAAACATGGGGAAATGCTTCTTCTTCTATTTCTTACTATTTACTGAGAATGTACTCTATTCCAGAGTTGGGTTAAGAGGCTACACATATCCATTAACTTCATTCTTTCTATATTACCTGATGACATTGGAATTTCTACTATTTTGCTATTCATCTATTTACAGCACTGTAGCCCCTACATTTGCAAGCTCTCCAAGGATTATTGACAAAGCTGATAATAGTCACAGGATCTCTCTATTAAAAAATACAAAAAAGTGGAGTCACCAATGACGCTACTACAATTTCTCATTTTGACTTCTTTCCTGGAGACTTGTCTTCAGGCGTTTCGGCTGTTATAGATGGAAGTAAGTTTGAGCTCTCTTATCATTGTCAAAGTAGGTAACCTGGAGTCAGTATCTTGTTATGGCTTCTGTTTTTCTATCCAGGTAGTCACCCATTTGCGGAACAGGTGAGCTTTACAATGATCTAATAAGCCTGGGCACTAAACGATAAGAATGGATGCCCACAGTCAATAAGAATCAGTACCAGCATAAGTAAGCAATAATGCCATAGCTGTGCATAGTGGGTTAATATCCACCTTAATGACTGAGGATTAGAAAGTCATTTGTGCTGTCCTATGCCCTTTCAGTCACACTTCACCAACAAATCCACAACTATTAGACTCTTAGGAATCAACTCGTGCTTCCACGGATGGCTGAGCAAAATTTTAATGAGACAATCTAACACAGTGAAAGCAGTTTCCTCATGAAATCCCAGTAGCCAAGATAAGTAGAGTTTCCAACAAGTTATATTGAGAAATCTGTACAGAGTTCTTAATTAGGTAGCAAATATAATTATAGACTTATAATAAACTGCTTAGTTGCTATGAATTAGTGAATCTCACTGCTTGGATAGCTTCTACTCGGTTTTGTTGAAAAAATACATTCTCTTCAACTTCCTTCTTATTATTCTCTCACTGTAATTAACCATTTCTTTGTACCACTGACTTTTTCTAAGAGACATTTAATTATTGTTAATCCTTAGCTCTTGTTTTTAACCATCCACAAAAATGTAATAGCTTTAGCAGCAACAAGCACCTTAGCTTAGAACTACTAACAGCTGATCTCGGCAGAAACTCTACAAGCCAGAAGAGAGTGGGGGCCAATATTCAACATTCTTAAAGAACAGAACTTTCAATCTAGAATTTCATATCCTGCCAAACTAAGCTTCATAAGTGAAGCAGAAATAAAATCCTTTACAGACAAGCAAATGCTGAGAAATTTTGTCACCATCAGGCCTGCCCTAAAAGAGCTCCTGAAGGAAGCACTAAACATGGAAAGGAACAACTGGTACCAGCCACTGCAAAAACATGCCAAATTGTAAAGACCATCAAGGCTAGGAAGAAACTGCATCAACTAACGAGCAAAATAACCAGCTAACATCATAATGACAGGATCAAATTCACACATAACAATATTAGCCTTAAATGTAAATGCGCTAAATGCTCCAATTAAAAGACACAGACTGGCAAATTGGATAAAGAGTCAAGACCCATCAGTGTGCTGTACTCAGGAAACCCATCTCACGTGCAGAGACACATATAGGCTCAAAATATAAGGATGGAGGAAGATCTACCAAGCAAATGGAAAACAAAAAAAGGCAGGGGTTGCAATCCTAGTCTCTGATAAAACAGACTTTAAACCAACAAAGATCAAAAGAGACAAAGAAGGCCATTACATAATGATAAAGGGATCAATTCAACAAGAAGAGCTAACTATCCTCAATATATATGCATCCAATACAGGAGCACCCAGATTCATAAAACAAGCCCTTAGAGACCTACAGAGACTTAGACTCCCACACAATAATAATGGGAGACTTTAACACCCCACTGTCAACATTAGACAGATCAACGAGAGAGAAAGTTAAAAAGGATATCCAGGAATTGAACTCAGCTCTGCACCAAGTGGACCTAATAGACATCTACAGAACTCTCCACCCCAAATCAACAGAATATACATTTTTCTCAGCACCACACCTCACTTATTCCGAAATTGACCACATAGTTGGAAGTAAAGCACTCCTCAGCAAATGTAAAAACACAGAAATTATAACAAACTGTCTCTCAGACCACAGTGCAATCAAACTAGAATTCAGGATTAAGAAACTCACTCAAAACCACTCAACTGCATGGAAACTGAACAACCTGCTCCTGAATGACTACTGGGTACATAACGAAATGAAGGCAGAAATAAAGATGTTCTTTGAAACCAACGAGAACAAAGACACAACATACCAGAATGTCTGGGACACATTCAAAGCAATGTGTAGAGGGAAATTTATAGCACTAAATGCCCACAAGAGAAAGCAGGAAAGATCCAAAATTGACACCCTAACATCACAATTAAAAGAACTAGAGAAGCAAGAGCAAACACATCCAAAAGCTAGCAGAAGGCAAGAAATAATTAAGATCGGAGCAGAACTGAAGGAAATAGAGACACAAAAAACCCTTAAAAAAATTAATGAATCCAGGAGCTGGTTTTTTGAAATGATCAACAAAATTGATAGCCTGCTAGCAAGACTAATAAAGAAGAAAAGAGAGAAGAATCAAATAGATGCAATAAAAAATGGTAAAGGGGATATCACCACTGATCCCACAGAAATACAAACTACCATCAGAGAATACTATAAACACCTCTATGCAAATAAACTTGAAAAGCTAAAAGAAATGGATAAATTCCTCGACACATACACCCCCCCAAGACTAAACCAGGAAGAAGTTGAATCTCTGAATAGACCAATAACAGGCTCTGAAATTGAGGCAATAATTAATAGCTTACCAACCAAAAAAAGTCCAGGACCAGATGGATTCACAGCCGAATTCTACCAGAGGTACAAGGAGGAACTGGTACCATTCCTTCTGAAACTACTCCAATCAATAGAAAAAGAGGAAATCCTCCCTAACTCATTTTATGAGGCCAGCATCATCCTGATACCAAAGCCAGGCAGAGACACAACAAAAAAAGGGAATTTTAGACCAATATCCCTGATGAACATCGATGCAAAAATCCTCAATAAAATACTGGCAAACTGAATCCAGCAGCACATCAAAAAGCTTATCCACCATGATCAAGTGGGCTTCATCCCTGGGATGCAAGGCTGGTTCAACATACGCAAATCAATAAACATAATCCAGCATATAAACAGAACAAATGACTAAAACCATATGACTATCTCAAGAGATGCAGAAAAGGCCTTTGACAAAATTCAACAACCCTTCATGCTAAAAACTCTCAATAAATTAGGTATTGATGGGACGTATCTCAAAATAATAAGAGCTATCTATGACAAACCCACAGCCAATATCATACTGAATGGGCCAAAACTGGAACCATTCCCTTTGAAAACTGACAGAGGACAGGGATGCCCTCTCCCACCAACTCCTATTCAACGTAGTGTTGGAAGTTCTGGCCAGAGCAACCAGGCAGGAGAAGGAAATAAAGGGTATTCAATTAGGAAAAGAGGAAGTCAAATTGTCCCTGTTTGCAGATGACATGATTGTATATCTAGAAAACCCCATCGTCTCAGCCCAAAATCTCCTTAAGCTGATAGGCAACTTCAGCAAAGTCTCAGGATACAAAATCAATGTGCAAAAATCACAAGCATTCTTATACACCAATAAGAGACAAACAGCCAAATCATGAGTGAACTCCCATTCACAATTGCTTCAAAGAGAATAAAATACCTAGGAATCCAACTTACAAGGGATGTGAAGGACCTCTTATTGTTATTGTCCCCATTTTAAAGTTGAGGAACTTAGGAACAAAGATGTTAAGAACTTGCCCAAAGTTCCACAAAGAGCAGTGATAGAACTAGAGTCTAAGCAGTTTTTCACTATTACACTACATTACCTAGATGAAATTTACCAAAGTTCATTCAGAAAACAAGTAGAACACAAAACATGATATAGGAAAATTACAAAAGAAGCTGACCACAGAGGAGTTCCCTTTTCCCTTCTGGAGAGAGGCTCCAGGAGTACGTAGTAACTCTTCATGATCCATGGACATCTGACTGGTATTTCCAGTAGAAGGAATATCTCATCCTACTTTATAAAAAAGGAGAAAGTGACAGGAACTTCTATCTGCCTGCTAGAAAAGACAGAAATAAGCTTAATTGAAGCACTGACAACCAAGAGGAATAAACACTTGTTTGAGTTGTCTTCCTGTTTGAGAATCTGCTAGAAAACCTCTCCTTCCTCTCAATCTCTATGCCCCACCTTGAAAGAGATTCACTAGAAACCCATTAGAACAAATAATGTTTACTTAAATGTCTTTACAATTTCTTTCAGTTTCCCATCCATTCTCTAAATCATCGTAAACAGTACATTCTACAAATATAAATTAAGTCTAACATAAACATAAGTAAAACATCAACAATGTAAACCTACTGTATGAAAACTATAATTTGATCTCAATGACAAAGATTTTTTTCTATAAGATTTTATCCTGTGCCATGTTGGGCTAACTATAAATTGACTCTTGAGATTAAGTTCTTCTGGACCAGTAATTAACCCTGGTATATACACCAAGTATATCACAAGAGTAGCTGTGCTGACCAGGGCACTACGAATTCATTACTGGATTCCTCATACTCGCATTCTGGAGATTGTACCACAGGCAAGGGCATGAAAGTCTGAAGTCTAATCTCTTTCTGTATCTTTGGAATAATGCCAAATTCTGCTATATTAACACATCAAATAAGCCAGATGTGAATAAACCCACTTCACCACTAGTCTATTTCTAAACAGAGACAATTGATTAATAACAAGCTGTATAATACTGAAAAGGATATGAGTTTCATACATTTAAAGTTTTTCACAGCTACGCTTCCAGTACCAGATAAAAATTCATTAAATCAAGTACTCCTAAAAGTAGTCTATAATAGAATTCCTAAATTGATTAACAATAGAAACTATATGTTAAAAGAAATTTAAGGCTCTTCTCTATCCTCCACAACCTCACTATGTTTCAATAGTTCAGAATCAAAAAATTTCACTCCACCACAAAGAAGTCCCCTGATATTTTCAAGAGGTGAAATCCTTATTGGAGTAATAGAAATAAATCTAGATTGAGGACCCTCAACCTTTTCCCTTTTGCTTCTTAATAGATAATTCTCTGGACTAGTCTAGCCATGACATCTAGGCCTTTATGATTTCTCAGAGCTGTGATTCTAGAACTGGACAAAGACTCATTAAATCAAGTACTCCCAAATCTATGCCATAATAGAACTCTTAAATTAATTATAGAAGCTACACGTTAAAATAAATTTTATGTATGAATTATGTCTTATGTATGAGCTTGACAGTAAAGATAGAACATGCTCCCTTCAAGCTACTTTGGTTATAGCAGTCCACATTTTTCCTAGGCCTGCCCCATAGAGTCCTATTTAACACAGCTAGAACTAGAATTCATCAACAGCGTGGTTTTAAGGTCAAAGACTCAGATTATTTTTTAAAATGCTGATTTGCCAGCCATTGTCCTCTGCACATATATATCCTTTTGAAAACCCTGGGAGGAAGGAGGAGCTGAAATAGAAGCTAACTGGGCTATAAAACACTTCTCAATCTCTCCCCATTACCATTCCAAATATTCTTCCATTTTTTAAAAAATGTCATTTTGCTTACCTTATTTTTAAGAAGAAATTTATTCCTGCAGATCAAAATTTCCTGCAACCACTTGAGAATTTTTGTACTACTAAGCATTTGATGACTAATTTCTTGCAGATGTATAAAGCATCTGTGAACTGCAGTAACATAAAGTTCATTGTTAGTAGCATCATCAATAACCAGACATAAGAATGACATTCTACCATAATGAATACAAGTTTAGAGAAGCTTAATTTCCCTTGAAGAGTTTTAGAGAAATAGTTATCAAAGTGTCAACAGCATTATAATCAAAGGAAGTAAGTCTATAAGTTATAGAAAAAAAAAAGTCTATAAGTTATAGAAAAAAAGTTATATTTATATTATAAATATAAGTTATTTATAAGCCCCCTGTGTTTCATTAAACTCCCAGTGTTTCTATCCATGTAGCTCATCCTTGCAGTGGACATAAGAAGAAACAATAAACCACATGCATGGCAGAGACTGCCTATAAACCCAGTGCTCCACAGTGGGCGTCTGCAAGCTACCATCCACAGGCCAAATCCAGCCTATCACCTGCTCTTGTAAATATAAAGTCTTAGTTAAACACAGCCAATCCCCTTCATTTCACATATTGTCTGTGGCGACTTTCATGCTCCAAAGGCAGAACTGAATGGTTACGACAGAAACTGTATGACCCACAAAGCCTAAAATATTTACTATCTGGCCTTAAAAGAAAAGTTTCCTGATCCCTACTCTAGAGCTGCAGTGTCTAACATGGTAGCCACTGGGCAGCCACACATGGCTATTGAGGACTTTAAGTGTGGCTTGTTCAAATTGAGATGTGCTGTAAGTATAAAAGACACACCAAAGTTTGAAGACTTCATTAAAAAACAGAATGAAATATGTCATTAATAACTTTTATACTGGTTACATGTTGAAATTATAGATAATATATACCAGGTTAAATAAACATTAATACAATTAATTTTACCTGCTTCTTTTTACTCTTTAATGTGGTAACTAGAAAACTTTAAAACTTTAAATAACATATGTGGTTCTCATTATGTTACTAGTGGAGAGCACTGCTCTACAGTAAGGTTTAATTCAGCTGTGAAGTAACTTAGCACACCCATTCCTATAAGATAATGGCAAACTAGAGGTTTACACATTTCCATTTTCCTCGGTGTGGTGACTTCATGCTCATGAAAATGTAACTATTTGTGTAATCTAGGAAGCAGACCACAAAATTCTGTATATATTTTTGTCTTCTAAGCAGGTGTCCATGATTAATTCATTCATCAAAAGCATTGGTATTACAGAAAGTGTAGGAAAGATCACAGTTTAAAAAACTGAAAAAACAGTATTGTTACAAAATTTTATCGTTCTAGGCTTATAACTGCAAATCTATTAAAAACACAGTAGCAACCACATTGAAATCTGAAAAAGGGAATATAGCAAACAACAGTACTTATGTTTGGGTGACAAAATTTAGCACTATTCTTAAATTTATTTTCTAAATTGCTGTGATATTTTCTTACAGTTAAAACAAGAAATTCTAATAATTTGAAGTCAAATAAAATACAAAATCATAAAACCTTTGGAAGTGTAAGTTTTACAACGTACTAAGTACTATAGAGTTAATATTTCAAGACAAAAAAATACAAAATGAAATTTAAAAGTTGAACTTAAAAAATAAAAGTACATATACCTAATATCCCAAAATGTTTCACAGGAGCATCAGGATTCCACAAATCAATGCTACCTAACTGACAAAGAACCAGCAGAGCCTGAATTTTTTGACAAAGAGAAAGGCAAAGAGAAGACTCACTCAAACATTTATGGTAAACATAACACTGGAGTACTTATTTTATAAATGCTAAGAAATTGAGCTATTTCATTTATAGTTTCAATATATAGTAAAGGTAAAATGAGATAAACTCTGGTGAACACAAACCTCTAGGGAATAATAATATAGGGAATAATAATCATTTTATTCCCATCATTCTTACTCTAACTGGCATGTACCTATAAAGCTAAATGATTAATTCAGAATAATATATAACTGTAAAAACTGCTTTAAGAAACAAAAAAAAATTTCAATAGATATTAAAGAACTCTATGAAACAAAAAGTTAATCCTCAAGTAAGAAGGCTTGCCAAAATTAATACACACAGCAAAAGATAAGTAAAAATTGTCTCACTTGCCACAAAGTCTCTTGTAACAGAAAAGAGCAACTATTTTTCAAAATCAAGACAGATATATCTCCTAATGCTATCCCTCCCCCCTCCCCCCACCCCATGACAGGCCCTGGTGTGTGATGTTCCCCTTCCTGTGTCCAAGTGTTCTCATTGTTCAGTTCCCACCTGTGAGTGAAAACATGCAGTGTTTGGTTTTATGTCCTTGCGATAGTTTGCTGAGAATGATGGTTTCCAGTTTCATCCATGTTCCTATAAAGGACATTAACTCATCCTTTTTTATGGCTGCATAGTATTCCATGGTGTATATGTGCCACATTTTCTTAATCCAGCCTATCATTGATGGACATTTGAGTTGGTTCCAAGTCTTTGCTATTGTGAATAGTGCCGCAATAAACATACGTGTGCATGTGTCTTTATAGCAGCATGATTTATAATCCTTTGGGTATATACCCAGTAATGGGATGGCTGGGAGATATACCTAATGTAAATGATGAGTTAATGGGTGCAGCACACCAGCATGTCACATGTATACATATGTAACAAACCTGCATATTGTGCACATGTACCCTAGAACTTAAAGTATAATAAAAAAAATCAAGAGAGAGGATGCAAAATGGATTTTGTATTTCACAGCAGATTATCCATTCTAAAGTACTTCAATTGACCATAGAACTGAAATTGGAATTTGGCTCAGAGACCATTAACAGAAATTAAATAATTCACTTACAATATATAACATATAGATTGTTACATAAATTAAAACCATCAAAGATATAAAGAATAAAATGTAAACTCTTCCTTCAAACTGATCCTATCTCAAATCCAATTCTACAATTCCAACTCACATTCTCCCCACCACCCCTCCACCCTCAATCCAGCAGACACTGTGAAGCTCTGGACATTTCTTTCAGTCCTTGCTCAACATACCAACATATAAAGGCCAGACCCATATTATGTTATTTCAAATACCGTTATTGCAATTACTTTGAGATATTTAGTGAAAACTGCAATTAATTGTGAAAATCTTAAAAAGCTATTAATTTATAGCTCTCGTATCAAGAAAAAACACAAATTAAAAATCAAATTTGCTACTATTGTACAAAAACTTGGTATAATTTACTGGCACTAATTTTTTCAAGTGACAAATTCTCTATCTTTTGTTTGATAAAACTTTAAATATATATATTGAAAGAAAATGTGTTAGCCTCTTCCCTGCTTTTTCATGTTTCCGTCTTTTTTTTTGTATTTTCCACGTTTTAACAAAGCCATAACCACAGTATACTCACTTGATGTTTCATATTTTTCCGTATTGCTGTGGGATCTATATAGGTTTAATGAATGTTTAATAGCTCAACAAGTTAAAATACCATTCTCATTACTGAATATTAACCCATTCTCCTCCTAGTAAAGTTATCCTAATATTTTCCTATCAAAATCAAGAGCAATAAGTACCTATGTGCGCAGCTTTTTCCTTTTGAGTTAAATTCATAAAATTTTTAAAGTCATAGAAATTGAACTATTTGTACAAAAAAATGAAATGTTTGTATACCTCCTGCCAAACAGCCTTCCAAAAAGATTGTAAGAAATATATCAGTTTATGGAACCAACAGCAATATACACAAATGGAAGCAATGACTATGTAATAAGTGCTAAGACTTTTTGTTCTTGTTGTTTTCAGATGAAGTCTCACTCTTGTTTCCCAGGCTGGAGTGCAGTGGTGCAATCTCGGCTACCGCAACCACTGCTGCCCGGGTTCAATCGATTCTCCCGCCTTAGCCTCCCAAGTAGCTGGGATTACAGGTGTGTGCCACCACACCAGGCTAATTTTTGTATTTTTAGTAAACATGGAGTTTCACCATGTTGGCCAGGCTGGTTTTGAACTCCTGACTTCAGGTGATCTACCCACCTCAGCCCCGCCAAAACATTTTTGATAAACATTTTTACTGCAGTGTAAACATTTTTACAGCATGTACATTAGGATGGCTATAATCAAAAAGACACATTATAACAAGTATCAGCAAGGATGCAGAAATATTAAAACCTTCATACACTGTTACTGAGAATATAAAATGATACAGCTGCTTTGGAAGAGAGTTTGACAGTTCCTTAAAAGTTCAACAGAGTTACCATATGACATAGCAGTTCCACTTTTATATACTCAGGAGATATGCCCACATATAGACTTTTACACAAATGTTCATAGCAGCATTATTTGTAATAGCCAAAAAGTGGAAACAACCCCAAACGTCCACCAACTGATAACCAGATGAAAAAAACAGATCCATACAATGAAATGTTTGGCTATAAAAAGAAAGGAAATATTGATTCATACCACAACATAAACGAACCTTGAAAACATTAAGTCAAGGTAGCCAGACATAAAAGGCCACATATTCTATGATTCTATTTATATGAAATATCGAAAACAAGCAAATCCATAGAGACAGGAAATAGATCAGTAATTGGTAGGGATGAGGGAATGGGGAGGAGACAAGTTTCTTTCTAGGGTGATAAAAATGTTACAGATTAGAGAGTAGTGATAGTTGCACAACTGTGTGAATAAGAACTACTTAAGATGGTCAACTTGAGGGTATGTTAATTATGTCTCAATTTAAAAATCAATATTTTTTAATATTTAATAAAAATATTTTTAAAAATTTTAAAATCAACTGCAATTAGAAAATATTTCATTAAGCATAAGAATTTGTACAATGTTGTTGCTATGTGATATAAAGCAAGTAAGCCTCTTCTTTCTCCATGGAGTTTAATAAAACAATGTATAGACATAAACATACCATTCCAGAAATGACATCTACCTATTACTCATAGAAACCACACACCAAAGGAACATCATGAATGTACATAGTAACAAGTTTTCCTTCAAGAACCTGGAATTCATTTTCCCCTTACCTCTTCCTGAGCAATCTCTGGCATGTGTGACTGAGGGACCAGCCCTGTAATTAATTCCGCTGTACTGCCTTGGGTTTCAGGTCCATGTTTTCTTGGATTCTGCAAGGAAAAAAAGGAAGCTTCTATTAAAAAAAAAAATAAATCGAGAGAGATTAGAGGGAGGAAGGAATAGACAGTGACTGCTAAACGGGACTAGGTTTCTTTTAGGGGTGATAACAATGTTCTAGAACTAGGCCGGGCGCAGTGGTTCACGGCTGTAAGGCCAGCACTTTGGGCAGCCATGGCGGATGGATCACCTGAGGTCAGGTGTTTGAGACCAGCCTGACCAATATGGTGAAACCCTGTATCTACTAAAAGTATAAAAATTAGCCGGGCATGGTGGCATGTGCCTGTAGTCCCAGCTAATCAGGAGGCTGAGGTGAGAGAATCGCTTGAACCCGGGAGGCAAATGTTGCAGTGAGCCGAGATTGCACCACTGGACTCAAGCCTGGGTGACAGAGCAAGACTCTGTCTCAAAAAAATAA
Source organism: Pongo abelii (assembly GCF_028885655.2). Lineage (NCBI taxonomy): Eukaryota > Metazoa > Chordata > Mammalia > Primates > Hominidae > Pongo > Pongo abelii. The sequence continues at coordinate 22,014,567 of NC_072000.2, forward strand.
AATAAATAAAATAAGAAAAGAAAAAAAAGTTCTAGAATTAAATAGTGGTAATGGTTGCAGAACCTTATAAATATACTGAAAACTGAATTGTAAACTTTAAAATGGTGAATTTAATGGTATGTGGGTATGGCACTTTTATCTCAATAAAAATTATCATAAAAATTTTGTTAAATTAAAACTTCTTTTGTTAGGGATTCTTTTAATCCACATCTATACTTATTCATTAATGTGAATAATGTCCAGGGAAAATCCTAATGAAAACAAAACCCATTAATTCCCATTAAAAATTACATCAATAATATAAGGAGTAATTTTTTTCCTAACAATAGTACACTGGTTAAAGAATGTATTTCTGGTTGGGAGCTTACTGGTTTTGAGCTTATACTTGATTGTGATCAAAGGCAAAGGACATACATGTTGGATAACTGTAGTTGGATAACATGTATGTCCTTTATCCCATACCAAAGTCCTGCCACCCCCACAGCCCTGTCCTCCCCAGATGACAGCTGGTGACAAAGTGAAGGCTAGATTTCACATTGCCAGATACCCATACTTAGGTCCTTTTCACTGTGGGAAAACGTAGTGTACTAAGGAAAGAAAATTAACGTTGTGTATCGATGTGAATGCCTACTTTTTTTTTTTTGAAACGGAGTTTCACTCTTGTTGCCCAAGCTGGAGTGCAATGGCGTGATCTCTTCTCACTGCAACCTCTGTCTCCCGGGTTCAAGCGATTCTCCTGCCTCAGCCTCCTGAGTAACTGCGATTACAGGTGTGCACCACCACGTCCGGCTAATTTTTGCATTATCAGTAGAGACGGGGTTTCGCTATGTTGGCCAGACTGGTATCGAACTCCTGACCTCAGGTGATCCAGCCGCCTTGGCCTCCCAAAGTGCTGGGATTACAGGCGTGAGCCACCGCGCCTGGCCAAATGCCAACCTATTTGAAGAGATTAAAATATTTCTCTTAACTTGGAAGCATATATTTGCACTTCAAGAATATATGGTTTCCTGTGTCCTCTGTGTTCTCCTATAGAAAGGAGCAAAGGTGTGTTGAGCACACACAAGGCTGACCTTGTTGTTTGCAACACACAAGGCTGTACCCTGTGACCTGGACAAGCTCTTGATCAGGACTATTCACACCCCAGGAGGTTCAGGTGAGGCTTGTGGCAAAGCCTGGAGGTCTCTCTGACTCTCGGATTTCCAAACCTGAAGCCCAGAGTGCCCTGCATCGATGGGTGCCCAGAGGTCCCTGCCCACCATATCCCTAGGGCCCCAGGCAAGCAGAGCCACATCTGTGTTGGAGAGGTGAGGCTGCGTGGGCTCCGGGGCTGGGGGCAGAGGCATGGCCAATCTTTTCTCGGCCTGGTATATGTGAAGAGAGAGCCGACAGCCTGCCAGGGCATGAACACAGGGTGGGGTCTGGGCACTGCTCTCTGGCTCGGACTGCAGAGGCCTGGGGCTGCAGTTGGGGCTTGCTAACCCGCACCAGCCTGACCCTCTTGGACACTTGCCCAGCTTGCAGATCAGGTGGATGGTACCACTGTTGCTGCAGTGAGAAGGGTCCAGGTTTGTCATGCACTTGGGGTCCAGCCTGCCCACCTGGCCCTGGAGAATGCTGGGGATGCTTTGCTGCTGGTCGTCCTCAAGCCTATGCTTCTGGGTGCACACCCCAGGGCCTTGGGAAGGCAGCATGGTGACCACACTGGGCACACATGGCCCAGGGCTGGCCAGCCACCCTCCACGAAGCCCAGCCCAGCTGGATGTACATGATGGGTCGGCCATGGATGGCGGTCATGGCTGGAATGAATGTGCAGTACAGGGAATGGCTGAAAATAGGTGAGCGGATGTTGGCCAGGACGACATCCAGGAGCGGCTGGCATAGGTACTGCTGTTTCATCAGTGGCACCAGGGACAGTGGGCTAGAGGCAGGAGGGGCATGGTCAGCAGCCCGGAACCCAAAGGTTCCCCATTTAGGGGGCCTTCCCACCCCAGGCCCGTCCTTACTTACAGCCAGATTCCCAAGGCCTCTCTCTCAGCCTCCACCTTGTGCATACAATGTTGGCCGATCCTGGGTATAATCCCCCACCCCCACAGCCTTGTCCTCCCCAGAGTCCCTGCCCTCTCTGGGCTGGGTGGCAGAGGCCCCCATGGGGGCCGCAGACAGACGGTGACTTCTCCCACGTTTCCACCCAGCATAGTAGATCTGGCCTGGAAGAAGCCTGGTGGGCAGGGTCTCAGGTCAGGCCCAGCCCCCACCCAGTCACCCTCACCTTGAAGGCCCCTCCAGTGGTGCTCCCAGGAGCTCTTGGGGGAGCCCTGGTTCCCCCAGGGGTCCCCAGCATCCCACTCACCACCACCATGTCATTCTTGAGTTTCTCCAGGTGATGTCTTACTTTGGCAAGGTCTTCAGGGAACCTGCAGAGAGAGGGGACTTGGGCTGAGCTCCGTGCTGGAGGGCTGGGAGACACGACAGGTCTAAGCTCAGATCTGGGATCTCAACCACTGCCACTGGGCCTCGGCCCTCAGAAAGCTCTGCAGGAGCTCCCACCAGCTGACCAGCTGTTCCCAGACCCAGAGTCTAGGCAGGCGGCCCTCACCCCCAGGAGCTGCCCATCCCCGTTGGCAGAGTGAGGCAACAGGTGAAGGGAAGGGACAGTGGCCAGGCCGCTGACCAGGCTGGGAAGGCCTCAGTTGCACCTAGGCCAGTCTCTGTCCCGCTCAGTCCTATAACCCTAACAAAGGATCAACTCAAGAAGGCCTGGAGGACCACCCAATAGTGACTGGCATTCTATCCAGACAAGCAGAACAGAGAGACCCTTCTAGATGGGGGTGGGGGACAGCCTGAGTTTAGGTGACAGGGAGGTACAGGCCAATGCCCATGCAGTTCTGAGATGCTGCCTGAGCTCACAGCAGCCCGTGGCTCGTGGCCCTGCCTTCCACCTGCTTCTCACCAGCACCGTCTTGTTTCATTTTCATGACAGCATAAATGAGCCACAAATGGGGTAAATTGAGATGCAGTCGCCTGCCCACGGTCACCGGGAAGTCAGGGGCAGAACTCCAGGTCTTGCTCAGGCCCATCACAGCCAGCTGATGGTCAGGCCACTGCAAGCTGGGCCCCAAGCTACTGGCTGGATGAGACCTTGCTGTGATGGGCCAGCATGAGGGCCACGGCAGTGGTCAGGAGTAGGGCAAAGGTTGGGAACAAGCCAAGATGAAGCCTGGGCTCAAAGCTCCAGCACACACCAGAGTGGAGCCTTGGAGGCCTCTAGCCAGGGCTCAAAGAGCTGCTTGGTGCCTTTGCTAACCCCACATCATCACCAAATGCCCATCTATGGCTGGGTGACCCACGCCCATGCGGACCCTCCGTGGACTGTGGGCAAAGCTCACCACTTGGAGAGGTCTGTCACAATGTCCAGAAGGCTCTTCACTTTGCTCAGGTCCTTTTTTCTGTCTGTGACAGCAGAGGGGACACTAAGACGCAAGCCTGGTGGCATCCCCAGGGTGCTGGCCCCCACCCCAGCTGCAGCCCACCTTCTTTCTTGTCAATCTTGTTGACCACACGGCGCAGGGGCTTGATGTGCTTGGACAGCTGCTTCAGCGTGTCCAGGTACTGCTGCTCCTCGCCCAGCTGGAGCCGGCTGGACTCAAGACCGAGCTGGGGTCACTGCATGACTATGGGTGGGTGAGGCCACAGCCCTAGACCCTCAGAGGCAGGTAGCTTGGGCACTGAGGGCCTCAGAGCTCACATGCCCGGTACAAGCCGAGGCCTCATACAGGCAAGGGGTGACCTTAGCACCTCAACCTGCCAGGCCATGTACAGCTCACACAATGGGGCTGTGGGTCCCAGGCCCAACTTGCCAGATGTGTGTAAAGGTCTATGGGAGGAGACACTGGAGTTCTGTGGGCTCTGTGCTGTTTCTGGGTGCTGGGAAGTCTACGGTGCAGGGCTGGGTAGGAAGCTATGGGGGACAGGGCAGGGCTGGAACTGCAGCCAAGCAGGAGAAACATAAGAACCAGGCCCAGGCAGGGCAGCCACAAAACTCACTCTGCAACAAACCACAGTGGTGACCACTCCCCATCCTCCTTCCCATGCCAGCCGGGCAGGGACTTCACCCAAAACAAGGGGTGGGGAAACCGGCAACACCAGCACCAGAGCACAGGCTGAGCGTGGGCCAAGAGCACACACAGCTGGTGTCCTGCTTCTGGAAGGTGATGGGATGGCAGCGAGACTGCAGGGCGGACACTTCTTTCAGCTAGAAGCCTTACGAGCATACCAGCTGGGTCTGCACCAGCTGAAAACATCAGCTGTTCTATGGCTGCTCACTTTCCAAATACCAAGAAATGGAAAGAAAAGGGAAGTTCGGCCAGGCAGAGTGGCTCATGCTTGTAATCCCAGCACTTTGGGAGGCAGAGGCAGGTGGATCAGTTGAGGTCAGGAGTTAAAGACTAGCCTGGCCTGTCTCTACTAAACTACAAAAAAAAAAAAAAAAAAAATAGCTGGGCATAGTGGCGCATGCCTATAGTCCCAGCCACCGGGAGGCTAAGGCAGGAGAATCGCTTGAGCCCAGGAGGTGCAGGTTGCAGTGAGCCAAGATCACGCCACTGCACTCCAGCCAGGGTGACAGAACAAGAGTCTGTGTCATATATATATAAAAAAGGGATGGTTCTAGACTGGGCACGATGGTTCATGCCTGTAATCCCAGCACTTTGGGAGGCTGAGGTGGGTGGATCTCTTGAGGCCAAGAGTTTGAGACCAGCCTGGACAACATGGTGAAACCCTGTCTCTACTAAAAATACAAAATTTAGCCATACATGATGGTAGGCGGCTGTAATCCCAGCTCGTTGGGAGGCTGAGACAAAATAATCAAATTTATTTACATCTAAAACCAATTTATTTACATCTTAGTATTAATCAGAGGGCAAAAACTCTTACATTACCTTGATTTTCAGAACTGGAGCCAGTGTTGCTATTTGGGGCAGGCAACAAGTTTTCATAACCCCATGATACTATGTGTTTGTCCCCAAGCAAACAGGAGGGAGATCCAGGCCCCCCTTCCCAAAGCAATAGCCAGGGGAAGAGAAGGAAAATCAAAGACACTGAGACAATTCATTTTAGCAAGAAGTGTACCTGCCACCCCAAAGAGCAGAAACCACAATCTTAAAACTAAGATGTATGAATTTTTTTTTTTTTTTTTTTTTTGAGACAGAGTCTTGCTCTGTCACCCAGGCTGGAGTGCAGTGGCATGATCTTGGCTCACTGCAACCTCCACCTCCTGGGTTCAACCGATTCTCCTGCCTCAGCCTCCTGAGTAGCTGGGACTACAGGTGTGTGCCACCATGCCTGGTTAATTTTTTGTATTTTCGTGTTAGCCAGGATGGTCTCAATCTCCTGACCTCATGATCCGCCCACCTTGGGCTACCAAAGTGCTGGGATTACAGGCATGAGCCACCACGCCCGGCCTACGAAGTATAATATTTTGTATGAATATAATTCACAAAAGATATTCACAATATTTTTAAATAAAAAATTACAAAGCCATTTTTCTTAAAATGCTACAATAAAATTATATCTGTGTGTAACATATATCTATTGTATGTGTGCATTTGTGTGTGTGTGAGAGGGGGGTTATGAATTAGGAAACATATGTACCAAAACATTAGGAGTAGTTATCTTTGGGTAATGAGATTATGAATGATTTTCACTTTCTTCTTTATACCTTATCAATCACCACCTCAAAATTTATAATCAGAATTCAATATAAGCAATTGCATTATTTATTTATTTATTTATTTATTTATTTATTTATTTAGGGTGATGAGGTCTCACCCTGTCACTCACCCAGGCTGGAGAATGCAGTGGTGCAATCTCAACTCACTGCAACCTCGGCCTCCCAGGGTCAAGAAATCCTCCCACCTGAGCCTCCTGAGTTGCTGAGACCAATCAAAGTTAAGTTTTCTTCAGTTTAAAATAACTGGTTATAATTGTTTAGCCTCATGGTAACCAGAAAACAAAAATCAATAATAGACACCCTAAAAATTAAAAGCAAGGAATTAAAACAAACTACCAGAAAAAATTACCTCACTACAAATAAATACAGGAGGGAAGGGAAGGAGGAAAGAAAAGAAAGGAAGAAAAAAAGAAAGAGATCAGAGAGAAGAGAAAGAGGAAGGAAGGAAGAAAGAACAAAAGCAAAAAGAGAGAGTAGCAAAACAACCTGAAAACAAGTAAAAAATGGCAGTAGTATGTTTTTACCTGTTAGTAATAACCTTGAATATAAATGAATTAAATTCTCCAATTAAGACTGAGTGGCTGAATGGATTAAAAAACAAGACCCAATTATATAACTATATAGGTGAAACTCAGTTCACCTATAAAGACATACATAGACTGAAAGTGAAGGGATGATGAAAGATATCCCACGCCAATGGAAACAAAAGCAGGAGTAGCTCTACTTAGATAAAATAGGCTTTCAGTCCAAAAAGGAAAAAAAATGAAAATAATTACATAATGAGAAAGAAGTAAACAGCAGCATAAATAAGTGCATATGCAACCAGCACTCAAGCAACTGAACACAGAAGCAAATATTAACAGAACTTAAAGGACAGATGGACTGCAATACAGTAATAGAGAACCTCAATGCTCCACTGTAATCAACACTCCACTATCGTCAATGCAGGCAAAAAGACATCATCAGTTAAACTGTAATCTATACCGAATGGACCTAACATTTACACAGCTTTCCACTCTGCAACTGCACAATGCACATTCCACTGAGTAGCACATGGATTATTCTCCGGGACAGACTGTGTGTTAGGCCAAAAAACAAGCCACAACACATTTTTAAAAATTGAAATCATATCAAATATCTTTTCTGACCACAGTGGAATAGTACTAGAAGTCAGTAACAGGAGGAACTTTAAAAACTATACGAATACATGGAAATTAAAATACATGCTCATGAACAACCAATAAATAAATGAAAAAAATAAAGAGGAAATTAAAATTTATTGAAACAAATAAGAACAGAAACACAACATAACAAATCCTATGGGATGCAGCAAAGGCAGATGTAAGAGGAAAAGTGCATAGCTATAAATGCCTACATCAGAAAAGTAGAAAGATCTCAAATAGTCAACCTGACAGTACACCTCAAGTAATGAGAAAAACAAGAAAAATAAAATGCTAAAATTAGTAGAAAAAATATCATAAAGATTAGAGAACAAATTTTAAAAATAGAAACAAAAAAATACAAAAAGCCAATGGCATACAGAGCTGGGTTTTTTTTTTAAATCAAAATTGACAAGCTTTAACTGAAAAGAAAAAGAAAAGAAAATCATAGATGAAAAAGGAGACATTGCAACTGATAACATAGATATATGAAGGATTGTAAGAGATTACTGAAAATACCTATATAAAAACAAATCAAAAAATCTAGGAGAAATGAACAAATTTCTGGACATATAACAAATTCCCAAGATAGAATGATGAAGAAATAAAAAATCTGAACAGACCAATAATGTGTAACGTAATTAAAGCAGTAATAAAAAGCCTTCCGTCAAAGAAAAGCACAAGAATCATGGTTTTACTACTGAATTATACAAAAAATTTTTAAAAGAGCTAAAGCCAATTTTACTCAAAATATTCCGCAAAAATTGAAGAGGAAGGAAGGCTTGGAAACTTGTTCTATGAGGACAGCATGACCCTGGTTCAAAAACCAGACCAGGACACAACACAAAAAGAAAACCACAGGCAAATATCCTTGATGAATACAGATGCAAAAAAATCCTCAATAAAATACTTGAAAATTGCATTTGACAACACAGTAAAAAAATGACCTGCCATGATCAGGTGGGATTCATCCCAGGAATATGAGAATGATTCAATAAACACAAATAAATAAACATGCGACATCACATTCAGCAAATCAAGAACAAAAACCATATAATCATTTCAGTAGATACTGAAAAAAAAAAAATCAGCATTCCTTCATGAGAAAAACTGAACAACATGAGCACAGAAAGAACGTATCTCAGTGCAATAAAGGCCATATAGGACAAACCCACAGGTAACATCATAATCAATGGGGAAAAGTTAAAAGCTCTTCCTCTAAGACCTGGAACAAGTGTGGCTACTTTTATACCACTTTTATTCATCACAGTACTGGAAGTCCTAGGTAGGGCAATTAGGAGAACGCAATAAAAGACATCCAAATTAGAAAAAGGGAAGTCAAACTGTCTTTGTTTGCAGGGGACATGATCATATATATACATACACATATATATATACACATATATATACACACATACATATATACACATATATACATATACATGCATATACACATACATACATACATACATATACATATATATACACATATACAAGTAGAGAACCCTAAAGATTCCACCAAAAAACCTACTAGAAATTATAAATTTAGTCAAGTTGCAAGACACAATATCAATATACAAAAACTGGTGCACACCCATGCACCAATAGTGAAATACCTAAGAAAAAAATCAAGAAATCTATTTCATTACCAAAAAAATGATATCTAGGGATAAACTTCACCAAAAAGTTAACAGAAGATCCCACAATGAAAACTATAAAGCATAGATGAAAGATACTAAAGCAGACACAAGTAAATACAAAGATATTCCATGTCCATGCACCAGAAGAATATTGTTAAAATATCTATATCATCCAACGTGATCTACAGAATCAATGCAATCCGCGTTAAATTACAAAAGACATTCTTCAAAGAACTAGAAAACAATCCTAAAATTCACATGGAAACGCAAAATACCTCAGATAGACAAAAGAATCTGGAATAAAAAGAAATGCTGGAGTCATCACACTACCTTATTTCAAAATATACTACAAATCTATAGTAAGCCAGGTACTATCAGAGCAGCTGGGATTATCAAAAAAACGGGCGGGGGAGAGACAGAGAAGTGAAGGAATGACAGAAAGACAAATGAAACAGAATAGAGAAATCAGAAATAAATTCACGCATTTACAGTCAACTCATTTTTAACTAAGGCACCAAGAATACACATTCAGGAAGGACAATCTCTTCAATAAACTGTGCTAGGAAAACCTAACAGCCACATGTACAAAAATCCATCTAGGCTGTTATCTTACCAAATACAAAAATCTACTTAAAATAAAAATTTAAATGTAGGACCTGAAACTATGAAAGCACTAGAGAAGAAAACACAGGATAAACGCTTCATGAAATTGGTTAGGTCAAAGAATTTTCAAATAGATATCAAAAGCACAAGCAACAAAAGCAAAGGTGTAATTACATTAAACTTAAAGGCTTCTGCAAAGCAGAGGAAGCAATCAGTAGAATGAAGAAACAACCCAGAGAATGGAAGAAAGCATTTGCAAACTATGCATCAACCAAGGAGTTAAGACACAAAATATATAAAGAACTCAAACTACTCAAAAGCAAAAATACAAATAATCTGATTTTTAAAAAATCTACCCAAAACCTTTGTCTCCCACCTTTATTTCCCCACCTTCTTTTCCCGACGGCCTTTGGCCCCCTCCCCCTCGCCACCCTTTTTCTTCCTCCAACTAGCCCAAAACTTTTTCCCCACCATTTTTTCCCCACCGTTATTTCGCAAACCCTTCTCTACTCTCCTGCTCACCACTCTTCCCCCATCCGTCTACCCAAACACTTTCCGCACTGACTTTTCCCACTGCCTTTTCCCCTTCTCCCTGGCCACCTTCTTTTTCCCCGTCCCACTCTCATCATCCTCTTTTGCTCCTTCATCTAAGCAAAAACACTTCCCCCTGTCTTTTCCCAAAGCCTTCTCCCCACTCCTGCTGCAAACCACCCTCTTTTACCCCTTCATCTACCCAAAACTGTTTTCCTCATCGTCTTTCCCTCCGCTCCTCCTTGCCACCCTGTTTCCCTTCTCCATCTACCCAAAAACATTTCCCCACCATCTTTAAGCAAAGCCTTCTACCCACTCCTGCTCACCTCCCTCTTTTCCCCCTCCAACTACCCCCCAAAATTTTTCCCACCGTCTTTTCGTGAAGCCTTCTCCCTGCTCCTGCTCACCTCCCTCTTTTCGCCCTCCATCTATCCCCCCAAATTTTCCCCACCGTCTTTTCACGAAGTCATCCCCCCTTCCCACTCGTTCTCTTCTTTGACCTATCCTGCTTGCCACTCTCTTTTTTGCCCTCCATCTACCCCAAACTATTTTCCCTTTTTTCCCAACCCTCTTTCTCCGCTCCATCTACCAAACACTTTTTACCCACCGTCTTTTCTTTCTCCACCGTCTTTCTTTTCTGCCCACTATCTTTTCGCAAAACCTTGTCTTCCTCCCGCTAGCTACCCTTTTTCCTTTCCCTACTTGTTATCCTCTTTTCCCTCTGTCTAACCAGAACCTTTCTCCCCATTTTTTTTCCACAAAACCTTCTTTCCCTACTGCTCACCCCCGCTCCCCCCGTTTATCACGCTTGCTTTCCTGCTCCCACTTGCCACTCTCTTTTCCCCCTCCATCTACCCATAAACTTTTCAACCACAGTCTTTCTGGAAAACCTTCCCTCCCTCCCGCTCCCCACCCTGTTTTTCCCCCTCCATCTACCCAAAACTTTTTTTTCCCACCATCTTTTTCCTATCGTCTTTTTGCAACACCATCTCCTGCTCGCTATCCTCTTTTCCCTTTGGCACTAACCACCCACTTTAACTCCTAACCACCCTCTTTAACCCCCTCCATCTATCCCAAAACTATTTTCCTTCTCCTACCTCTCCAGCCGCGCTGCCATCTCCGTCGCCACCACTGCCAACCGCAGGGAGGCGAGACCATGTTGTCTCGGCCCCAGCATCCAGCGTACAGACGCTGATAACCCATTCTTGGTCTTCTAAGCCTGGCACTAAGCAGCTCTACACAGGAACAGAGCAGAAGTTGGAAAGGCCTGAGTTCCCTTCAGCAGCAGTCATATACTGAGGTTATATACAGGAGGATTCCTGGACTGCATGTTCTGATTGGATGAGAAGAAACCTCCAGGATTACTTGGAGTGGACTTTATTATCATGTTCTGATTGGATGAGAGCAAGCCTTAAGACAACCAATCACAGCATGAAAATAAAGTCCAATCAGAGTAGGCCTAGTAGTTTTTCTCTCGTCCAATCAGAACATGTAGTCCAGGAACTGCCTGTGCCTTAACCTCGGTATATAAAGCATGCTGAGGCGGCGTCAGGTCGTGTCAGGTTTTTCAGTGGTGGCGCTCGGTACCTGGGTTAGAGAACTAGGGCAAGGGGCTGCTAGCGGATTCCTCCCGGGGCACTGGGCTGCGGTTGGTGGAGGGGGTGGAGCTGTAGGAGGGCAGCCGGCCGCGGGAGCATCTCCTGCGGGACAGGAGGACAAGTGGAAGGGAGAGGCACTGCCACATGCTGGAGGCTGGAGCTTGCGCCACCGCGGCTCGCCTCACTGCAGTTGGAGGTGACGTCGGACACTGTAGCTCGGCCAGAGTGGTGAGTTATCCGGGGCTGCACTGCCTGCCTCTGGGGGCAGGGATTGGGTGTCCTATTGGGGCTCACTGCCAGAGGCTGCCCTGCCTGTGATAGGGGGCTGGTTGGGGGCACTCTCCAGGGTTGCATTGCTGGTGGTGGGGCGGGTTGGCTGCCTATCAGGGGCTACATTGCCCACAGTGGTGGGGGTGTTTGGGGGAGGCAAGTTATGTGCACTAACATGTACTGCTGGTGGCAGGGGACGGCTTAGGGGTGCTATATTCTGCTGCACTGCCTGCGGCAGGGGGCGGGTGGTTATCTGGAGCTCCAATGCTGGTAGTAGGGGGTGGTTCAGGGGCATTGTTGGGTGCTGCACTGCCCTTGGGACGTGCTATCAGGAGCTGTGCTGACCATGGCAGGGCATGTGTGAGGGACAGGTTTGGGGTACTATCTAGTGCAGCAACACCCGTAGCTGGGTCAGGTTGTGGGCACTATCCGGTGCTACACTGCCTGTGGACGGGTGGTTAGGGGGTTACTGTGCCTGCAAACTGGCACGGGGTGTGTTGGGTGTGATATCCGGGGGATACACCTCCAGCGGCAGGGGGCAGGTTAGGGGTGCTGTCGAGGGTACACTGGCAACGGCGTTGGTGGGCTGCAGAGGTGACAGTGACAGCAGTGGCCTCCTTCTGGTGACCGTTCTCCTTTTCTCAATTCCAGACTCTAGTGGATGATGTCTTCCTGTTCATGCACTCTCGAGCATGGCAGAGCCCCCACACCCACAGTGGTTCCCCGGCCCACGCCTCCATGCTCTGTGTTGCAGAGACCACCTGGGACTACCGGGCAGGGAGTAGTGGGCATCACGGGGGACAGTGGGGACAGGGCAGTGTGGGTGGAGGTGTCAGGAACGGAAACCAGCTCTTGGGGGGGGGGATGGCTGGCTAGGTCTGAGTTTCTTCTACTCCTGCTCCCTCAGCCCCGCTGGGCCCAGCAATTTCTGGCCAGCTGCACTTGGCTGGGGGCAGTTTCAGCGAAGGCACTCACACCCACCCCAGGTCCCAGTTCCTGGCCAGCTTTTGCCAGAAGGAGAGGCTGGACTTTGGAGGGTGGGTGTGAGTGCCTTCACTGAAACTGGTTCCTGCCACCCAGTGGCCAGCATGACAAGGTGAGACTCTAACACTACCACTCCCGGCATCTCATTCTAGGCTATTCTGGCTTTGCCTGCCTAGCTGCTCCAAGCCAGGCTGGAGGAGGAGAAGGAGGAGTCACCTGTGGTACGCTGGAGCCTGCCTGTGTAGTGACTGCAGCTCATCTCATGCAATTGTTGACAGTGATGGAGACTGCAGCTCTATCAGAGTGATAGGAGGGTGCCTGCGGGGGCAAGGTGGCAGGAACCTTGTAGGGTGGGTTGCTGTATTGAAGGTGACAGTGGTTGTATTGGCATCGGTGCTAGTGGTGGTAGCAGCAGCAAGTCGGGGGGCCAGGAAGGGAGAGTAGGAGTGCTGCAGGGCGCAGCTGAACTGGGGTGGGGAGGAACCTGTGGGTGCTATACTGCGGGCCTCAGTGGCAGTGGTGGAGGCACACCTAGGGAAAGGAGGAGTCCTCCCCCTTCTCCAGCAATCTCTGCAGGGTGCTCTCTTCCTGTTGACTGGGCCAGGCGTGAGTGGCAGCATTATCTCATTCTTAACAAAATTTAGGGGGTGAGTATTTGTGTATCTTTTTTGCTGCTTTTCTGTCGTGGTAGTTTTGGACTTTTTCAAACTTCATGAATTGGGGAGGGGATAAAAGGTATCATAATAGGCCTTCTACTTCGCACACCTGTTCTTTTTTCTTTTTTCCAGTCTGTATGTTCTTTTCTTCATCTTGTTCGTCTTCATTTTTTTTTTTGTTGCTGCTTCTATTTCATGTTTCTATTCTTTCTTCTCCGCTTTTTTTTCTTTATGCCAAGACAACAAACCAAAACTGAGTTAAAAAGAAACTACTTGGCACTGTTGTGTTTTTGAAACAACATGTTCCTTATTATGTTTTAGAGATGAGGAAAAAAACGGTGGTATAGTTACTTGAATAACTATGCTTTCACGCTCGTGTTAACCCACTTAGGCCTAGCGTTCCATTATTGGAATGCTAAGCATGAGAGAGTTACTTATATCCTACTACTCAGGGTCGTCGACAAGGTCTGATTTTTCACTCATGCAGAAATTCAAAAAATTGCAGCCTATGTCATAAATGGGTTAATGTGCTTAAAGTAGTTATTCGAGGAATCAAAAAATGAAGCATCACATAGAATATTGGCAACAAACAGCCATTTCATCTGTTTAACGTATTTGTCTGGAGCTATGCAAAAGTCACGGTGGTGATACATTGTAATTTATGAGATTATTAAGTGAACTGTATTCCCTTCATTTTATTTCTCTGCCACCATTTTCTTGCCCAGGCTGGAATGCAGTGGGGTGATCTCGGCTCACTGCAACCTCCACCTCCCGGGTTCAAGAGATTCTCCTGCCTCAGCCTCCTGAGTAGCTGGGATTACAGGCATGTGCCCCACCGTGCCCTGCTAATTTTGTGTTTTTAGTAGAGATGGGGTTTCTCCATGTTGGTCAGGCTGGCCTTGAACTACTGACCTCAAGTGATCCACCCGCCTCAGCCTCCCAAAGTGCAGGGATTACAGGTGTGAGCCACCGTGTCCAGCTCTCTGCCACCATTTTCAAGAGTGTTGTCATCTGTATGAGCAAACCTGATTCGTCACCACCTCTTTGCAAGAGAAAAAGGAAGCGGGGAGAATCTTGTGTAATTTTTTTCTTTTTGAAGACGAAGTCTTGCTCTTGTACCCCAGGCTGCAGTATGATGGCATGATCTCAGCTCACTGCGACCCCCACCTTCCGGGTTCAAGCAGTTCTCCTGCCTTGGCCCCCTGAGTAGCTGGGATTACAGGCGCCTGCTGCCACTCCTGGCTAATTTTTGTATTTTCAGTAGAGATGGGGTTTCATCATGTTGGCCAGGCTGGTCTAGAACGCCTGACCTCAGGTGATCCACCCGCCTCGGCCTCCCAAAGTGCTGGAGTTACAGGTGTGAGCCACCACATCCAGCTGTATATGTTTTAAGACAAAGAATCACAACCAAAGCAAGGCTTTAATAACTTTTGCCTCAAAGAACCTGGGGTGTTGAGCTCTCTTTTGTTCTTAGTATTACTACCTTTGGTGTGAACTCTTTTTATTATTACTGTTATGTTTTTGTTGATTCCTCTAGGAGTTTATGCATTTTCTTGACTGCTTTAAGACAATCTATATTGTATCATTTTTTAGAAATGTGTAAGGCCTAGAATTTGGATACTTTTTAGTTATTTTTGACATTATGAGCATGTAAGATACTGTTGATATACGGAAGAATATGTATAAATACCACTAGATAGCTTGTATTGAAAAGATAATATCCAAATTTTTGTTCCGAGTTGATTGGGTGCAGTTTCATAGGTGTGTTTCTCAATACATTGTGTCCAAGTTTTAAAGCATATAGAAATTTGAATACTATTTAATTTCATAGAGTCCTTTGTTTATAGGTTTAATATTTCTAAAGATTAAAGACATCACAGCCGCCTTTAAGATTGAATAATATTAATAAAATTAGAGATATACAGAGTTAGAATCCAACAAATTCAGAGGAAAATTGTTTAATTATCTAGTCATAGAGCAGGAATGAAACCCAGGTTCTAAGCTCCAGGGGGACCATGAGCTACCGTACAGGTGCACCAGTGACTGGGCATAGAGTTGCCAAAATTACAGGATGGTGAGAGAGAGCTGTGGAGCCTAACTCGATGTGAACATGAATTTTTAAACTGCGTGGTGCCTCAGTTTGTCCATCTTTAGAGTGGGGACTTTAGTAAGTTTTTCTTTTTCTGCTCAGTTGTCTGAATTATTTCCCTGGTTTGTCTTATTGCCACTCTTGATGCCCACATGAGAGGATCTGGATCTAAGGTAATTTGCGACAGCCTGGGACTCCTTAAAGAAAACAGAAGGTGTCACAAACCCCATTTTAGGAGAAACCTGTTTTCTTCATGGAACCCCAAGAACTTTAAACAGACAGGTCCCTCTCGAAATCTCAGGCTCTCCTCTGTTTTGCTTTGCATTGTCTGACCTTTTTGGTTTGGGTAGGCATCAGAAATTAGTAGGGGAGAGAGATCTAAAGAAAGTTGTGGATATGAAGATGTATTTATGGTAAGAAAAGTTACGAAGGAAACAAATGTTATTTGAGAGAGAATCTTGTATGGCAAATTCTTGTCTTAAAGTAGAATGACTAGTTACCAAAGAGGGAAATACAGAACAAATCAGAAAGTTTAATCACGTCATAGGTGGTCTGTGGAGTTGTGTTATGGTTCATAAAATGGGAAAGAAAAATTCACAACTGCTAGATCTTCTCCTGTCTAGAAGTGGTGTGTATGTGATGTACATATAAAAGAGCTTTAATAGCTTGGCTTAAAAGAAAATGAAAGCTCTCAAATTTTTTGTCAAAAAAATAGAAGGTCTGATGCCTTTTATTTCATGTGACTTCAGTAATGTTTGGGAAATAAAGACAGTGTTAAAATTCTTAGTAAAATAAAAATATCTTCAAAATGTATTCATTTGGTCTAATTGAAGTCAGAGGTTAAATTTTAGAAGGAGCTCACTTCCATGAAGGAAGCCCTTCATGATAGGGCTTAATGAAAATAGTTGTATGGTGAATGTAGTAAGATAACTAGCACTTCTAATCCTGTGGCTTTTGGCAGTCTAGTCCACAGACAATAAGGAAAGGATTGTTACTGCTTTTGTTTCAAAGCTATTTTTTATGTGTATAACTTCACATATTAAATATACAAAGGGTCTTGCAGGACATCTACAAAGTGTCTGATGGTGGTTGTCCGAGAAGGTAGAGAAAAACAGCTATTTACATTTTCTTTGTAATATTTAATATCTTTAAATATTTGAAAAAATGTCAACATTTATTAACTTGGGGTAATCGACAGTCTTTGATTTGTTATTTTTTCTCTACCCTCTTCTAAATTTAAAAAAAAATAGCAAAACTGTGGTGCTTTTTCTGTGACCAAAGAAAGTTAAGTTTTTAAGCATGATAAAATTGTCATACTATTGGATCTAAATTTGGACCCTATATAAATGTTTTAAACACTTGTAGTTAAAGTTGTAACATAATTTTTTGATAATAACAAGAAATGCCCCCTCAGGCCCATTAAAAGCCAGAGCTATCAATGGCTACTGTCTAACCCCAGAATCTCTGAATTGTGGACACAGATACATATTCCTATAAGAAAAATTTCCATGATTGATCATGTTTAAATATCTTTTTAAGAGAAAGGAGTCCTGAAAGCAGAACGTTGCCTTGTTTTGCTACTTATTTGCTACCAAATCTGGATGTGTTAACAAGGAAAATGGGAGGGGAACATATTTGCAGTATAAAATAAATGATGCTTAATATAAAATGATCTTGCAATTTATTATATAAAGCACAACACATTTGACAGCAAAAGGAAGTGCTTAGAAGCAAGAAGTCAACAAGGCATAGGTGGAAAACCTAGTTATAAGTTTTACTTTTTTACTTATAACATTTTCTAAATAAAGCTCCTCAGTGATATTAGAAAAGAATAATTTGTTTTTATCAAAGACAGGCATGCCAGGAATTTTTTCAATTAAAACAACATAAATTATTGTTATGTAAGTACTTACAGTTGTTTTAGAAATTGACAATAGGAGTTAGAGTCACAGAAGAAGGGATAATCTAACAGTCTGTATCCCATAATACTTATCTTGGTGATTTACACTCTTACTGTTGGTAAAATTAACACTTAACTGGAACAAGAGAGCTTTTATTTGTGCTTGATTGTTGAACAAAGCTTTATTGTGCTTGATTATTTATATATGGGGGACCCAATTTTAACAAGAATTTGAAGCCAATTAAATTAACACTACACACGCACACACCCACACACACATGCGTATATTTATATACACAGGCATTTTTATATATATACACACACACATACATGTATACATATATACACACAGATACATATACACATACACAATTTTACACTTCAAGCATATGGGAAAAGTAAATGTGAAATAGGGGTTAGAATCAGGGAGGCAGGGCATCACAGGTTTAGGCTATAAATCTGATGGTATTTTTATATTTGGATTCTGAATTTTATTTGAGCTCCCTAGCAACAAAATATGAAAAAATACAAGGAAGACATGATCAGGTTTGTGTAGCCCTGAAGAAAAACAATGTGCTTATACATACATGTATACACGTGTGTGCCTGTAAAGATACAAGTATGCATTTTTTTTCTTCAGGGCTACATTTTGCTTTGTATTATTTTGCTGTAATAAATCATAGCTATGAAAATGACTGTATGCTGAGTCCTGTGAGTCCTTCTAGAGAACACTGAACCTGTGGAGGATCCTGGGGATTCCCAACATACTGTACTGTATATTTAACATTCTCAGTGTTCTCTTTTGTTCTTATGCTTTCAATTTTAATTTATTTTTATTTTATTTCATTTTATTTTATATTTTTAAGATGGGGTTTCACTCTGCCACCCAGGCTGGAGTGCAGTGGCACAATCTCAGCTCTCTGAAATCTCCACCCCCTGGGTTCAAGCGATTCTCCTGCCTCAGCTTCCTGAGTAGCTGGGATTACAGGCACCCGCCACAATGCCTGCCTAATTTTTGTATTTTTAGTAGAGACGAAATTTCACTATGTTGGCCGGGCTGGTCTCAAACTCCTGACTTCAGGTGATCCACCTGCCTGGGCCTCCTAAAGTGCTGAGATTACAGGTGTGAGCCACCACACCCAGCCTGCTCTCTTTATTGTAAAAATAGCATTCTTTAAATTTTTAAGTATTTTTTAGATATTAATAATTTACCGTTTTTTGAAGTTCTCATTCTTCTGTCGTCTCAAAATTAGTTGTGTTCTTTTTCTGTCGTGTTAATAAGATTTCCTTATACCTGGTGATTCTGAGCTGTTTTCACTTTAAATGTCTAAGTTTTGTTTGTTTGTTTTTTTGAGACAGAGTCTCATTCTGTCGCCCAAGCTAGAATGCAGTGGCACAATCTCAGCTTACTGCAATCTCCACCTCCTGGGTTCAAGAGATTTCCTGTGCCTCAGCCTCCCAAGTAGCTGGGATTACAAGCATGTGCCACCATGCCTGGCTACATTTTGTATTTTTAGTAGAGATGAGATTTCACCATGTTGGCCAGGCTGGTCTCAAACTCCTGTCCTCAAGTGATCTGCCTGTCTCAGCCTCTCAAAGTGCTGGAATTACAGCATGAGTCATCGCGCCTGGCCAACTTTTAGATCTTTAATATTTTACATGCACACACACAGTAACTGTGATGATGGATGTGTCGATTGTAGTAATCATTTCAGAATGTATACATATATTAAATCATCATGTACACCTTAAATTATATAAATTTTGTCAATTATACTTCAAGTTGGAAAAAAAATGTAAATATCCTCCTAAATGTGAGACAATTGGAAGTTCCTGTCCATGGGCTAGGGTCAGTTGGTGGAGAGCTAACTTTATTGTTGGGGGCTTTCTAAATGTATGTTTTCTTTGAACATACATGTATTTCTTTTTCTTGAACATTTAGCTTCTTTAGGAAAATATTGCGTGGTTGGTTGCCTGGAAAAGATACACATTTCTGATTGTCAGACTTGGAAGCAAGATAAAGGAAAGAGGCTGCTGGTTTATGGTATAGAGATTTTCACTCATTAAAGAAGTAGGGTTATTATAGAAATACTATTTGACAGTTCAAGTTTGTAAAACACAGGTGAAGGTAATCATTGAAGGGTCCCTTCCTCTGAGATCACCTAATTACCTGTAGACTGGTTGGTAGACTCGCAGAGACCACTTGTTCTTGGACAACAGTTAGAAGCATACTGCCCTAGGCAGTAAAAAGGTGGTTGTTGAGGGCAGCAAGAGAGGGTGTAACATTGCAGTTCATTTTTCTTTCCTTAGCAAGCATTTACTGATTGCCTTTTAAAACTCCCGACCGTAGGGGATAAAACGATTACAAGAAAGATACCTTCCCTGCTCCCATGGAATTTACATTCTAGTACAACAGTGGATATTAAAGAACGTATCATCTGGTTACGTAATTACAGTTGTTATAAGAACCATATAAGAGAGGCTTACTGCTGTGGGGGTCAGGATGGTGTCTCTGAAAGTATGAGTAAGGAAAGTGGTGGGAGAATAAAAGGAAAGTGGCAGAGACTCAGACTGAGAGACTAATTGGGATAATGGCAACTGTGGGATTCAAGCGATTCACCTGCTTCGGCCTCCTAAGTAGTTGGGATTACAGGCATGTGCCACACCTGGCTGATTTTGTATTTTTAGTAGAGATGGGGTTTCGCCATGTTGGCCAGGCTGGTCTCGAACTCCTGACTTCAGGTGATCTGCCCGTCTCGGCCTCTCAAGTGCTGGGATTATGGGTGTCAGCCACCACAGCCAGCCAATTTTTTTTTTAATGTCAAAATCAGGTTCAAAAATTATGGTTTACATTAAATGGATGTTCTTAACAACAATACAAGAAACCAGGAATGCAATCCAGTTGTACTGTTCAGGAGCTCATTCCAGTCTTGGCCTGGTCTGGAGGGTGGCATGGTTGAAGGGTGTGTGAGCCAAGGGCCAGGGCTGGGCTTCTGTGCTGGACCCTCCAGGCCCCCTGAAGGCAGCCCCTAGCCCACTCAAGGCCCCATGGGAGACTGTGCCCTGTGGCCTGCAGCAGGGCCACAGCTCCATGAGCAGGGCTGTCACTGGCATGCTTGGGCTCAGAATTCCATGTCACTCATGAGAGAGCCACTGTGTCCTGTCTGCAGAGCAGGGATTCCTGTGGGAAAAGCTCAGAAGAGCCACTTCCCCTCTGGGGCTGCCCTTGCCTGAGGATCTTAGGCAGCCAGAGCAGCACCTGGGAGGGAGCGCAGGTTTGGCGGGGAGCGGGCTGCCTTCCTAGAGAGCAGACAGGCTTCTTAGAGATCTTCACAGACAATTGTGGGGCCTCTAGAAGTGTCTGAATTCTACACTCCCCACTCCCGACCCCTTTCAGTTTTCTTTTTCTTGGACATTTCCTATGGTGTTTGTATTAGTTAGGGTTCTCTAGAGGAACAGAACAAATAGGAGAGAGAGATAGATATTATATATATATATATATATAAGTTTATTAAGTATTAAATCACATGATCATAAAGTCCCGCAATAGGCCATCTGCCAGCTGAGATGCAAGGAAAGCCACCCACAGCCCACAAGCACGTGGACATCTGGGAATTGGCCACTCTGCATTAGTGAGGAGGTGAGGTTGGTTTTGTGTTAATGGGAAGCGTGTGCCTGTTTTTGTCTCTGAAATAATGAACTCATCCACTAACATGGCCTTGGGATGCTGTAAACTGGTTTGGTGTTACCTAGTCTCCTTCAGATTCTCAGTGTCTTGTGCTCCTAGCTTTAGTGCAAGGAAAATGTTTTCCATTTTTCTGTAGCTATTATTCTCCTCTTATTTTTTCATTTTGCCAATTTTCCAAGTAATTTCTTAGGGGGCATTTAGAGAGTCTTAATTCTGGTGCAATAAAATACATGCCCAGTGTCAGCAAACAGTCTCTCCTGTGAGGACAGGATGGCCCCGATGGAGCTCAGTGTGCTGGATCATGCACAGTCGGGGCCCTGGATCCCAGCAGCAGCCCCGGGAGTTAGGTGCTGTCTCCTCAGCATATAACCACAGCTAGTGACAGAACCAAGCTGAAAGCCCCGGGACTTAGTTTCACTTGCCAAGTGGCCACTGTCACGGTTGGTGGCACAGGCAGTGGGGGTTGGAGCGGCAATGCAGATGTAGGATCAGTGCTAGCAGGGGATCTGGCCTGGATCCCTGTGGAGGGTCCACTTCCTTCAGCCTTGGCAGGGGAAGAGGGGCAGCCCGGTGGTCACCCCTCAGTGGGCAGGCCCTGGATGCAGCTCCTGCCTCTGGCCCAGGCACCCAGGTGGTGGGGGGGGGGAGCGGTGCTGAGGCCTTTGGTTCACTCAGCTTCTTTTGGACAGCAGAAGGACCCTCCCACTGTGACCACTTCTCTTTTCTCTCAGTTTCTTGGGGTCTCCTGCACAAAGCAGCAAATGATGACTGAGGCGGCTGTCATGGTCAAGGTGAAGCCTGTCACCTGTGCCACCCAGTTCATCCTCCCAGCGGGTGGCCCAGGGGTGGGTGGTGCTGGAAGGAGGAAGCCCGCAGGGGCCCTTGCTTTTATAAGTGGATTGGCTGTGCCAGGGCAGAGCATCCTGCAACAGACACTGGCCCAGAGCTTGGAGCCACACAAGTGGGCACTGCATGGAGGGCGGGGCCAAGTGTGAGGACCAGATCCCCACCTGATCTTCCCGTGCTGAGTCACTGGCTCACCATGGCTGTTGGCACCTTGTCCCTGCTACATCACAGGGAGCCTGGGATGCCAGAGGGATGGAGTTTGAGGAGACTAGGACTTCCTTACACTCACAGGCACAGTTGGGGCCTCATGCAGGCTTCGGTTTGGGCTTGGGGTCCAGACAGGGCCCAGCCAGCCTGTCCATATGCCGAGCCAGAGGTCACCCTGAGGTGTGTTTCTTAGCTTGGTTGGCAGAATAACAGCCCCTGAAGGCACCCATGTCCTAATCCTGCAACTTTAAGTTTCATGGCAAGAGAGGAGGAAGGGAAGCTGTGGATGGAGTTGGGGCTGTTCACCCAGCTGTGGATGGGGAGGCTGCCCTGCATGTCTCCACAGCTGCAGTGTCCTCACAGTGGTCCTTAGGAGGGGAGGAGGGCAGGAGGAGGGTTGAGTCAGGGTGATGTCTGTGAGAGCTCGGCTGGCCATCACTGGCTTTGAACATGGAAGGGGCCAGGAGCCAGGGAGTGCAGGCGGCCTCTAGGAACTGGAGGAGGTGGAAACAGATTCTCCCTAGAGCTTCCAGAGGGAGCTGCCCTTGCCCGCACCTTGATTTTAGCCCATTGAGACCCATTTGGACTTCCAACCTCCAGCCTGGAGAGCGAGTCCTTCAGGGGGGCTCCTGTCCAAAGGCCCTGTGAGGATCCTGGTGTCTCCAACCCCTTACCCCATGTCTTGTCCCGAGAACAGGCATTTTTCAGGGACTGCTGGCCCTGCTAACTGAGCACTGAGTCAGTCTGTCTGTTCTACTCTGAGTTTGGTGGTTTGACCTCTGACCTTCTGCCTCAGGGTCAGCACCAACCCATAAAGGCCTGGCAGGTAGGGGTGTGTGATGGTCCATGTGCGTGCGAGGCCCTGCTGGGATGGTGGCAGAACCAGGTCAGGGTGGTGTAGGTCATCCTGTGGCTTCGTCTGCTCCAGATGCTGCAGTGAGAGCACAGCCTGGGGGCCAGGTGAGGGTGTGGACGTGGGGCATGGGTGTGACTATGGATGTGGGCATGGACATGGAGCGTGGATGTGGCTGTGGATGTGGATTTGGGGTCTCAACATGGATGGGGGGTCTGACATATGGTGTGGATTCTGGGTCTAATTTCTGGGCTGCAAGAGCTCAACTGGTTCCCCTCTAGGGCAATGTATTGTAACATGTGTCTTTGAAATGAATAATGATGGTGCTGAAGGGACTGTCCTCAGCTCCCAGCTCATCCGGTCCCACAAAAGTCTTTGCATGTGACTGAAACTTGGTGTCACTGATGAGAACCTGAGGTATACGTGACACTGGTCAGTGCACGTGACATTTTGCAGCCCTGTCCTGCTCTCTTCTGTGCTGAGCTCTTCTTCACGTGTCCTAGTGCTGTGCCCTGGTACAGTTCCTGGCTTTGGGCCTTTACTTCTATTAGGAAGACACCTTTAGTATAAACTTCATGAAGGAAGAATATTAACACTTTGCCATATTTGATGTAAATATTTTTCATAGCGTGCATTTTAAAGTTTGTTTTGGTGTTTTGGAGCATGATTTTCATCCATCAATGTTCTTGCTGAGTTT
Organism: Pongo abelii; assembly: GCF_028885655.2. Taxonomy (NCBI): domain Eukaryota; kingdom Metazoa; phylum Chordata; class Mammalia; order Primates; family Hominidae; genus Pongo; species Pongo abelii. The sequence goes on from NC_072000.2 coordinate 22,038,017, forward strand.
CCTTTCCAATTTTTGTTTGTTTCTTTATAAAGAAAGTTACTTTGCACCCTGAGAGCAGAGCAGACAAGTATTCCCTCACGTTGTGCTTTTGATGGCTTTTTTATTTTTTATTTTTTGGCGGAGTCTCACTCTGTCACCTAGGCTGGAGTGCAGTGGTGTGATCTCAGCTCACTGCAACTTCCACCTCCCGGGTTTTAAGCAGTTCTCCTGCCTCAGCCTCCTGAGTAGCTGGGATTACAGGCATGTGTCACCATGCCTGGCTAATTTTTTGTACTTTTAGTAGAGACGGGGTTTAAGCGTGTTAGCCAGGATGGTCTCGATCTCCTGACCTCATGATCCACCCGCCTCAGCCTCCCAAAGTGCTGGGATTACAGGCATGAGCCACTGTGCCCAGCCAATAGCCTTTCTTTTACACTTGACTCTTTGGACTGTGTGGACTTTATTTTAGCTTGTATTCTAGGATAGAGTGAATTTTTTATTTTCAAAAACAATTTGCCAGTATCTTTTTCTGGGCTTCTTGCTCTGTTCTCAGAACTCAGGACTGTGGTGGCTGTGGAAGAGAACACTCATCTGGGGCCCAAGACCCTGGTGGCCTGGCAGGGTTAGTCTGATACATTGGGCACCAGTAGGAACAGCTCACCCTAACAAGTGTTTTCTCTGGGCCAGGCCCACCCATCTGTTTGCCTGGATTCATTTGCATGTGTAAATGCCCCAAGGGCAAAGGCAGTACTATCCCCAGTGAATAAATAAGGAGACTATTCTGTGTATGGGCAGGCACTTCTCATACCTCAATTTCCATATTCTGATAAATAAGACTAATAATAAGAATTCCCATTATTGCAGGGTTGTTGGAAAACAATGCTATTAGAGTTCTTGGCATGCTTCCTGTCTCAGAGTGAGTGCTCAGCCAGAGTTAGTGATGATGGAGTTTGTGATGGTGGTGATGGTGATGATGATGATAGTGAGGAGGATGATGGTGGTGGTTCAGGTGATGATAATGATGGTGATGGGGGTGATGACAATGATGGTGGTGGGGGTGATGACAATGATGGTGTGGCGATGTTGGTGATGATAATGATGCTGGTGGTGATGATAGTGGTTGAGATGATGATAATGCTGGCGTGGTGGTGTTGGTGATGGTGGTGATGACTGTTTGAGATGATGACAATGATGGTGTGGTGATGGTGGTGGTGATGATGGTGGTTGAGATGATAATGATGGTGTGGCAGTGTTGGTGATGGTGGTAGTGATGATGGTGGTGGTGATGATAGTGGTTGAGATGATGATAATGCTGGCATGGTGGTGTTGGTGATGGTGGTGATGACTGGTTGAGATGATGATGACAATGATGGTGTGGTGATGGTGGTGGTGATGATAGTGGTTGAGATGATGATGTGGCAGTGATGGTGTTGGTGGTGATGGTGGTGGTGGTGATGATAGTGGTTGAGATGATGATAATGATGGTGTGGTGATGGTGGTGGTGATAGTGGTTGAGATGATGATAATGATGGTGTGGTGGTGGTGATGGTGGTGGTGATGACTGGTTGAGATGATGATGACAGTGATGGTGTGGTGATGTTGGTGGTGATGATAGTGGTTGAGATGATGTTGTGGCAGTGATGGTGTTGGTGGTGATGGTGGTGGTGATGATAGTGGTTGAGATGATGATAATGATGGTGTGGCGATAGTGGTTGAGATGATGATAACGATGGTGTAGCAATGTTGGTGATGGTGATAATGATGGTGGTGGTGAAGGTGATAGTAGTTGAGATGATAATGGTGTGACGTTAGTGATGATAGTGGGTGAGATGATAATGATGGTGTGGTGGTGTTGGTGGTGATGGTGGTGGTGATGATAGTGGTTGAGATGATGGTGTAGCAATGTTGGTGATGGTGGTGGTGATGGTCATGATGATGGTGGTGGTGTTAGTGGTTGAGATGGTGTGGTGATTCTTGGTGTTGGTGGTGGTGATGATGGTGGGGGTGGTAATGATGATAGTGGTTGAGATGGTGATGATAATGATGGTGTAGCAATGTTGGTGATGGTGCAACCTCCGCCTCCTGGGTGAAAGCAGTTCTCCTGTCTCACCTCATCTGGTGATGGTGGTGATGATGATGGTGGTGGAGGTGATGATGATGATGGTGTGATGTTGGTGATGGTGGCGGTAATGATAATGATGATGGTGGTTGAGGTGGTGATGAAGATGGTGTGGCAATGTTGGTGATGATGGTGGTGGTGAAGGCCATGGTGACATTGTCACTCTCACAGGGACAAGTTTTTTTTTCCTCTTTTATTGAGTTAAAATTTACATAGCATAATATTAATCATTTTAAAGTTAACAATTCAGTGGTGCTTAGTAAATTCACAATGCTATGCAACCATTGCCTCTATCTAGCTTCAAAATATTTGAATTTCCAAAGGAAACTCTGTACCCACTAAACTGTAACTCCTCATTCCTCTTTCCTCCCACTCTCTGGCACCACTAGTCAGCTTTCTGTCTCTGTGGATAGACCTATTATAAACATATTATCATTTCACATGAGTGGAATCATACAGCATTAGTCCTTATGTGTCATGCTTCTCTCATTTAGCATAATGCCTTCAAGATTCATCCACATTGTAGATGTATCAGGACCTCATTCCTTTTGAAGGCTGAATAATATTCCATTGTATATACAGACTACGTTTTGTTTATTCATTCACCTGAAAGTGGACATTTGGGCTATTTCCACTTTTTGGTTATTGTGAATAACACTGTTAGAAACATTTGTGTACGAGGATTTGTTTGAGTACCTATTCTTTCTTTTTTCTTTTTTCCTTTTTCTTTTTCTTTTTTTTGAGACAGAGTCTTGCTCTGTTGGCCAGGCTTGAGTGTACTGGTGCAGTCTCAGCTCACTGCAACCTCTGCTTTCTAGGTTGAAGTGATTCTTGTGCCTCAGCCTCCTGAGTAGTTAGGACCACAGGTATGTGCCACCACACCCTGTGGTGGCACAAATACAAAAAAATACACCTAATTTTTGTATTTTTGGTAGAGACAGGGTTTTGCCATGTTGGTCAGGCTGGTCTCAAGCTCCTGATTTCAAGTGATCTGCCCACCTTGGCCTCCCAAAGTGCTGGAATTAAAGGCATGAGCCACAGAACCCACTGCGAGTATCTATTCTTAATTCTTTTCAGTATGTGTCTGTCAGTGGAATTGCTGGGTCACATTGTAATTCTATGTTTAATTTTCTGAGGAAACATCAAATTTTTCTCCACAGTGCCTGCACCATTTTACATTTCTGCCATTGATATAAGAGGGTCATGATTTCTCCACATCCTCTCCAACATTCACTTTAAAAAAAAATTGGCTAGTTGCGGTGGCTCACGCCTGTAATCCCAGAACTTTGGGAGGCCAAGGTGAGTGGATCACGTGAGGTAAGGAGTTTGAGACCAGCCTGACCAACTAGGTGAAACGCCATCTCTACTAAAAATGCAAAAATTAGCCAAGTGTGGTAGTCCCACTTACTTGGGAGGCTGAGACAGAAGAACTGCTTGAACCGGGGAGGCGAAGGTTGCAGTGAGCCGATATTGCACCACTGCACTCCAGCCTGGGAGATGGAACAAGTCTCCATTTAAAAAAAAAAAAAGAAAAATTGTAGCTATCCTAGTGGGTGTGAAGTGATACCTTACTGTAGTTTTGATTTTAGTTTCCTTAATGACTGAGAATATTATCTTTTCATGTGCTTCTTAGCCATTGGCATATTCCTTTGAAGAAATGTCTGAGTCATTTACCTGTTCATTAATTGGATTGTTTCTTTTTATTGTTGAACTGTAATAGTTCTTTATATGTTGTGGATGCCATACCCTTGTGATATTTATGGTTTGCAAATATTTTCTCCTGTTTTGTCACTCACTTGCTTTCTTACTCTGTCGATAGTGTCCTTTAATGCAAAAAAGTTTTTAATTTTGATGGAATCCAAATTAGCATTTTTTTCTTTTATTGATCATGCTTTTGGTGACATACATATCTAGGAATCTATTGTCAATTCCAGGGTCAAGAAGATTTATTCCAATGTTTTCTTCTAAGAGTTTTATAATTTTAGCTCATATTTAGGCTATCAATCATTTCTAGTTAATTTTTGTTTGTGATGTGAGGTGGGCATCCATCTTTATTCCTTTGCATGTAGATGTCCACTTTTTAGCATCATTTGTTGAAGAGATTATTATTTCTCCATTGCATGGTCTAGGAACCCTGGTCAAAAATCAATTGGCTGTTGATGTGTGGGTTTATTTCTGATGCCTTAGTTCTATTCCATTGATCTATATATCTGTCCTTATGCCAGTGCCACATTGTTTTATCATAGCCTTGTAGTAAGTTCTGAATCAGGAAATGTAAGTTTTCTTAGCTTTTCCATTTCTGTAAACAAAGTTGTTAGGATTTTGATATGGATTGCATTGAATCTGTAGATTCTTTTAGGTAGTATTGCTGTCTTAACACTATTAAGTCTTCCAATTCATCAACATGAGATGTATTTCCGTTTATTTGCAGCCTTTAAGACCTCTTTCAGCAGTGTACAAATCTTGCTAGGTTAAATTTATTCTTACATATTAATATTTTATTTTTGATGCTATTGTAATGGTAATTGCTTTCTTGGTTTTATTTTCAGATTATTCATTGCTAGTGTATAGAAATCCAACTGGTTTTGTGTGTTGTTTTTGCACCTACAACTTCTGAATTTTTTTTTTTTGAGACGGAGTCTCCCTATGTCGCCCAAGCTGGAGTGCAGTGGTGTGATCTCTGCTCACTGCAAGCTCCACCTCCTGGTTTTACGCCATTCTCCTGGCTCAGCCTCTCAAGTAGCTGGGATTACAGGCGCCTGCCACCACACCCAGCTAATGTTTTGTAGTTTTAGTAGAGACGGGGTTTCACCATGTTAGCCAGGATGGTCTCGATCTCCTGACCTCGTGATCCACCCTCCTCAGTCTCCCAAAGTGCTGGGATTACAGGTGTGAGCTGCCGTGTCCAGCCCTTCTGAATTTATTAGCTATAGAAAGGTTTTCTATGTATGAATTCCTTAGAGTATTTTATATATAGGATTATGTCATATGTAAGTAAAGATAAATTTATATCTTCCTTTGCAATTCAGACTCCTTTCACTTCAGGATTTATTTTTATTTTATTTTATTTGCCTGATTGCTCTGGCTTAGAGCTTCCAGTACTGTGTTGAATAGAAGTGGCAAGAATAGGCATCCTATTTTGTTCCTCATCTTATGGGAAAAGCTTTCTGCCTTTCACCATTGTATACAATGTTTGCTGTGAATTTTTCGTCCATGGCTTTCATCATGTTGAAGAAGTTCTCCTCTAATCCTAGTCTGTGGAGTGTTTTTATCATGAAAGGATGTTGTTAAGTGCCTTTTCTGTATCAATTGAGATGATCACGTAGGATTTTCATCATTGTGTTAATATGGTGTAATGTGTCTTGGGAAGGATGGCGAATTGGGGAAGGATTGGGAGAGATGGGAACATAGGAATGAGGCAGAGGGCAGTGCCAGCTGAGGAGAAAGAGCCGGGTGAGACCTGCTGCTTCTTGTGTTTTACCCACTTGAGATCTGTCCTCCTGGGTGAAGGAAAGAGAAGCACAACTTCTGCTGTCCTAGCCTCTAGGACAGAGCCCCAGGTTTGCATCCTTTTCTTCTTGCAGTCGGATGTGATGCTTCAGGGGTTGAAGCACTGATTTACTTTCATGTGCTGAACCATCCTTGCATTCCTGTGATAAATCCCACTTGGTCATGGTGCGTTTTCCCCTTAATGTGCTGCTGGACTTCATTTGCTGGTATTTTGTTGAGGATTTTTACATCAATATTCATTAGAGATACTGGTCTGTGGTTTTTTTTTTCTTATAGTGTCTCTGTCTGGCTTTGGACTCGGGGTAATGCTAACCTCATAGAATGAGTTAGCAAACGTTCCCCCCTCTTCTATTTTCTGGAAAAGTTTGAGAAGGATTGGTGTTATTCTTCTTTAAATGTTTGATAGAATTCACTAGTGGTGGCTCTGGGGTTTTCTTTTTGGGGGAGGTTTTTTGATTATGGATTTAATCTCTTGTTATAGGTCTGTTCAAATGTTCTATTTCTTTTTGAGTCAGTTGTGGCAGTTTTTGTGCTTCTGAGCGTTTCTCCATTTCATCCAGGTTACATAATTTATTGACCTATAATTTTTTCATAGTATTCTGTTATAATCCTTTTTTATTTCCTTAAGGTCAGCAGTGTCTTTATGTTCATTGTTTTTTTTGTTTGCCCTGAGTGAAAACAGTCTGCTTCATGCACATCTGTATCCTCCATTCCAGGTAGCTTGCTGCCCTGACCCCCTCCCATAGCAACATTCTGGGGCTTCCTGGGGGAAATGTCCATTTTTGAATTTGCTGGTCAGTTTTATTTGGCCACTCTCGTGTCACTCTTTTTTTTTTTTTTGAGATGGAGTCTCACTCTGTTGCCCAGGCTGGTGTGCAGTGGTGCAGTCTTGGCTCACTGCAAGCTCTGCCTCCCAGGTTCAAACAATTCTCCCACCTCAGCCTCCCAAGTAGCTGGGATTACAGGTGTGCACCACTATGCCCTGGCCAATTTATTTTTTGTATTTTTATTAGAGACAGGGTTTCACCATGTTGGCCATGCTGCTCTGGAACACCTGACCTCAAGTGATCCGCCCACTTTGTCCTACCAAAGTGCTGGGAATACAGACATGAGCCACAGGCCTGGCCTTGTGTCACTTTTAACTAAAAAAAAAGTAGAAGGTATCAAAATAAAACAAAGCATTTCCATTTTGTTGAGTTTGCTTCTGGAGAAGTTTATTGATGCCTTAGGTTGTGTACTTTGATACTCTTTGTCTTCATTCCTCAGATGACTTAAGGCCTGTAGCCCTGCCATCTGCATAGGAGGAGCTCTCTTGTTCTAAATCTCCGAGCAGGTTTACAAGGGATCTGGAGGAACTCCAGGGAGGGAATGAGGAAAGAGTGGTCATGGTGTCTGGAGTCCTGGGCATGTCCCAAGGCCAGGCTGCTAGGCGTGTGTCTGGGCCTCTTCATGGCCCCCATGAGGATAAGCTGGATTGGTGGCTATGGTGTGGCCTTCAGGAGGGGGCTTCAAGCTGCCTCTGGTGTTTTCTGCCCCCTCAGGCTACCCCTGGTGAAGTAATGGGGACAGCCTGGCTCTGAGACTCTCTCTTCCTTCCTTGTCCTCTGGGTGACAGGGCATTGGTGACCCTCACCCTGGCAGGCCTGCCACATGGCCCATTCATTGGGTCCTCATAGTGGGGCATATCCAGATGCTGCATCTGGGTCCAGGCTGCAGATGCCTTTCCAGGATAACATCTCTCTAGCTGTTTTCCTCTGCCCTGCTTTCCTGGTGGAACACATTCCCTACACAGCTGTGCTCCATCTGGCCTACGTTCCTAGATGATGAGCAGGGATTCTCCATAGAGCTTGGCAGATGGAAAGTGGTTGAGGGGGTGCTGAGTGCCTAGGTGATGGTCTGTTACATCTCGTTTCAGCTGTGTTGGGAGTGGAAGAGGAGGAAGCCCCCGACATCAGCATATACCACTGCCCAAACTATGAGAAAACCCATGTGAAGTCCACCTGTAAGTATGGCAGGCCAAGCGGCCACCTCTTGCTGAAGAGAGCAGCATCCACCCTGCCTGGGCTGCATGGAGGGTGAGGTGTCTGCTGGGCCCTGGGTTGCTGGGGGCAAAACGCCCTGAGTAATGTCTAGGCCTGGGGACCCTGCCAGCCTAGTTTACTGTCCCCTGTAGCCTCACTAGGCCCACTGTAGCCCCTCCTCACCAGCTCCCACTGGCAGAGCCAGCTGTGCCAAGACCCAAAGGGCCTTCTGAGGCCAAGGGAGAGGCCAGGCCAGCCTGAGTTAGGGGGACACGGACTTGGGGACCTGGATGAATGGTGATGCAGGGGTTCCAGGGGTCTCCAGCCTAGCCCGGCCCAGCCAGCCACTGCCACACTGGGGGCCCAGCCTGTGTTTTCTGGGCATGTGCATTGTGGGTGGGCGTGGGCTCTGTCCTTTCCTCCCTTTTCAGCCCCGCCTCATCTCACCCACCTCCTCCTCTGCAGAGAAGCTTGGAGGGCCTGTGCCTTTCCCACACAACCTGCTGTTTGCATATCCTAAGGGCTGAGGCTCCATATTCTTCTCGGCCCTCTCAGGTGTGGTGGGTCCAGGGGTGCAGGCTTGCCTCACACTATGCAGGTTCATCCAGGTGAGCTGGAGGTTATGTGAGCCTTGAGCTCCAAACCTCAGCCCTGGTTGTGGAGGGGGAGCTGTGTGGTGGTCTTCAAGGACTTGGGAGGGGTGTGGCCTATAGATAAGACAGATGACATGGATGTGGGTGTGTGTGTGTTAATGTGTCCTCTGGGTTCTACTTCGTTGGAGGGTCTTGGGTGCTCACAGAAGCTGCAGGCTGGACGTGGGCTGTGGCTGGGGCAGCTGATCATATACGTGCTGACCTGAGCCCTGGACAAGGTGGGCCAGGGAATGTATCTGGCTCCAGGTCACAGCCAGTCTGAGTCACTCTCCTTCAAAGGGAGCCCCCTCCCAGTGCCGAGTTGCAAACTGAAGCACCAGACCCCCAAATCCCTGTGGGATGGGTCCTGTGGAACCAGTGGGGATGGAGTGAGGATGCAGGCAATGGGTGGAAGGGGCCCCAACACCCCTGTTCTGTGGGCTGAGGTCGGGTCGAGGGAGCTTTGGAGGCTTAACCTGGCAGCTGGTGATGCTGGGGTCTGGGGCAGGTGGGGATCCCACTACTCTGGAGACCTGGCTGCTCTTTCTTGGCCTCTCCCAAGGCCTGAACGCTTTGTGCCCGTCCATTGCTGGACAACGGTGGGGGTTTCATGTGTTGAGATCTCGACCTGATCCCCAGCACAGCCTCAACACGCAGGCAGACACCACGAAATATGCGAGAGGGTGATGAGGAGAAGCTAGCACGTCTTCCTGAACTTTCAGGCTGATGGCTTGCCTGCAGGGAGGTTCGGGGATTCCTAAATTGCCTTCTTACCCCTGGTCCCCAGTAGTTGGCTGCATTTATGCTCAGAAAGCATCTGCGTGTGGCAAGCTCTTTAACCCATCATCTGGTTACTGCTTGAAAACAGATAAAGGGTAAGAAGGATCAGCCCGGCAGGGTGGGGCATCCTAGTGTTTCTGCCACCTTATTGAGCCTACCCAGAAAGCTCAGGACTGCGCTGTCTTTATGACAGGAATGACATAAACAGGGGTGAGCTTCCAGTGGGGACCTGGGGCTGCCCCTGTTGGCCTGGGGGGTGGGTGTCAGGGCAGAGCAGGTTTGGAGCCAGGACACCTCAGGAGGTGCTTTCCTGGGGGGCAGGTCCCGCTCAGGGCCCCCGAGTGGGGCCTTGGGAGGATGCTGGGGTGGTGCTGCTCTTGTGTGGTTCACGCAGCAGGTACACGTGCGCGTTACTTGGGAAGAGGCTTTCAGACTGGTAGGGGGAAAGTGTCGGAAACTCCTGGGCCAGGTGCCTCTTCTCATAGTCAGCATACGTTTCGAGGGCTCCTTGCTTGGGGGGCTCTTGCATGAGCTGGGGATGGGGTAGAGCAATGGTGTAGTGCTGGGGTTGGGCAGGTTTTGCACCTTGGTGAGCACTCAGTTTCGAGTTGTCTAATGTCTCCAGGCATCCCCAGAAACAGCTCACCTGCCATGGGAGTCCTGTGTGCCTGCCTCAGCCAGTCCCTGCCCCTGTGCCTGCGGAGAGTTTAGGCAGAGGCCTGGTGTCCCAGCCTGCCCTCGATTGCAGCTAAAACCCCAGTGCAGGCTCCCCTTTCTGTCTCCTATAGCCAAGCGCCCAGGGAGAGACATTCTAGACCAGCAGACAGTGCTGAGGTTGCAGGCAGTGGGACCCCCAGCCCCTGCCTGGCTGTACACATGTGTGTGCGCATGTATGTGTGTACTTACATATTTGTGCATATGTATGTGTGCGTGCATGTGTTTGTGTGTATGTCATACTCTGTTCAGGCTGCCATAACAAAGTCTGTTTAGGCTGCCATAACAAAATACTACAGACTGGGAGGGCTTAAGTAATAGAAAATTTATTTCTCAAGTTCTGGAGGCTGGAAGTCCGAGATCAAGGTGCTGGCTGATTCAGTGTGTGGTGAGGGCCTGCTTCTGGTTCAGACAATGCCCTCTTGCCCTGTCCTCACATGGTGGAAGGAAGGAGGCAGCTCTTTGGGGTCTCTTTTATAAGGATACTAATCCCATTCATGAGGACTTCACCTTCAGGACTTCATTACCTCCCAAACGCCCCACCTCCTAAAACCGTCACCTTAGGGGTCATGATTTCAACAGATAAATTTTGGTGGGACAGATATTCAGTTCTTAGCTGTGTGCGTGTGTATGTGTGTGTGTGTGCATGCACGTGTGTCTGCATGCACGTGTCTACGTGCTGAGTGTGTTATATAAATTCTGTGAGGCAGATTTTTAGTTGATATTGAGGGCCATAGGCTCCATCAGGGACAAAGGCACATGGTTCTAGCACCTTCCACCAGTGTGCATGTTGAGATTTGAAGCGAATGTGCACTGTGCCCAGAGCCTGTCTGTGACGCCCCTTGTGGTGTTTGCGTTGACTGCAGCCACGCCTTGTACGCCAAAGCACCCTGGGGACAAGAGGGCCTCTCCGTGTCCCTGGAGAAGCTCTGAGCCAGCACTGGGAACCTCTGAAGGCCTTGAGCCTGCATCCACCTGTTCTGCCCCTGCCACCCTGGCCTGCGGGTGGGGATGGGGGCTGCTCAGGGTTGCTAGAGTTAACTGTGCCTGAGGCTTGGTTCTCACGTTTCACTGCCTCTTTTTGAAAGCCACAGTGGTGAGGATTGCAGGGTCCCTCCCTGTGCTGTTCCAACATGTCCCTTGAGCTGATTTTGGCCATTGCCTGTGGGCAGGGGCCATAGGCCCACAGGTTTACCTGACTGGCACAGATTTGGTACAGGGTGGCCCAGGGTACCTGGCCAGGAACTCGGGAAGGCGTCCCCTTCTGATGAGGAAGCTGCATAGCGGTTAGAAGCAGCCCTGAGCTGCAGCTCCTGACGTATACAGTCACTCATCTTATTGAACTGACTTTTCTCATCCCATCCCGCTCTGTGGGGTTAGGGTGACTGTGCTCAGCGGTCATCTCCGTGGGTATGCCATCACAGGGACGCTGTCATCATGCTCCCCATGTGGCTCTGGGACAGGGTGCCCTGTGCCAGAGCAGCAGGAAGGGCAGTCAGCCTCCTTGCCCCTCTGTGTATCTTTGCTGGCGACCTTGGCACGGCCCCACGTCTCTGGCCTCGGTTGCTTCATCCGTGAAGTGAGGGCCCCGCCCCACGAGAGAGGAGGAACACAGGTGTAGCCGGGGGACCCTGGCCTCAGTGAGCGTCCTCGGACAGGAGTGCGATTGATGATAATGACTATGCAGACAGGTGACAGGAAGGACGCCCCCACCTTGCCGGCCGTGCTGGCCCCTGCGGGCTCCCCTCCGTGGCACCCTGTCTCTGTGGGCTGCCTCCTTTTCCTTGGTCTCCTCAGCCAGCCCTGAGGCCTCTCCCAGCCACAGTGTCACTTCTGCTGCATGACCTCAGGGCTGCCTTGCACCCCTGCCTGAGTTGCCGCTGTCCTGGGCCTTCATTGCAGCTCCTCCTTGGAGCCCTGCCCACACTCGGTGCTCCTCGCAGGTGATGACCTGAAGGCAGGCAGGGAGCTCTGCTTGGTGCAGAAAGCTCAGCTCTGGAAGTTTCCTCCCTGGGTCCTACTTGGTTTCCCCCATGGAGTGCACGTAACTGCCTCCATTTCCATGAGGCCCTCTGAGGCAGGGAAGGCACTTTGTGAACTCTGAAGCCCCTCGCTCCCTGGATATCCACATTTCCCTGGGTAGCAGTAGGCCCAGCAGGAGGATGATGGTATTTACAGTCACCAAGGCTTAGGATTGTTGGGGGGGTCAGGAGGGTCTGGGCTGTCATTGGGGGTGTCTTTTTTCCAACTCCTTTACCCTCTGGGCCGAACATCTCAACACATGCACCACTAGGGCCTGCCTTGGCTCCCTGCCCATCTCAGCTCCTAAGAAGCAGGGACTCCCAAGCATCTGTCACTTAGGTGACACCTGCTCCAGCGTCGCCAGCCTTGCACGGAGCCAAGCTATTCAGTGAGTGCTTGCAAATTGCAACAGGAGGGCAGCTTGGAGTTATCTGTGGCCCTGGCATTGCCTGGCTCAGGCTGGCAGCAAGAGGGCAGGAGCATGGGCTGAACTGGGCCTTCCCTGTTGATAGTTATGAAAGCAGATGCATCCACTTCTCCTTCTAAGATGCTCTGAAGCCAAGCAGCCAGTGTGACAAGGATGGGAGACTTCATCTGCCTGCGGACACTCCCCCTGTGCCCACTGTGTGCTGGGCACAGTACTGGGTGCAGGGGGCAAACAGGGATGAGCCCAGGGTCTGTTAGGAGCACCAAGCCAGCTTGTGAGCATGTTCTGCCATTGAACAAGCATCTGCCACACCAGGTGGCTTTGCCCTGAGAAAAGGTCCAGAGGAGTCTGGCACAGACAGTGTGCATGTGCCAACTTAACGTCCCACAGGCAACCCACAAGGCCGTGCGAGCCTTTTTCTAGTAAAGATGAGGCACAAAGATGTCAGGTAATTTGCTCAAGGTCACACAGCCAGAAGAGGATTGGGAAAGACAGATATGAACTCCTTTTATTGTTCATCTATGGTGCCCCATGCTTCCCTCAGAAGTCCTGGTTTCTGGCCTTGACTCTGTTGGATTTTGCCAAATTTCCATAACGTCCACTTGAATTGCGGGCAGGAAGATTGAACACAATGCGAAGATTCTTTGCACATAAAAGGTCGCAGCTCCACCCAGCCCTGCTCCTTCGTGTTGGTAGTAGATCCTGCTCAGAGACAGGCGTTGCCACTGGGTGGTTGTCAGCTCCTTTTGTCCCCACAACCACTGAGACTCAGGAGGATGACGTGGTCTTCTGAGGCCCCTGTCCTCTGCATCTCCCAACCCCACCTTCATCTGTGAAGGATGGGCACCATACGGGCCCTGCCTGGCTCTGCTCTTGAATTCAGTCCCTTTACGCTCAAGGGTCAGCCTGTGTCAGACTCAGCAAAGCAGCCCCCAAGGAGGCATCTGCATGCCCCAGTGGCCTCCCTTATCCCAGCTGCTCTTCTCTGCCTGGTCGAATACGAGGCTGGGAGCTAGGGACATAGCAGTGTGGAGAGGAAATTGCTTCCCTCCCCCAGGTACTTGAAGTCCAGTAGGGGTGTGTGCGTTGTGTGTGTAGGGCTTGAGGTCCAGTAGGGGTGTGTGCATGTGTATGTACCTATGTGTGTGCGTGCATTGTTGCATGGGCACATAGTCCACTAGAGGTGTGTGCACATGTGCTCATATGCACATGTAAAAAGTCCAAGATGTCCGTACCTGGTGCCCCGGGAGAAGGTGTGACCTGAGCAGTGTGAGGCAGCAGGTGGGGTGGACAGGCCCAGCGTCTCCATCTGACACGTGGGGTTCTGGATTCAGTACTGCATCTGCCCTGACTGCCCTATGGTCCCAGATGTGGCACCACAGCCAGGCCTCCTCCTGTGGCTGTGGAGGTGGGTGGCCAGACCCAGGTTCGCCTCTCGGGCACTGAGGCCCTGTCCACACTTGTTCTGGCGCAGGAGGCCTCGGGCCTGACGTGGTCTCTGACCTGTGTTTGCCTGCAGTGCTAAAGACATAGTGACCCGTGTGCCAGACAGTCAGCTCACGCTGGGCCACATGGAGGATTACAGCTTCACCAAGCCCATCTTCATCCCTAAGAAAGACGGGCTGGGCCTGGCTGTCTCGGCCCCCATGTTCTATGTAAGCAATGTCGAGAAATATGTGTGTAAGCGCCATCCCCTTCAGAGGGCTCTGGGGCTTGAATTGGGAGTGCTGGGGCACCCCCCACTGTGCGTGCTGTTTCCCCGGCCCGACTGTGTCCCATGTGTGCCATAAGCAGGGAAGGCTCAAGGCTCACTGTACTCTGTTCCCAGTGCTTTTAGATCATACTTGTGTCCCACTGAGATGACATGTGACCTGGCAGGTCCCTTGCCCTCCCAGATACTCTGGCTGCAAAGTGGGGGCTGGTCTGGGAGACCCTTTGATTCTGGCAGCTATGAATTGCATTCCTGTGGGTGCTACATGACACCGCCACGCCCGGGAGTCCCTGGTGTTGGCGGGCGCATGTCCCCATCCTGGCTGCCTGGCCGGGCACTTGGCCGGATGCCTGGCCTTCTTCATCTGTACTGTGACCTGCCCCCACGGCACCAGAGTCTCCTCGTCTGGATTCCATCTGGGTTCTAGCCAGTGCCATCGCCATCAGTAGTGCCCATTTTATGTCCTCTTGCAGCTCCAGATCTACTGGGCTCAGGTAGGCACTTGTGGGTGCAGGAAGCACCAGTGGGGATGCCATTTGAGAGCCAGTGGCAGGGAGAGGCCAGCACATCTAGCAGTGACCATGATAGGCCAGTGGCCACACGGCCAAGCGTGGAGGCCATGCATGGTTGCAGGGCTTCAAGGTGCTCATGGGGGATGCATGGATGGCCGGCATGGGGAGGGAAAACACTGAACAGGGAAATGCCCAGGACAGGAGCTGGGCGGGCAGGCACACTGTCTTCTTGGTGCTGGGGCTCCGAGAGGACTACCCCCACCACTCTGAGCCTCACTCCCTTCCTCTGGCGCCGCTCGTGAGGTGTGTGCTGGAGATGAAATGAGGTCACCTGTATAAGCCTCTGGGCACATACGGGCACCCATCAGGAGGCTCACAAGTTCAATTTCAGCAGGGGCCTGGGACCACGTCACTCCTCTCGAGCCACATAGCCATCCTGGGGCCACTGAGACTGGGCTCCCAGACTTGTGAGGAGGAAGAGTGAGCACCGTGGGAGCTGTCAGGCATCTCAGGAAGAGGGGCTAGAAAGGTCTCATCCCGGGACCTGGGGTGGAGGTCTTGGGGGTCCATGCAAAGGGGCTGTTTCTGTGGGATTCTTACTGAGGAGGAGGGCAGGCTGGGCATGGTTTGAACTGTGGCAATAGCGCTGTGGCTGACCCTGCCCTGAGCCAGGATCCAACCCCTGGTCTTGCCTGTGCTCGGCTTTGCCGCAGGTTTGCCTGAGTAGAGAGAGGGCCATGGCCATCTGGTGGGCTTGCTGCACGATGCTGGTCTGGCAGCCTTGTGTACCACAGCCTTAATGTTCACACTCGCTGGGCCAGTGCTCTTTGTCACCTTCCCAGCCCCAGGCATGGTGCACGCAGTGCACCATACAGGTGAGGGCCTGCCCAGTGTCAGGCATTTTTCTAAGCTCTTCTGATGTGGAAGCTAATTTCCTCCCTCCCACATCTCTGAGAGGTGGGGCCAGCTCTGCCACCAAGGCCCTGGGGTCATCTAATTATGCGGACAGGGGCTGGTTTGTCCCCTGGCCCTGTTCCTTCCACAGCTGTTCCTGAAGAAGCAGGGAAATGGTTCATAGTTTGTATTGCTTCTATGTTTTTCTTTCCTCTTAATTTTTTTTTTTATGGTGAAACTTTTTAAACACACATAAAATTTAACAGTCAGCCGTCATACACCCAGCACTGGAAATAAAAACCACCAGCTTTCAGCTGATTTTCTGCCTCCCTATGTTTGTTCTCTTGTAGTATTTTAAAAGAAATTCTGGCGCAGGCATGGTACCTCACGCCTTTAATTCCAGCACTTTAGAAGGCTGAGGTGGGTGTTCATCTTGAGGCCAGGAGTTCGAAACCAGCCTGGCCAACGTGGTAAAACACTGTCTCTTCTCAAAATACAGAAATTAGCCAAGTGTAGTGGTGGCACCTGTAGTCCCAACTCCTCGGGAGGTTGAGGCAGGAGAATCGCTTGAACTCGGGAGGTGGAGGTTGCAGTGAGCCAAGATCCAAGATCACACCACTGCACTCCAGCCTGGGTGACAGAACAAGAGTCCATCTCAAAAAACAACAAAAAAAATCTTTTGACATACATCATTTTACCCATAAAAATTACATTACATAGCTCTAGCAGACAATTTAAAAAATATATAATCACAGTTCCATCATCGCACTTGATAGTATTAACAATAATTCCTCGGTGGCATGTAAGACCCAGTTTAATTCTTGTCAGTTGCCTCAAAAATACCTTTCTACATTTGGCTGTGGAATCCCAATGAGACCTCCACATTGCATTTGGTTTTTATGTCTCTGAAGTATCTTTTCTTCTGACTCTGCCATTTCCTTCCATCCCATTAATTTGTTGGGGAGAAGGCCATGTTGGCCCTGCAGAAGGTCCCACACCCAGGATTTGGTTGCCAGCATCCCCAGTGGTGTCATTGAGCAGGTTCCTCTGTCCCGGGACTTGCTGTAAACTCGTGGTTAGAGGCTTGCTTGACTTGCCTTCAGGTTTTTGGCAGGACTCCCTCTGGGTGGGTGTGCCTCCACCCATGGGGAGGCCTGTCATGCCTGGCGACACTGTTGCAGTGATGCAGACAATGACAGTGGCCCTGGCACCCACCTCATCTGTCCACGCTAATCCCATGACCTTGTGCTTTGTGGTCAGCGCAGCCACGGAGAACTATTGCAAAGGGCAACTGGCAATTCTGTCTTTCCTTCTCCCTCTATCAGTCACCAATCTTTATAAAGAAATTTTCTCTTCAGCTCATCTGGTTATCCTGAACTTTTCTTTGTCAACTACAGAAAAGGATTTTCCCTTTATTTATCAGTTTGCCAATTATCAGAGTAATGAATTGGTGCCCTACAAATGCAGGGGGTTTGATAGCTTAATTTTTAAAATTTAGGTAGGTCTCATGAACTACTTGGAATATACACTAAAATGTATTTGTTGTTCATATGAAATTCAGGCAGGCCAGGCATCCTGTGTTTTCATTGGCTAATCTGGCCACCCTCGCGGAGGTGTGTCACCTGGCCACCTCGCAGCATCACCAGGTCAGAGGAAGAGTGGTTGGGGCACTTCGTTGAGCCAAGAAAAGCAGGTGGGTGAAGTGAAGCTGGATGTTGGCACCCAGAGCCTGAGCATCCAGCCCCTGGCAGCTCTTGCCATGTGTGAGGGCAGCCAAGGGTGTGTGTCCATTCTACACATCCCGGCCTCAGGGAGGCTGTGCCACCCTCCCAGGGTGCTCAGGCTCCACCCGCCACCGCCCCACGGCTGGAGCGGAGTGTGGATGTGACAGATGTCACCAAGAAGAAGGACTGCAAGATGAAGCTTGAAGGAGTTTGTGAACTGTTACTACATCACCAACTGCAAGCGGGTCCTCAACATTACCAACCTTGAGTTCTTCGACACCCAGTGAGCACCAACACAGTGGGGGTGTGGGGGCTGGGGTTGGGGCAGGGTTGCTGTGCTGTCCTTGGCAGTCACCTGAGAAGCACAGGTCGAAGGTCTGAGAGTCTGGAACACTGCACATGGCACACACTGATTTATCCTGTTTCTCTCTCTCTCTCAAATTTTTTTCCTTTTTTCTTCCTTTTTTTTAAAGGCTGGCCCAAAGCTGTTTCTCTTTTAATGTATGAAGGTGACACATCATGAACCATTTGAACAAAAATAAGGAGCGAACAGGCAAAGCCTCTTCTGACCTTGGCCACCCCCATCTCACTCGTCAGAGAGAACCACTGGTAACGGTGTGTGGTTTTTTCCAGAATGCACACACTCATGACGCAGACACATCGACCACACACCCACTTAGGACACACAACATCCATATTTACTCATGAACACACTCAGCACTCATAACACCAAGTCGTAGACATGCTCATGACACACTGACTCATGGACACTCCAACACATGACACATGACACACACTCACATTTGCTCATGGACACATGACACGCTCACTCATAGATATGCCACACGCAGTCATGATACACTCATACCTACTCAGACACATGGTGCACTCACACTCAAGGACTCCAGGACACACTCGCCAAGACACGACACATTCGCAACCCACCACCACTCACCCATGGACACACTCATGCCAAATTCATAGACACGACACAGTAGTAGACACACGAACACACATGACACACACAGCATTCACCAACACAGGGTACACTCACACTCATGGAAACCCCAACCCACTTGTGATACAACATACTAACACACTCGCTCACATGACATGGGCATGTGATACACTCATGGACATTGACAGACACACCTGCGGACACACTCCTGTTACACAGGCACTGACAAACACAATAGACTCATGACATGCTTATGACACACACATCCTTGGTGCACTGAGACGCTGACTCACTGGCACACTCACACTCCTAACACCCTCATCCCTGGCACAGTTACCAACACCTGCACACACCCATGTAGACACCTACACTCTCACACATGAGATCCTGCATAGGCGGCTGTTGTGACCTGTGTCCCAGGGAAGGTGGGCCCCACACAGACGTGCCTTGGTTGGCCCAGTCTCCCTGAGTTCCTGGCGCTAGTTGTCGTCAGCCCTGTGGTCACTGGGTGGGGCATCCTCTGTCAGGGCTGACCTACACCAGCCTGGTTTCCTAGTGGCAGAGCTGCTGGTCCCACACTTTGTGGCTCTGACCTTGTTCTCCAATGGCTGCCGACTTGGTGGTGGTTGGTGCCAGCCCTGGATCCACCCCTCACCCCGTCTCCATCACATCTCCTCTGCTGTCCGGCTGGCCCCTGGGAAAGATCCAGAACACTCATCGTAAGGCATGCGTGGCTAAGGATGGCTTCAGTCTGCATCATTTCCATCATGCCTACTTCCTGAAAGCACATAACACAGGTAAAGGGGCAGGTAGGACGAAACAAAAGAATTATCTAAAACCACACCAAGAGAATACAAAACTGTGTTAAAAGCCACAAAAAGGTTATATGGCCCTGCACGGTGGCTCTTGCCAATAATCCCAGCACTTTGGGAGGCTGAGGCAGGACGATCGCTTGAGGCCGGGAGTTTGCAGCCAGCCTGGGCAACAAAGCAAGATCCTGTCTTTATTTTTAAAAAAGTTTTTTAAAAAGGTAATAAGCATTCAGTTTGGTTTGAGCTTCCTAACAGCAAAGGCAAAAAGGGAAATGGAGTGGGTTATGGTATCAGAGGGAGCAGTATTTGTTGCTTTGGTACCAAACAACATAACTGAGTCATGTCTCCATCAACTTAATTTACTTCCCTGCCTGGGTAGGGGATTCTCACAGAGAGATGTTGGGATGATGGAGCTAGGGAGAGAGGGTACTTTGGCCTGTGGTTTTCCATTGGGCCTTTATGGGCCATCCCTTTTCCTCCTGTGTCCACTGGCCCAGTCCAAGACCATTAGGGGGTTGTTGGCAACTTTTTTGGGGCAGTTAACCTACCAGAGCCTTCATGTGGGCTTGGGTCAGGGCCATGGAGTGGGCTCTGCTTCATCATTAAGTCTGTCCCCTAAGATGTTGGCCAAGTGGGTAAGGTCAGGCCTGACCCCATGGGCTGTCTGGGGTAGCTCTTGGGGCCTGCTGGCTCAGGGGGGCCACAGTGACCAATGTACCCCCAGACCAGAGAGATGCCTGCTGTGTGGCAGGTCTAGGGTGATGTGCACACTGCTGGTCATTCAGACACATGCCACATCTGGACTGTTGGTCACGGTGGCTTTGCGTGTCCGTAGGGGCTTTGAGGACCACCCCCCACCAACTCAGAGAAAGGTGTGGCCTGCACCTAAGCTGGCCAAGCAAGGGAAAGGAGGACATTTGAGGGTGTGGTGGGAGGTAGGGACAGCCTGGCCCCTGTGGTGTGTGGTGGTTGGAGGACCCAGCTGGGATGGGTTGCGAGGGCCTTTGTGGCAGGGAACACTCTCCTGTGGGCAGCGATGCGCCCAGACTGCTGAGGGTTCAGAGCTTGGCAGTGGGCATTGATGGGGCAACGAGGACTCCTGGCGGCTGGAGAAGGCTGCTGGTTTGGAGTCTGCTGGAGATTTAAAGGTGAGGTCTGTGACTGAGGCTGGTGGGATTGGGGCGGTGGAACTCTGCTTGTGATTTGTGACAGTCTTGTCCAGGTGGTGTGACCTTTGAGTAGAGACAACAGCACTTTCAGATGGGATGGCAGAGACGTGACAGACACTGTCTTCCTGGAGGCAGCAAGAACTCCCAGATCTGGTTCTTGGCGGCAGCTGAAATGTTATTGAACAGGTGCTTTTTTTTTTCTGAGACGGTGTCTTGCTCTGTTGCCTAGGCTAGATTACAGTGGGGTGATCTCGGCTCACAGCAACCTCAACCTCCTGGGTTCTAGCGATTCTCCTGCCTCAGCCTCCCAAGTAGCTGGGATTACAGGCACGCCACCATGCCTAGCTAGTTTTTGTATTTTCAGTAGAGACAGGGTTTCACCATTTTGGCCAGGCTGGTCTCGAACACCTGACCTCGTGATCTGCCCATGTTGGCCTCCCAAAGTGCTGAGATTACCACGTGAGCCACCGTGCCTGGCCTAGTTAGACGTTTTTCATGAAATATAGTGCATTTTATGCAGGATAGTGACATTTCATTGAATCGAAGGCTGCCTTTGCATTTCCCTGTCTTCCCTGGATATGAGTTGGCTGGATTTGACAGTGACCTGACATGGCCAGGTGTCGCGGGTGCCCCATTGTCAGCTCTGAAGAGCAGTGGCTGTTATCTAGGTGACACCAGAGGCACCTGGGCTGAGTGTGAGAAATGATATCTATGCTCCAGCCCTGCACATTACAGCCACGTGCACGTGGCCAATCCAGAAAGACTCACTTTCCAGTTCCCAGGAAAGGAGTTTCCCTCTCAGGGGTGGATGGTTTTGGGGCCTTCTCATTGTCTTCTGGGGGTGGAGGCCAGCATCACACCCAGTCTCCTGCCAGGGTCACAGCCAGCGCCTGGGCTCGTTCCGCCCTCTGTGATCCTGTGTGCTCCTCTGTGAAATGGGAGCTGTGACCCGTGGCCCACAGGTGGTGAGACAGTGTGGGGCGTGCCTCACAGAGCATGTTTCCCACTCCAGGGGACATCAAAAAGGGAGCCCCAGGTTCCCTCACCACCTTCCTCTCCCAACCCCAGGATGTCCAGCTTCGTGGAGCCACCTGACATCGTGAAGAAACTGACCTAGGTGGGAAATCCCTGGCCAGATGATGCATTGTTGGCCAAGCCCAAAGTCAGCAAGTACTGCCTGATCTGCATGAAGGACAGCTACACAGACTTCCACATCGACTCTGGGGGTGCCTCCGCCTGGTACCACGTGCTCAAGGTGAGCCACGCCCCTTGGGGCACCTTGGCTTTGCCGTGGCCATGACCCATCTGCAAGATGGTCTGCAGTCCCTGGGAGCCCTGACTGTGGACAAGATGCCACTCCCCAGTGGGCCCCGGACCATCCATCCCTGGAACAGGAGGCCATGGAGACATTGCTGAGTGGAGGGGCGGGGGTGCATTGTGGGTGGAGGGGCGGGGGTGCGTGTGTGGGTGGAGGGGCGGGGGTGCGTGTGTGGGTGGAGGGGCGGGGGTGCGTGTGTGGGTGGAGGCGCGGGGGTGCATTGTGGGTGGAGGGGCGGGGGTGCGTGTGTGGGTGGAGGGGCAGGGGTGCATGTGGGATCAGAGAACCACACAAGTTTCTCATTTTTCTAATGGGATTCAGGCTCGTTAACAATTGGGTGAGGCTACTGGGTGACCGTACACTTAGAGGAGAAAAGGGGTTGTTGTGAAGACATCCTGGAAGAGGGGCCAGCCATAGCCAGTGCCCCGCACAGGAGCCAGCAGGCAGGATAGGGGCATCTGAGTGGGCAGGGAAGGCTAGGAATCTCATCATCGAGGCTGAGAGAGGGAAGCCAGAAGAAAAATAAGATGTAAATAGCAACAGAAACAAAGGAAACTCTAAGCTGGGGGGCTCCCCTAGCTGCTAACTCAGTTCTCCAGACCAACTGAAACTGGAGCTGAGGGCGGTGCGTGTGCTGATCCCACCTCTGGGAGGCCTTGAGGAAGTCACTGAGGCATTCTTGGAACCTGCCTTGGCTTTGCTGCAGTAGGACAGGAGTCTCGCTGCTCCCAGTGCAGAACCCCTCCTGGGGCCTGGCATAAGACCGCCTGGGACACAGTGGCATCATTTGACCCAGCCTGAGATCCAAGTGGCTCTCAAGAGTGGAGCTACCTGGAATGCTTCTGACAGCCAGTTACAGCTTTATTTACAACCTGGGCACCCACACCATTTGTAGTGCCTCAAAACTATGTAATGTGGGATTATGGGCTTTAGCTCTTGACTATGCTGGGGGCCCAGATACCCAGAACCTTCCTAACACGCACACTTCTGAATTGCAAAGCACCTGTGCCCTTAGTGATGTAGGCAGGAGTCGTGGACCTGGGTAGGGCACTTTTCACATTAGGGCCTATCACTTGCATCCCCACCCCACGTCCTGGCATGGGTGGCTCTGCCAACAGGCTCTCTTGTCAGGGAGAGAAGACTTTCTATCTCATCAGGCTGGCCTCGGTCGACATCTCCTGTATGAGTGCTGATGGTCTGCCTCTAACCACAGCGAGATGTTCTTTGCCGACCAGGTCCACAAATGCTACAAGTGCATCATCAAGCAGGGCCAGACCATCTTCATCCTCTCAGGGGAGTGCAGGCAGCTTTGGGGACCGTGTCCTAGGGCTTGCAGGCCCTCACCAAGGTTACGCCCCTCTCCCTCAGGCTGTCCCCCCACCATAGGGTCTGTTTGCATCCCTGGCATGCGTGCTCCCTTGTCCGGAGCTTAACGCCACCCTAGCCCAGTCCCTGCAGAGGGGCTAGCAGTGCGGCTTGTGCTGTCTGGTCAGCATGGGCACTCTTCACCACCGAGGCCACCTTGGAGCTGTACAGCCAGTCAGCCCGTTTCACAGCCTGGCTGGGCTCACTGTGACTGAGCCCACGGCTGGAGACCCAGCTCAGAGAGCCTTGTGTGGGGACAGCAGCCACGGCATCAGAGCCAGTGAGGGAGGACGGCCCCAGCTGCTAATTAAGGCAATATTAGGGGACATTTTGAGTCTGTGCTGAAGGAGAAAGCCTGTCGTGAGCCGCTGTGTGCCCCTAAATGATGTAAGAACAAATCCCAGACATCCCGCTGTTTCATTAAATATTCCACTATTTCTGAAGGGCTTCCTTTCCTTCTGAAGTAACACAGCTACAATACCGTTCTCACACCTCAAAAAATGAACAATTAACGACAATTCCCTAGTATCATCAAATAGCCTATTGGTGTTCAGATTTTCACATTGTTTTATAGGGTTTTTTTTCCTTCATTTTAAAAAAGTATCAAACTGAGGCCCTCACATTTTAATTATTTATAAGCCTCAGAATCTTCTGTAATCTCTGGGTCTCTCCTTCCTCTGTCGGCTTCCTCACAGTCAACAGCTATTTAGGAAAGAGCTGTGGGTTTCCCAGGGTCTGGGCCAGGCTCTGTCTCCGAGAATAACCCGGGGTCCAGTCCCAGCTCTGGGGGCGATGCAGCTGCCCTGGCCTTGTCTCCTGCCCCTGAGTGTGGTTGGGAGGCCGGGTAGCTGGACACAGGCTGGGGCTTCCTCTGTCTCTGAGTACTGCACTCATGTGGCCTGAGCGAGTCTCCTTAGTCCTAGGCCTTGGTTTCCCTGTCTGGTACAGGGCTGGACTGAGTAGTCTGTGCCGCCTCAGACACAGCCTCTCACCCAACCCCATTCCATGGAGCCCGGGGTGGGCCCAGGGCCAGAGAGCTTCTCCCAGGGAAGCCCCAGGCTGCTGGTGAAGCTGCAGAGGTGAACAGGGCATCAAGGCACAGGTGGGCAGGAGCTGGAGCCTGGGTTGGGCCGGGGAAGGCCTGTGCTGGTCTCTGCCACTCCCTGATCTGGAGCCATGAGAAGCCCGTTCATGGGAGCTAGGTCGGGTGCCAGCCACTCCTGTTTCTCAGGCTGGAGCTGCGCCACACTCACCCCTGTGGACTGCCTGGCCCTCGCGGGACATTTCCTCCACAGCCTGAGCATGCAGATGCAGAGGAGGTAGTGGCTGCCTTGCTGTCTGCCCTCAGGCTCCACGGCGCAGTGTCCTCCCTCTAGCTGGGTCGGTGCTGGACACCTTGGGCCGAGCACTGGCTCATCCTGCCTGTGGGTGACCTGGACATGACCGTCAGTCTCGGTAGGCCTCTTCGTGATGTGGAGGGAAGGAGGAGATGGGCTCTGGGGTCGTGCAGGCCGACCCCTCTAGGGACTTGGCTGCTGGACAGTCATAGTCACCCTTGGTGGGTTTGGGTTGCTTAAAATCCTGCTCCCTTCTCTTCTCGGGCACCAACAGAGCTCTCGTGGGCCCCGAGCCCTGCAGCCTCCCAGGGCGATTGTCCCCTGGTCCACCTCAGCTATGCAGGGCCCAGTGGGGAAGCCTGAGCTGGTGTGTCTGGGGCCTGGATCCACCCCCATTGTCGCCTGCTTGATGGTTAGTGCACTGAGAATGGCTCTTTGGTGGCTTTCAGAGCATATGAAGTGGAAAGAAGGTTGAAACTGGGCAGCCTGACTCAGTTTCCCAACCTCAAAACCTACTTCTGGTACATGGGGAAGCACCTGCTGGAGGCGTTCAAAGGTACTGGTCACTCCAGGGTGGGCGTCCAAGCCAGGGGCTGTTGTCTATGGGGGAGGCCAGACCTGGCTCAGGGCTGACTGACTGGGTGTGAGTGCCGCCTTCCTGTGGCCTGAGCAAGTCCTCTTGGGACTCAGCCTCCTGGCCCTCAGTTTCCCCCTCTGTGTAATGCAGGGCTGGATTGAACAGGTTGGGCCTCTCCTTCCGATTGGACTGTCTCTTGTTTTAGAATGAGCACTGGGCTGCGGGTTGAGAGGGGCGAATGTGTGAAGCCTCGGTGCAGGTATCAGTCACACCCGCTCCACTCTTTAGTCTCGCCTTCATTGGGAATGTGGGGCCCTGGCTCTGTCACCAGCTGAGGAATGGGTGTGAGTGGGCTCTGGGTCCACTTAGGATCCCTCAGGGCCGTGGAAGCTGGACCATGACGCAGCCTTGTGGCTCGGTCCTGGCCCTCTGTGGAGGCACTGTGGCATCCCTGGGCCACCCCTTTTGTCCCAGGTCCTGCCTGGCCACACCCTCAGAGATGATAGCAGGTGGCTTCCTGCAGCCACCACCCTGTTCAGGTCTCCAGACTCTGCCCAGCAGCGTGAGGGAGCTTACAAGAGGGTTTGCATTTATGTGTGATTTTCTTTCTCAGTGCGCCCTTCACCAAAAGTTGCTTTTTTTTGGTTCTGATAGCAGCCAAGAGCTCTTTCATCCAGAACCCTTTGCATTCTGGCCCTAGTTTGAGAAGGAAAAATGGTCCTTAGTCATGGCTGGCCAGGTTTCAGTAAGATTCTCCCATTGCTCCCTAAATGTGGAGCCATACAAATAAGGTTTAATCTTTATTATTTAGGAAATATATTACTTTGGAGACAGACTAAGCTCCTGTAGCAACAAGACACCAAAATATAATGTCTTAATAAAAGCACTTTATTTCTGTCTTCAGTAACAGTGTGCAGCTGAGGGATCCAGGCCGGTGGCAGGCTCTGCTCCATGTCTTCTCCCAGACACCCATATTCAGTGGCTCTTATTCCCATACATGCTCAACATATGGGGTCTATACCTGCTTCCCTGGGAACTACAATGATGTTATTTTCCAGGCAACTTCGAGGAGACGAGGAAGTGTCGGCAAGTCTCATCTTTAAAATGGTGACTATAGTAGTGTGGCTATAGAATTTATTGTCTAAACCCGAGCAACTTTGAGGGGAAAAGGGGAGTGCTAAACATACTTCTATACTTTTTGAAGTATTTATTAATTATTAGCTGATAATTTATTTTTATTGTATTGGTAGATCTGAAAAATTGTTCTAAAGAAAATTATAAAATAGTTTTAAAAATAGCTTATATTTGTATGCCTACTGCCACAGAAAGGAAACTGTTGGCTGTGTTGTGTGCATCCAGAGAGGATTAAGAATAGAGAGATATTGGTTATGTTACTGGACGTCGTTCAGATGCAAGCTTCTGTTACAGTAAGAACCCTTCTTGCTGTGCCCACACAGATGTCTCATGTACTATGAGAGAAAATCAAGGGAGAATCTGGAAGTGCAGAAACCATCAAGGCCTACCTTAATGCAACCATTAATAACGTGGTTAAAAGTGAAAAATTCTGGGAAAAATCCTAAACTAGATAGGACGATAGACTGATAGGAAACCTAGTTTTTATTTGGATGATTACATATCCCGATAAATCTCAAGGAACAATTCCAAAAGAACAAGAAAGTGAGAGCTAAACTTGTATCATGGGAATTCATTGTAAGTATTAAAGACATACACGAACTTTGAAACTTTAACAGTTCTGAGATAGAGAAGAATATAATTATGACATTGTTATACAGAATATGTTCTTTATAATAAAATGTCTTTAATATTCAGGAAATTTATTTCTGTGTATTATGTGAAATAAGTATAACTTTTTTAAAGGTAAAAATTTCAAGCCTCAAGCTGTGTTATTTAAGCCAGGATGATGAGAATGATTCAACACAAACATTGAGTAACTATCCAAATTGAATATGAAGAATTGCGTGGCAGTTATAAGCATAACTAAATCATGAAACTGGATTTAAGAAATATTGGTGTGCAGCAAAGAGTAAACATTCAAATACTAGAGAAATTTGGGAAACTTCAAATTTTGGGTGGAGGCAAGGACGATAAGGAGGACAAGAAGAATTATCTAGGGAGGCTGGAGGAAAACTAAGAGAATATGGTGTCTGAAGAAAAAAAATTTCTTCGCATTAAATAACTTTATTTTCTTGTTTTTTGATGTGAAGAACTTGGTAGAGGAATTAAGAAATTTCAGATGCAGAAAAAGAAGAGTATTGCTGGAATGATAGGCATGAGTAGATAACAGGTGTGATGGTTAATACTGTCACCTTGATTAGATTGAAGGATGCAAAATATTGTTCCAGGATGTGTCTGTGAGCATGTCACCAAAGGAGGTTAACAGTTGAGTCAGTGAACTGGGAGTTGCAGACGCACCCTCAATCTGGGTGGGCACCCTCTAATCAGCTGCCAGCACAGCTAGGATAAAAGCAGGCAGAGGAACATGGAAGGGCTAGACTGGCTAAGTCTTCTGGCCTCCATCTTCCATGCTGGATGTTTCCTGCCCTCAAACATCAAACTCCAAGTTCTTTCAGCTTTTGGACTCTGGGACCTACACCAGTGGTTTGTGAGGGGCTCTCGGACCTTGGGCCACAGACTAAAGGCTGCGCTGTTGGCTTCCCTACTTTTGAGATTTTGAGACTTGGACTGGCTTCCTTTCTCTTCAGCTTGCAGATGGCCTGTCGTGGGACTTCACCTTGTGATTGTGTGAGTCAATACTCTTTAATAACTCCGTTTATATATACCTTTATCCTATTAGTCCTGTCCCTCTAGAGAATCCTGACTAATACAACAAGAGGCAGGCCTTAGTCATAGTAAGAGGAGTGGACATTATTTAGAAGCAAAGAAAGTTCACCCATATGGAAAGGAGAGGTAACAGAATGTAGAAGGTGAGCAGATGTAGCAACTGGAGATTTTGAAGTTCTTGTCAAATTACCAAGTGAAATTTTTTTTACAAGTGAAATAGAAAACAAAGTCATCAGCAAAGAGTGAAAATGGGAAGGAGAGAAAATAAACATGAACTGTTACTCTGGGAAAGGATGAGAGTGAATGGAGCAGGGAATATTATTTTTTTCTGGGAAATATGAAGACGTGAGCTTTGTGATCATGAATTTCAGTTGAGACAAATCAACCTGATTCCCTCTTATTCTATTTTAAATTTTAGTTTTATTTATTAAAACATCTGAACATAATATCCATAATTATAGAATTATACAGAAGAGTTTCACTGCCCTAGAATTCCTCTGTGCTCCACCTGCTCATCCCTCTGTCCCCCATAACTCCTGGCAACCACTGATTTTTTTTAACTGTCTCCATACTTTTGCCTTTCCCAGAATGTCATGTAGCTGGAGTCACACAGTATGTAGCATTTTCTGATTGGCTTCACTCAGTTAAAAACATGTAATTGAGATTCCTTTATTTCTTTGTATGGCTTGATAGGTCATTACTTTTTAATGCTAAATAATATTTCATTATTTGGATATATTACAGTTTATCCATTTGCCTAATTAAGGATACCTTGGTTACTCCCAAGTTTGGCAATTATTAATTAAGCTGCTATAAACATTGTTGTGCAGGTTTTTGTGTGGACGTGCTGTCATGTTCTTTATGTAAATACTAAGGAGCATGATTGCTAGATTATATGATAAGAATTTGCTTGGTTTCGTAAAAAGCTGATGAACTGTCTTCCTAAGCAGTGTAGCATTTGCATTCCTACCAGCATCACCAGCATTTGGTGCTCTCTGCCTTTCATATTCATCAGGCTCCATCTTCATAATTTTTCTGCATTTAAACTTTTAAAATAAAAGTCATCATTCCATCCTCTGCTTCATTTCTTAAACATCCTTTAATGAGTACCTTAAGTCAGAATTCTCCAGAAAATGAAAGTGTTAACTATATATTGAGAGCTAAAGACTGCAGAGCAAAGGAGTGATACTAAATTGGTGATAATTTAAAACCTCAGTTGAAAAATTCTTATAGCTAAAGAAGAGGTATGATATTTTCATATATATTTCCTTCTCTTTCACATGTGTAAACTTAAGATAGTCTGCAGTATGGTATTCTTGGGAAAATCAGAGCTCTTCAAAAAATTGTTTATAATGTTTAGAAATTTAGACTTAACATTTTCATGGTAATTAGACTAGAGTAGACTTAGCTAAATAGAGCCATTTATTAGCCTGTTGTACATACTGCTTTAGACAGATACATTAGATAATAAAGTACTGAAGGAAAATAAAATTGTAAAACTACTTTGAGGAAGTATCCAAGAAAATAAGATAATTGTGGCATTTCTACTACCTACACTCAATTTAGAATAATAATAGGGTAATAAACATCACTGGTAGGTAAACTCACTGTGATAAGAAGCATAAAAGTATAGGTAGCAAATTTCAGTGACGAATATTAACATTCATTAATGAGCTCATACAATCAAATGCTTAAAACCAAAGTACTTCAGTATCTCAGAGTTTTAAAGGATTTTTGTGTGTGTGTTTTGTTTTGCTTTGTTTCTTGCCAGCAGCCTTCTCCTTATTAATATAACAGTAAGAGGCCAGTGAAAATTCATATGAATAATTTTGTAAACAGACATTTTGTAGAGCTAAATATCAATGTTTGTAATTTATTATTGTAAATTATTCACCAAAATGAAAATCTAAAAAAGGGTGATTTGAAAGGAAGGAAATATTAAGGGAAGTAATATAAGCATTTACCTAAGTCATAAATTAGATGAAAAATATTTGCAACCAGTAGGAGTTCCTCAGACATTTCCCAACAGGAATAAAATGGGTATACAGTGTGGATAGTAAGAATGGTTACCGCCTGCTTGTGTACCTTTTGGAAAGCACGATACGGGGAATGTAGTACTTCGGTTTAGAGCATATGAATGTCTTTCTCTTTCTAAAAGTGCATAGAGGAGTTTGGGAACTGATTTTCCAAGGCAATCAAGCACAAAGCAAAAAGTATGTATGTAGAAGTCACAGTACTGGATTTTAGTTATTTCATCATTTAACTGTACAAGACTCCAGCAGCTAACTGAACTTGTCCAACTTCATCCTCTCATCTGAAAGTATGAATATTCAGAACTATTTCATCAAGTTGTAAGAATCAGTGTATTAGCATACATAATGGGACTTGGGCAGGGTTTGAAATATGGAAAATGCTCAATAAATGAGACATACTATCTTATTAAACTCTGACTGACTATCGGCCATAGATGAGTGGATATTCTCTCAAGGGTTAGAGAGAGAAATTCTGCATCATTGTGGGCTTTTAAAAATTATTAGCTCAAATTAATAAGTTGTTTAAATTTTATTATTTTAATAAACTATATACATATATATACACACACACACACACACATATATATATGTATATTATTCAGGGCTCTCCAGAGAAATAGAATCAATAGGACACACAGAAATATGTAAGGAGAGATGCATGATGGGAATCAGCTCACATTTATTATTGTGGAGGCCCACAAGTCCAACGTTCTGCTGTCTGTGAGCTGGAGAACCCATTCTCTGCTTTTTGTTCTATTGGGGCAGCCCCTAATGAATTGAATGATGCCCACCAGCAATGGTGAGAGTGGACCTCTTTTGCTCCTGATTGTTTACTACAGGTTCAAATGCTAATACGGAAACATCTTCACAGACACTCCCAGAAAGAGTGTTTCCCCAGCTGTCTGGGCATTCCTTAACCCAGTCAAGTTGGCACATGAAATTAACTCTCAGGCCAGCACAGAGGCTCACACCTGAAATTCCAACACTTTGGAAGGCTAAAGTAGACGACTTACTTGTGGCCAGGAGCAAAGAATAGCCAGAGCAACATGATGAGACGCTGTCTCTACCAAAAAGAAAAAAACGCACACACACAGCTGTGCATGGTGGTACACACCTGTAGTCCCATCTACTCAGGAGGATGAAGTGGGAGGATATCTTGAGTTCAGGAGTTTGAGGTGACAGTGAGCTGTGATGACACGACTGCACTCCAGCCTGGGTGACATAGATTCTCTCTGAATTTAAAAAAATTAAACATGATATAATTCAACATAATATGTTGAATAATGTATATTCAACATTGTACCATTTAAACTAATATAATGCTTGTTGTGCATGTATCATCTCTCGGGAGCTTTCCATGTAATTCCTTAATTTTAAGTTATTTCCTATTATTTTATTCCCTAGCTGTAAGACCCTCCTTATATGATTATGAAAGATTTGGATAGAAATTTGGTTTCATCTCCAACAATTTATAGCACAAATTTGTCTTGTAAATAAAATCCAACCAGTAAAGACATAAAACAAGTTAAAATATTAGCTTTATTGTAAACTGAAAATGAAAATTTAATCAGTAATATTTTGAATCATGTGCATTTTATTTTCTTTTAGTAACAATCCCTGGAATTAAAAAGAATCATGCATGGATATGCCAGTTTAAATGACAAAAAAAGGGACATTTGTTAAAACTCCTTTTATATTTAATAATGTCTGTTACTATGATATAAAAAACTATGTTTACAGTTACTTATTAGTTTCTTTAATTGTATCCTGGCAGAAATCCCTCAATTCTTTTATCATGAATTGGATAACATAGCACTTACAGAAGGTGATAATATTGAGACATTGAAAGATACATGGAATAAAAAAGCCAAAAAACTATACATCTTTATTAGACTCATCACAATATAATTCTTTTGCTTTTGAATACTATCGTATTAAATATTAAACTTTTCAGTTTGTGTTATAATGTTTAGAGTTGTATCAGAATCTACTTGTATGGTTTGAAATACTCAATTTTGTAAAACAACAACAAAATAACTAATTGAATAAATCCCAGTTTGATGGTAGATTAGACAGAGGAAAAATATGTATCTGTATACTTCATTCTTCTGGCATTCAGTATAGACTTTTGGCTGCTTCAACTGTAAAGACATCCAAAGAATGGCTTTCGTGACAGCAGATTTGGTCTTTTCACATTTAACTCACACGTTTTGAAATAATGCACTTGCAAGATTAAAGCTGTCTGTGACTTAAAAAAAAATCCAGTATGTCTTTGGTGGTTAAAATCATTTGGATGTAGTAAAATGTTTTGTCAAGGACAATTAATTGCCAAAATCTAACAGTAAATATAAGTATTTTAATTTCTGAATATATTTTCAAAGTTCTTTGGAGGATAATTTTTGCAATATGTAATTTAGAAAAGTCGTTTAAAAACATTTTAATGGACCCGTTTTAATTTTTATAAAGGGCTACCTATTATAATTTATCTTTTTTATTTTTGAAATTAATTCATAGAGCTCTCTATAAAGTAAAACCATGACTAAACATTGAGGAAAAATTTTGATGACTATTGTTGCAAAATGTACTTCCGATATTAATCAAATAGGTTTAAAAACTAATTTCTAGCATCAGTTTCTCTGTGAACATACGAGCTTCTGTGTGTGGTCTTGTGTGTGTGTATGTTTCTGGAGATTTAGAATTACATAGACCAAAACTGCATCTTAATCATCTACATGATTTTTTTAGATTTTTAAAAATAATTCAGAAGTTTGGATGTTTGCATATGCAGGAGGTAGATGTGGTATGATCATGCAAATCAAAAGGATTTTATTTTTCATGTGTTTAGCAGAGTATCATTAGTACTTAGTTTTGAGTGCAAAAATTGGTTTGTTTATTTAGAGAATGTTCAATTGTGTTGTTGCAAGTCACTCTTCCAGGTTGCAGGCAGCCTGTTATGAATAGAAAGATTCTCTTCCTTACAACAAGGGACTTCTTATTTCCTCTGT
The DNA here is from genome assembly GCF_028885655.2 of Pongo abelii. Lineage (NCBI taxonomy): Eukaryota > Metazoa > Chordata > Mammalia > Primates > Hominidae > Pongo > Pongo abelii. Next base: position 22,070,438 of record NC_072000.2, read on the forward strand.
AACTTTCCCCAATGCCCTCCTCCCCAGGAAGGACTTACTCAAAATTTGGCAATGAAAACCAGTACCAATGGGAGATTACTTAAAGATACTATTTTTCATAGAAGCTATTTTTACTTACGTTGAAATATAAAAAGATCAGTCAGTTCTATTCATTTGTGAATTTTCACTAAATATTTTCACTCAAACCTATGTAGTTAACAATGCTGGATTAAAATTGATACTATTTAATTTTTTGGTAGAAACACTAGGCCCCATTGTTGAAAGCTCCTCCCCACTGGCTGAAGTGAGTTTTATGGAGTTAAAAGGGCCAGTGACCCACCCCTCTTCTTTTTCTCTTTTTTAAACTTTCGGAAGCCAGGTAATAAAGGCTAGCATTTCAAAAGTTACCATGCATGCCCAGGAGAAGTCACAGGTTCAGAAGTGACTTCAGAAAACATGAAGTTTACTCCTCTGACTAATCCACTAAAAGATATAAGAATAAAAAATAATAAAAATGAAAACAGAATCAATAAGCCCTGAGGAAGCAGGGGAATCAATTTCCAGAGTTTCATATTGTTACTTTCAAGTGTTCAATGTTCAAGAAAGATCTCAAGGGATGCAAAGAAACCAATAAATGGCCTATTCAAAAGTACAAATAAACTATTCTTGAAAACGTTCTGATAGGAGATTCACTAGGCAAAGATTTTAAAACAATTGTTTTAAAGATGCTCAGAGAAGTAAAGACATGGAGAAAATCAAGAAAGCAATGTGTAAACAAAATAAAATGATAGAGTCCTAAAAATACAAAAAAAAAGTATTTTGAAGCTAAAAAGTACAGTAACTGGAATAAAAATATTAGAAGATTTTAAAAGCAGACCTGAGTAGGCAGAATAAAGAATCAGCAAACTAGAAGAGAGGACAATGAAAATTATTGAGTCTGAGGCATAGAAAGAAGAAAGATGGAGGATAAGTGAACAAAATTTGTTCGATTTGTGGGAAACCATAAAGCAGAGCAATATATGCATTGTGAGAGTCCCAGATGAAGATGATAGAAGAGGACAGAAAGAATATTTAAAGAAATAATGACCCCAGATTTTCAAATTTATTGAAAATTATGAATGTAAAGATCCAAGGAGCTCAGTAGCTCCAAGTATGATAAACTAAAATATTCTCACATCAAGACATATTCTAACAAAACTTTTGAAAGACAGAGAGAATATTCAAAGCCAGAAGACAAGTGACTCTTCATATACAAAGAACTCCTGACCTCAGGTAATCCTCCTGCCTCAGCCTCCCAAAGTGCTGGGACTACAGTCATGAGCAGAAAGTGATATCTTTAACACATGGAATGATCCAAACTTGTTTCATGATAATTTTTCCAACCATGTACTGAGATATCATCACAAGAAAATTCAGTGTTGATGTTTTAGCATGCAGTGATAAATCTTTCTCCATATTTCATGGACCCTCTTCCTTTATACTGATCTCAAAGGGCAGAATGTAAAGTCCTATTTAACTGGGAGAAGGAATATATCAGTATTTAAATGTTCTTCCTATATACATGTTACCTTATTTTTATTATTTATTTATTTTGAAACAGAGTTTCTCTCTGTTGCCCAGGCTAGAGTGCAGTGACGTGATCTTGGCTCACTGCAACATTCATCTCCCTGGTTCAAGCGATTCTCCTGCCTCAGCCTCTTGAGTAGTTGGGACTACAAGTGCGTGCTGCCATCCCCGGCTCATTTTTATATTTTTAGTAGAGATGGGGTTTCACCATGTTGGCCAGGCTGGTTTCAAACTCCTCACCTCAAGTGATCCGCTCAGCTTCCCAAAGTGTTGAGATTACAGGCATGGGGCCCCGTGCCTGGCATACATGCAAACCTTATTCTATACAAATGTGTTTGTGTACGTGTAATAGTTTAAAAACTAACATTGTATCTATAAATAACTCTTTATAAAATGTTTAGTTTTCATTGTAAAAAACAAAAGGCATGATACTACTGATGCCAAACAATCCCTAAAGAGAATCTAGCAAAGATGACTCACTCTAAACCACAAAAGTTGCCCCCGTCTTCTTCAGTTTTTCAAGAACTGCAAGATCCAGTTAGTGTTAACTGATGGGGAGGTGGTAATCAAAGAGTCTTTATGAAATATAAGTAGTATTTTACATTTCATGGGTCTTGCTAATTCTGAATGATACCTAGGGGAAATGCTCATTTAAAATAAATAACTGGGTCAGTGGACATTAAAGAGATCATTTGCAATGAATTAAAATCTATAATAAAATTCACACCTGTTGCCATGCTAATAAGTATGTTCTCATGCTAAATATATTACAATGTTTTATGAAGTACTCTCTTTATGTAATATCATAACATAGATAAAATTATGTTTTACAAAGATAAAATAGTTCAAAATTATAACTATTTTAAAAATTGTTTTTTATGTATAAATAATTTTTAAAAAGCCCTTTCTCCTCCGTCTGCTATTGCATTCGGGTTAAACTAAAGTTCTTTAATTTTATTATCACATATACATGTTAAAATATCATTAATGTTAATCATCAACCCTAGAATAAAAATTAGACAAAAAAGTACATACAACATGAAAAAAGTGAATTCAAACATCAACAAATGTTTCTACCTAAAAAATAATATCAATTTTGATTCAGTATTGTCAACTACATATAGCAAAAACATTTGGTGAAAATTCACAAATGAATAGAACTGACTGATCTTCTTATATTTCAACAGAAGTAAAGATAGCTTCTATGAAAAATGACATCTTTAAGTAAACTCCCATTGGTACTGGTTTTCATTGCCAAATTTTGAGTAAGTCATTCTGGGGGAGAAGGGGATTGGAGAAAGTTACAGAGGAAGTAAGAAGTTCCATGTTGTAAGGAATAGAATCTTTCTATTCATAACAGGCTGCCTGGAACCTGGAAGAGTGACTTGCAAAAATACAACTGAACATTCTCTAAATAAACCAATTTGTGCACTCAAAACTGAAATACTAAAGGTACTCTGCTAAACACAGGAAAAGGATAAAATCCTTTTGATTTGCATGATCATACCAAATCTTCCTCCTGTATATGCAAACATCCAAACTTCTGAATCGTTTTTAAAAATCTTAAAAATTCATGTAAAGGATTAAGATACAGTTTCAGTTTATGTACTTCTAAATCTACAGAAACATACATACACATGAATACACACGTAAGCTCATGTGTTCACATAGAAAGTGATGCTAGAAAGTTCTTAAACCTATTTGATTAATATCAGAAGTACATTTTTTGGCAATAGTCATGATTATTTTTCAATGTTTAGTCACAGTTTTACTTTATAGAGAACTCGGTGAATTAATTACAAGAATATAGCAGATGGCCGGTCACGGTGGCTCACGCCTGTAATCCCAGCATTTTGGGGGAGGCCAAGGCGGGCCGATAAGCTGAAGTCAGGAGTTTGAGACCAGCCTGACCAACATGTAGAAACCCTGTCTCTACTAAAAATAGAAAATTAGCTGGGCATGGTGGCCCATGCCTGTGATCCCAGTTACTCGGGAAGCTGAGGCAGGAGAATCACTTGAACCTGGGAGGCGGAGGTTGCGGTGAGCCGAGATGGTGCCATTGCACTTCAGCCTGGGCAACAAGAGTGAAATTCCATCTCAAAAAAAATAAAATAAAATAAATTATACTAGGTAGCCCTTTATAAAAAATAAAATATATCTGTCCATTAAAATGTTCTATAAAGACTTTTCTAAATTACATATTGCAGAAATTATCTTCCAAACAAGTTTTAAACTATATTCAGAAACTGAAATATCTACATTTACTGTTAGATTTTGATTCACACTGAAAATCATTTACTCGTCCTTGACACAAAACCTTTTATTACATCCAAATGATTTTAGCCACCAAAGACATACAGGATTTTTTTTTAAAGTCACAGACAGCTTTAATCTTGGAAGTGCATCATTCCAAAATGTGTGAGTTAAATTTGAAAAGGTCAAATCTGCTGTAATGAAAGCCATTCTTTGGATGTCTTTATAGTTGAAGCAGTCAAAAGTTTATACTGAAAGGCAGAAGAATTAAGTATACAGATAACATAGTTTCTTGTCCAGTGTAGCATCATACTGGTTCAATGAGTTATTTTGTTGTTGTTTTACAAAATGGAACATTTCAAACCATACAAGTAGATTCTGACAGAGCTGTAAATATTATAACACAAACTGAAAAGTTTAATATTCAATATAGTATTAAAAAGCAAAAGAATTATATCTCAATGTGTCTAATAAAATGTATAGCTTTATTTGCTTTTTTATTCCATGAGTATTTCAATGTCTAAATATCACTTTCTATAAGTGGTGTGTTTTCCAATTCATGGTAAAAGAATTGTGGAATTACTGCCAGAATACAATTAAAGCAACCAGTAAATTATTGTAGACATAATTTTTTGTAATTTTTAAGTAGTAGCAAACATTATTAAATATAAAAAGGGTTTTAACAAGTGTCCCTTCTCTTGTCATTTAAACAACTGACATATCCATGCATGATTGTTTTTAATTTCAGGGATTGTTATTAAAACAAAAGAAAATGCACATGATTCAAAATGTACTAAGATTAAATTTTCATTGTTGGTTCACAATAAAGCTAATATTTTAACTTGTTTTATGTCTTTAGTGGTTAGATTTTATTGATAAGACAAATTTGTGCTGTAAGTTGTTGGAGATAAAACCAAATTTCCATCCAAATCTTTCAGAATCTTATAATGAGGGTCTTACAGCTGGAGGATAATCAGAAATAATTCCAAATTAAGGAATTATATGACAAGGTTCATACAGGTGATATATACACAACAAGCATTATATTAGTTCAAATGATACAATGTTGAATATACATATTGTCATGGTTAATTTTTTTTTCTAATTCAGACCGAGTCTGTCTGTGTCACCCAGGCTGGAGTGCAGTGGTGTCATCGTAGCTCACTGTGACCTCAGACTCCTGAACTATCTGTGGTACTTACTATCCACACTGTATACCCATTTTGTTCCTGTTGGGAAATGTCTGAGGAACTCCTACTGGTTGCAAACATTTTTCATCTAATTTATGACTTAGGTAAACTCTACTTGTTCTAATTTCCTTAATAATTCCTTTCAAATTCACCCTTTTTTATTTTTGCGAATAATTTACAGTAAGAAATTATAAACATTAACTATAAAATGTCTGTTGCTTTTGTTTTAATAAGGTGAAGGCTGCTGGCAAGAAACAAAACAAAATCCACACACACAAAAAAAACCTTTAAGACAACTTTCAAGATACCCAAGTACTTTGGTTTTAAGCATTTGATTATATGAGCTCATTAACGAATGTTAATATTTTTTACTGAAATTTGCTTACCTATATTTTTACGCTTCTTATCACTGAGTTGTTTTGTATACCAGTGAGTTTTATTACCCTATTAGTATTCTAAATTGAGTGTGGTTAATAGAAATCCCATAATTATTTTTATTAGATACCTCCTCAAAGTAGTTTTACATTGTTTTATTCTCCTTTCATAGTTTATGATATAATGTGGTACAATAGGCTAATAAATGGTTCTGTTTAGCTAAGTCTAGTCTGTATCATGAAAATGTTAGGTCTAAATTTCTAAACATTACAAACAATTTTTTGAAGAGTTCTGAGTTTCCTAAGAATACAGTACTCCAGACTATCTGAACTTAACATGTAAAAGAGAAGGAAATATATATGAAAATATCATAATTCTTTTTTAGCTATTAGAATTTTTCAGCTGAGGTTTTTATATTGTCACCAATTTAGTGTCACTCCTTTGCAACCTTCAGCTCTCAATGTATAGTTAACACTTTTATTTTCTGGAGATTTTTAGACTTTAAAGAACTCATTCAAGATTGTTGAATAAACAAAGCAGGGGGTGAATTGAAGACTTTCATTTTAAAAGTAAGTGCAGAAAAATTATGAAGATGAGTCCTGATGAATATGAAAAGCAGACAGCACCAAATGCTGGTGAAGCTTGTAGGAATGCAAATGCTACACCGCTTAGGAAGACAGTTCGTCAGCTTTTTACAAAACTAAGCAAATTCTTATCATATAATCTAGCAATCATGCTCCTTAGTATTTACACAAAGAAATTGAAAACATGTCCATACAAAAACCTGCACAAGAATGTTCATAGCAGCTTTTTTTTTCTTTTTATTATTATTATACTTTAAGTTTTAGGGTACATGTGCACAATGTGCAGGTTAGTTACATATGTATACTTGTGCCATGCTGGTGTGCTGCACCCATTAACTCGTCATTTAGCATTAGGTATATCTCCTAATGCTATCCCTCCCCCCTCCCCCCACCCCACAACAGTTCCCAGAGTGTGATGTTCCCCTTCCTGTGTCCATGTGTTCTCATTGTTCAATTCCCACCTATGAGTGAGAACATGCGGTGTTTGGTTTTTTGTTCTTGCAATAGTTTACTGAGAAAGATGATTTCCAGTTTCATCCATGTCCCTACAAAAGACATGAACTCATCATTTTTTATGGCTGCATAGTATTCCATGGTGTATATGTGCCACATTTTCTTAATCCAGTCTGTCACTGTTGGACATTTGGGTGGTTCCAAGTCTTTGCTATTGTGAATAGTGCCACAATAAACATACGTGTGTGTGTGTCTTTATAGCAGCATGATTTATAGTCCTTTGGGTATATACCCAGTAATGGGATGGCTGGGACAAATGGTATTTCTAGTTCTAGATCCCTGAGGAATCGCCACACTGACTTCCACAATGGTTGAACTAGTTTACAGTCCCACCAACAGTGTAAAAGTGTTCCTATTTCTCCACATCTTCTGCAGCACCTGTTGTTTCCTGACTTTTTAATGATTGCCATTCTAACTGGTGTGAGATGGTATCTCACTGTGGTTTTGATTTGCATTTCTCTGATGGCCAGTAATGATGAGCATTTTTTCATGTGTCTTTCGGCTGCATAAATGTCTTCTTTTGAGAAGTGTCTGTTCATATCCTTTGCCCACTTTTTGATGGGTTGTTTGTTTTTTTCTTGTAAATTTGTTTGAGTTCATTGTATATTCTGGATATTAGCCCTTTGTCATAGTAATTGCCAAACTTGGAAGCAACCAAGATGTCCTTCGTTAGGTAAATGGATAAATTGTAATACATCCAAATAATGAAATATTATTCAGCATTAAAAAGAAATGACCTCTCAAGCCATAAAAAGACATAAAGGAAACTCAAATACATGTTTCTGAGTGAAGCCAATCAGAAAATGCTACATACTGCATGACTCCAGCAACAGACAGAACCTTCTGGGAAAGGCAAAAGTATGGAGACAGTTAAAAAAAAATCAGTGTTTGCCAGGAGTTATGGGGGACAGAGGGATGAGCAGGTGGGAGCACAGAGGAATTTTAGGGCAGTGAAACTCTTCTGTATAATACTATAATTATGGATATTATGTTCAGATTTTTTAATAAATAAAATTGAAATTTAAAATAAAATAAGAGGGAATCAGGTTGATTTGTTTCAACTGCAATTCATGATGACAAAGCTCATGTCTTTTTATTTCTCAGAAAAAAAGTATTTCCTGCTCCATTCACTCTCATCCTTTCCCAGAGTAATAGTTCATATTTATTTTCTCTCCTTCCCATTTTCACTCTTTGCTGATGACTGTTTTCTCTTTCACTTGTAAAAAAAAAAAAAAGTGGTAATTTGACAAGAACTTCAAAATCTCCAGTTGCTACATCTGCTCACCTTCATATATCCATACCTACATTCTGTTATCTCTCCTTTTCATATGGGTGAACGGTCTTTGCTTCTAAATAATGTCCATCCCTTACTGTAACTAGATTTTGTGTCCTGTTGTATTAGTCAGGATTCTCTAGAGGGACAGGACTAATAGGATAAATGTATATATAAAATGAGTTATTTAAGAGTATTGACTTGCACAATCACAAGGTGAAGTTCCACGATAGGCTGTCTGCAAGCTGAGGAGCAAGAAAGCCAATCTGAGTCCCCAAATCCGAAAAGTGGGGAAGTCAACAGTGCAGCCTTCAGTCTGTGGCCGAAGGGCCTGAGAGCCCCTGGCAAACCCCGGGTGTAGGTCCAAGAGTCCGAAAGCTGAAAGAACTTGGAGTTTGATGTTTGAGGGCAGGAAGCAACCAGCACAGGAGAAAGGTGGAGGCCAGAAGACTTAGCCAGTCTAGCCCTTCCATGTTCCTCTGCCTGCTCTATCCTAGCTGCACTGGCAGCTGATTAGAGGGTGCCCACCCAGACTGAGGGTGGGTCTGCATCTCCAAGTTCACTGACTCAACTATTAATCTCCTTTGGTGACACCCTCACAGACACACCCAGGAACAATACTTTGCATCCTTCAATCTAGGTGACACTCAGTATTATCCATCACACCTGTTATCTACTCATGCCTATCATTCCAGCAATTTTCTTGCTGCTTTTTCTGCATCTGAAATTTTAATTCCTCCACCAAGTTCTTCACATCAAAAAAACAGAAAAGAATGTATTTCATTTAATGTGAAAAAAACCAACAAGTCTTAAAGAGCTAATGAATAAGTTTATCTCAAACGTTTGATAACTTTAATTATAACTTTAATATTCACAGCTTATATTTATCAATATATTGTCATAGGAAAAGAAAAAAGACTTCCCATAAACTAGAAGAAAATGTAAAATATAACCAACATATAAACAGCAGTGTGTTAATATCCAGAGTGTATAAAGAATAATACAAATAACACAAATAGTGAACAAAGGATACAGATATTATACAAAATATGAAAACATGAATAGACAGTTAATATATAATGCTTAATATTGGCAATGAGGGAAATGCTATTAAGTATAGAACAGGATGATGTTTTACATTAGCCAGTTTGACAAAAATTTAAAATTTCAATCACAACTGTCAGAGAAGTTATAAAACAGGAGACACTTACACATGACTTGTAAGTAATGAGATGGGGAAGGCAACATAGAAGTCACTGCCTCACAATCAATGGGGTTTACTCAATTCACTAGTCAGTAATGTGTGCTGTCAGTTTCAAGCTTCACACTCATTTTGTGCTTTTTGTGAGAGTAATAGTTTAACAAAAATATAATTTTTATCAGTCTCACAATAAATTTGACCTAACATTTTATGTGATTTAATTCCTTTAGACCCCATTATTTTATTATGGCTAATTTCCTATGTTTTAATTTGTAGATACATACAATAACTCTAAAAGACAGAAATATTCTGCAACATCAGTTATCTCTGGGAGTGAAAGTGGGAGGAAGTTTTTTTGTTTTGTTTTTGTTTTTGTTTTTTTACTATGTATTACTTACCTTTTAAATTTTACACTAGGATAATGTATTACTATTTTGTAACAAAATTAAAATACAACATTTTAAAAAGTTTTAAATGAAAGTAAAAAGGTCAGTAGATAAGAGATTCTGTCTATAATCAGGAGCTAATGACTGATTCCACTATAAACAACTAGAAAACTAGACAAATTATATAAAACAATCATTTTCAAACATTAGACAATCAGCAACTAAGGACTGTTTTTCTCCAGTTAAGAAGAGAAATAATGTAAGCCCTACAATAGCCCCTTATTTCTCTCTGGGGATACTTACTAGACCACACCATTGACAGCAGAACCCAGACAGAGCTTGGAGAAATCCCTGAGTTGAAGAAAGAAATATTATTTTAGGAGGGCTATGTGAGCATCTCAGATTTAAAGTAATGAACTATACAAAGAAATAGCTCCAGAAATCACCATAGGTTTCCCCTGAGTGACCCAGGGACTGGCTAGTTGACTGAGCATACAGCCCTGGATCTCATGTCTAATTCCCCTCCTGAATGGTGGACATTCAGGATCACACCTTGAGCCGTCTTCATATCTGCAAATGACAGATTTTTTTCTGCCCTTCAGGACTGCATAAACCTGTGCAAATACTGTGTGTACTTTTTATGAAAAGCACACATAATTTCACAAGCAAATAGCATTTCCTGTGTTTTGGAGGATTAGCTGAAGTTTTGGAATTCAGAGTTATGGGTTAGACATTTCCTGTGTTTTGGAGGATTAGCTGAAGCTTTGGAATTCAGAGTTATGGGTTAGACACTTTACTCGCTTCACCTTTCTCTGCATACCTGTACCTGATTTTTCCTCTTTTTTATTTATTTTTTGTTTGTGTGAGACAGAGTCTCACTCTGTCACCCAGGCTGAAGTGCAATGGCCTGATCTTGGCTCACTGCAACATCCTCCTCCTGGGTTCAAGAGATTTATAAAAGAACAACATAAATTCCTGTGGAATCCCCCTTTTACTTAAGAATTTAATATCATCGAATTAGTTTAACAAGGCTGCTTTTTTGTGAGAGGCTGTGGTTGCATTCAAAAATTAGAATGAGAACAATGACTTGTAAAAATTCAACATTTTTATTCATTCATTTATTTATTTGAGAGGGAGTCTCGCTGTGTCACCCAGGCTGGAGTGCAGTGGCGTGATCCTGGCTCACTGCAACCTGGGCCTCCCGGGTTCAAGGGGTTCTTCTCCCTCAGCCTCCCGAGTAGCTGGGATACAAACATGCGCCACCATGCCCGGCTAATTTTTGTATTTTTAGTAGAGGGTTTCACCCTGTTGGCCAGGCTGGTCTTGATCTCCCCACCTTAGGTGATCCACCCACCTCAGCCTCCCAAAGTGCTGGGATTACAGGCATGAGCCACCACACCCGACCAAAAGTCAACACTTGAAACTACCACCTGTTACATTCACTGTGTCTATGATTGGACATGTTTTTCAGTGGCCACAAAATTATAAAATGGACACAGAACACTCTTCAAAAAATGAAGGAAGTTCTTTCTTCTTAAAAGGATTATAAGGCCAGGCGCGGTGGCTAACGCCTGTAATCCCAGCAATTTGGGAGGTCGAGGTGGGCAGATCACCTGAGGTCAGAAGTTCGAGACCAGCCTGATCAACATGTTCAAACCTCCTCTCTACTAAAAATACAAAAATTAGCCGGGCCTGGTGGTGGGCGCCTGTAATCCCAGCTACTAGGGAGGCTGAGGCAGGAGAATCACTTGAATCTGGGAGGCAGAGTGTGGTGTTCCAAGATCATGCCACCGCACTCCAGCCTGGGCAACAAGAGCAAAACTCCATCTGAAAGGAGGGGGGAGGATTATAAATATAATTCAACCTGGCACCTAAATTAATTTTGGTTCATATGTGTGTGCTCGTGTGTGTGTGTGTGGATGTGTGGATGGCAGTAAAGGGTAAGAAGGAAAGGGGATAAAAAGGGAGATGGTCTAACATTTTCAGCACATTTTTTAAATACACAAAACATGTACAGAAAACAATGGTGCAGTGAAAAAATATTTCAAACTGGAAAAGAAAATTGACATTTTTAAAGATTTTATTATGTATTATTAAATATATATTAAATAGAAATGTTATAAAATTTAGCATCCCTATCTCCCAGTCTCTGTGAGAGGTTAGAAACCTAACTTTCCTAAGCCATAATTAAGCAAACACACCTGGTCTAATCACATGGACCAGCCTCTCTCCTAACATCATGCAGGAAGCTTCAGTAGCTCATACAAAACTCTCCCACCTTTCATTTCAACAGATATGTCAGCTGATACAATTACACAAGAATTGTATAAGATGTTAGACCGAATCTCACAATCACACAGCCTGATTATTAACCCTTCTGCATCTTGCTCATGTAAATGTATCTACATTTTCTATGAACTGAATAGCTTAGAAATGTATGTCATGCGTGTATTACAGTGTAAGTTATTGTACTACAGAAAGATGGACTTTTTTTAACTCCCATTTTCTGCCTAGGAATTGCCAATATTTTTTGAGAATGGCAAGTGTTTCCAAGCATTCAGAAGTGGAGAGTGTAGGAAATCCACTGCAGGATGAAGTCTGTTTGTCATCCTCTCAGTTTCAACTGCTCTCCCTCCCTCATCTCTCCCTCTTTCATTGATGAGTATAGAAGATCAGTCACTTTTATATGAAATGAAAATCAATGAAACTACGGTATTGATTTGATTATCCAACCAACCATTTATTGAGTGTTCATTACAAGTCAAATTGTGTTCTGGAGAACAGCTCAGGAAATGAATGTTTGACATTGATGTACATAACAGAAATACGAACATACCATTAAAAAATCAGACCTCTTATGACAATCCAGATTCTCATGTAAGTTTTGTGAAGCTCTTTCAAGATGAGAATGCAACAGTTCAAAAAAATTAAACAAGTCATTCTTGAGACAGAAAAGTGGAATTAGAAGATCATATATGGCTGTTTCACTAGCTGAAATATTAAGTACTGGTTTTAGTCAATTGACAGCCACATAATTCTTAGTTTTATATACTAATATTCATCAGAAATTAAAAACTTTAAAAAATACTCCTGTCTCATTCTACTAATTCTAAAATTTCATTTATTTGGTTATATTTCTCCACCTGGCCTTGAATACTTCTTGCCTGCCCAGCATTGTTTAATTCATGTCTAATTTGTTTACTTGGTTTCGTTACTTTTTACCATGTTTGATACACTTCTTATGAAACAAGCGTGTAGAAATGTTTACAAGTTTATGGTCCTCACTCCTCCAAATCCTTAATGGCGGCACCCAGCAGATACATACAATATAAACATACACACACAAACCCGCACACACCCATACTCACCCACCTACACCCAGGCACACCCACGCACACCCAGGGCCCGCACACACCAGGCACACCTGCACACACCAACGCACACCTGGGCACACCCAGACTCACCCGCACACACCCAGACATACCGCACACATCCAGACTCACCTACACACAGGCACACACACACACACCCATACCCACCTACACGCAGACACACAGACACACACCACTGTCTCTCCAGTGGATCAACACATAAAACACTCTACAGGCAAAGACATTGTACATCAGCGACCTCAGTGCACTCCACGCTTCAGTAAATTATCAGGACTGTTCAATTGAGGTGCGTCTACAGAGATTTCTAAGGCCATTTGAGTGCTAAGCTATCTAACTAGTGGTTGGGACCCTATTTGAATAATGCATTAAATACAACTCTTGAGGCTCTGAAGACTTTCTGTGCTTTCCAGTGAAGGAGTTACAAGATCCTGAAAACCCCAAGTTTGTTATATCCTTTAATACATAAAACTGATATCAATATGAGGATACTTTGTATTTACTTCTATTTGTGTTAATTTTTTCTCTGCTTATACGTTTTTATCTAACTGGGAGTAAGAAACGTTAGGAAAAAAGAAGACAGGAAGTAAAATTCCCTTGATTACACTGTGCTTTGGCTCAGTAACCCTGCACTGCACATATACACTATAAATTCGTGTCTTGGGGGACCACTTTGGTATTTTCATTTTAATAGCTCATTCTGGAGAATATATTTGAATGGATCATGTATTACAACGGATTTAAATGACCCATGTAGAAACGAGTTTTCAAAAATATGTCTGGAGCCTGGATACTGCCAAATCATTTATCATCATAGATTAATAAAATACTAGCCATTAGTTACTCAGAAATTGTTCAATACATCTAAGACAACTTAGACATAAATAGTTATGAGTGAGTATGGCTCATTATTAATGTTTGTAAAAATTAATGCTGTCATTTATGGTTGATAAAAATTAGAAATTAACTTTGATAGAGATAAATGAAACTGAAAGCAAGAAAATAGATGTGGAAAAATGTTTTATAGATAAGATTTTATGATGAAATTGTGTTCAACATGAATTGAATGTGTTTTGTATGCTACATCAGCAGTTAAATCATGACAGACTTTTTAATATTTCATTAACTTCAAAATGTAACTTAGCAGTGAAACAATCTGATACAATGAATTGGGATAATGGGTAAGGATTGGTGTAAGCTGAAATCAGTACTACACTTTTAAAACTATGTTTCTTTTTGTATAAATACAAACACCATAGAAGCTGTCGATAAATTAATTGTACAATGCCTATCATAATACTTAAAGTGAAAGAAAATCAATAAATGTTTGGTGAATAGAATTGGTGAATTGCTTTCATTTTATACAATTTTCTGTTCATTTTAGGGCTTACCAAAATTTGCAACTCTGAATAAGGCCCAATTATTCATTCCTTCAAATAGAACAAGACTCCAAGAATACATGTGTGCTTTTTTTCACTCAAATATTCCAGTCTATCTGCTCCAAATCATACTAATCTTTCTAGAGTCTGGGACAGGTCCTGGTCTCAAGGGCACTGTTAACCACCGTCACCATCTTTTGTGCCTCAAGGTGTTCAACCTTCCTTTTACTTGAATGATTTTGGAAAAGTGTCATTTCATAATACTTTAAGCAACTCAGATGTCTTTTTCACTGAAAATCATATTCTTTTTTTCCAGAAAATGGTATCAACCTCTACCTACACCTGACATCTCAGTGTAATTCTTAACATTTCCTTCTCCTTCACATCTCCATTTCCAATCACCAAGTGTTGTCAGGCTTTACCTTCTCTGTTTCTTCAATGAATTTTTCTTTATTGCCATCATGGATTCCAGCCCATCACTCTCTCACCCGGGCTACGGTGAGCACCTCTAAAGTGCTTTCCCTGATTCTTTCTCCAAAAAAGGTTTCTGTGCTATATCCAGAATGACTTACTTGAAATGTAAATACAATTTACCTTGTACGTTACTCTTTTAAAAACTCCCAAAGACTTCACATCGGTAGTAGGATAAGTAGCAAGAGTCCAATATCGGGTTCAAGTAGTACAAAATGTGTTTCTTTTATTTGTCTCTACCCTCCTCTTGTGGCATGAACATCATTGATGTAAACAATTCAGTAATATTTTATTCCTTAAATGTAATACGCTTTTTGTCTCCTGGACTTTGGTCTTCTTATTCATATGCTTTTCCCACTACCATCCCATATTTATATAATTAGCTCTTACTCTTATTTTGCTCATCAGTCATCCAGACCAAGGGAAGCCTTACCTGATATCCCTAAATATAAAAGGCTTTCATAGCAGTGTATAGCTTTTCTCTGTAGTAGGGATTATTTCAGTTATAATGTTTTTATGTTTTTGTTATTTTTATTACTATGTATAATAAATCTGAGCATGCTTTTTGACAATAGGTCAAAAACTTTGATACAATTAGTAATTCAGTACATATTTTTTTCTATAAGTCATGATTCTAGAGATTGAGGAGAAAAATGCAGAAGATAATCTTTCACAAGTGGAAGGATAAATAGCCAAGCAATATTGATCTACCCATACATCTCTCAAAAACTGAAGATATTCCCTGTTTTCAGGAGGAAGCAGGGACAGGGAGTTTCTTGCTTGTTATCCTTCCAACTCATTCTTTTTATGGAAAAAGTAATCTGATAAATGGCACAGAAAAGTTCGATTTTTACTGGTCTTCATTAATAAGGTGGTGATTCCAAGAAGTTGAAATAAAGAGACTTCAGAGCCTGTCTCTGTCAATCGCTATCTTTGGGCTCTTGAAACTGCTTGTTGCACAAAATAGGGAGCCTTTGTGTAAGAGCCTTATAGGCAGGCTCAGTCCAGCTACTAGTTTCATGAATCCAACTTTTCCTAGCATGACAGAATGTCAGAATCCTTTGAGCCAAAAGTAAATAAAGATGAATACACACACAAATATACCCATGCACACACACACACACACACACACACACACACACACACACCAGCTTCTTGCATTCATTTTATAATTGCTGAATCATTTATGAGAAGTGGTTTGATTTTGTGTTTTCAATCTACCAATACTTGCATAGGCTCTGGCTGCGAAAATTTAGTCAAACTTTAGCATTTGAGAAACCATTCCCTGCTGAGAGGGAGAAGATCTAGATACAGCCTTTACATGATCAGTAGACATGTGAATGTTTTTAACCAGAGGGAGGAAAATGGCTTTCACATGGTTGTGTAGCTGGTTTTAACAGTAGCCTGCAGTGGCTTTTTCACAGACGTAAATGTTACTAGTTATTATTAGGCTTCAGAGCATTAGGTTGTGGTTTTAATTTGCTTATGTTAGACATGAGAAGGTAGTACTATCCTAGATGCCCTAAATATTGTTCCTTGTTACTTCTTCCCACTGAATCCAGAGGTAATTTGAGGTCTGTGTCTAAAATGATCTTATATTCATGTGTTTGCCACAGATTTCTGGAGCTTCCATTCTGAACATGGTCTCAAGTTGGCTCTTGAGGGCTAATTTCATTACACATGTTCGTAGGCATAAATTTGAATTTATGGAGGATTGTCTTGTACATCTCACAGAATCTGGATTTACTACCAAGAGATTGTAAACTTTATCAAAAAGAAGATAAAGAGAAATAAGAGTTCTTGCTGTATAGTTCTTGCAGGTACACGGTTTCTCAAATGCTAACTCACCTTCTTTGAGTTATGCCTATCAATGCTCCTCAAAATAGCGAGAGTATGAAATGTCTGTAACTAGTTCACAATGAGAGAAGTAGCTTTTACTAGAAATTAATACATTACTTTTTCATTTAGTAACTGTTCCTACAAAAATATGTTTGCTGAATAAATGAGCATGTTTGTTGACATACTTGATTTGCAGTTTGTGTCAGCAGTCTAGAGACCAAACCCTAAGCCCCACTGAAAAGTTGAATAGAATTATTTGACAGTTAAGTATCACTGGAAAAGCCTGCCTCTAGGTCTCAGGAAGTGATCCGGTTGATCATGTGTTTTCAGTGTGTGGTCATAATACAACTGTGTATCAGTAGTGTACATTAGACACTTTATGCACTCTACATATATTTTCTCATTTGATCCTTCAGTACATGTATGAGATGGGAAATAGACTTTTACAATCAAAATGTACTAGTTTTATTACCAGAAAAATAATGAAAAATAATGTTAGCATAAAATGTTGCATTTCAATAAGGCATTGTAATTCCAAATTATTTTGTTAACTCAGTTGAAAGTGGAATTTTTCCTTGAACATGCTATTGAGTTTAATTTTTCCAATAAGCCAAAGACCAAAAACCTCATTACAATGCCAATGTTATAGAGATCCTTCTTCCAATTAAAGTTACCAAAGGTAATTGCTCCTGCCATAATGAGAAGATACTGGGTAATTTTTTTTAAAAAACCCATATTTTTGTTTAAAGCCATCAAAAAACTGTGGGCCTAAAATTTCAATGGACTAGATTTTAGAGAAAAGCCCTTTCTAGGTGATCACAGATTAGCAGTGGAGTCTATCTCTGAGGACATTTGCTGAACACTGGGAATACACAAAATATTCAATCTACAGGGAACTGCAATAGGGACTGAAAACTAGAAAGATCATGTGGTCTTGCACCTACTTATTTTCACTTAAGAGACAAGGTCTCATGTCACCCATGCTATAGTGCAGTGGAGTGATCATAGCTCATGGCAGCCTCAAACTCCTGGCCTCAGGTGATTCTCCTGCCTCAGCCTCTCCAGTAGATGGAATTACAGGCACACAACATCATGCCTGGCTAATTTTAAATGTTTGTTGTAGTCACAAAAACCCAGTATGTTGCCCAGGCTTGTCTAGAACCCTTGACCTCGAGTGTTTTTCCTGCCTTGCCTCCCACCCCTCCCTGCACCAAAGCACTGGTATTAATTACAGGTGTGAGTCACCACACCTGGCCTCCCCTAGCATTTAGATACTAAATTCTGTTGGACAAATGAGTAAAAAATAAAAGTAGTATTCTTAGTATTTCCTTCCCATAAACCCTTGGGATTGTTTAGTGTATCTTATATCTCACATAGAAGACCATTCCTCCATCAAACTATGCAAGAGAAGTATTCAAAATTTGATTTTTGCCCTACAATAATCTCTATGCTAAAGCTCATTGTTTGATTTTGACAATGTCTGTTTTTACATCATAGCTGCAGAAAATTAATCACATTCTTTACTTCATGAGATATTATCATTATTCTTTCCTACAAGTTTCTCTTGGTTTTACATATTTATTTGATTTTTCTTTTTCCTTATCCTTTGTCATACACAGGCACTCTAATGTGTTTGATATAGGTTCTTTACTCTCAAATCTTACAAAATAAGAAAGTTGTTTTCTGAGTGTGTGTATGTGTATGTACATGAACGTATACATTTTTCTTAAAGAGTATTGTGCCATAAATATAACTTTATTTCTATTTTTTCCATGGAGCGTCACATCCTTCATGCATCCCCACACTGCTGTAGGTTATTTTAGGTTTGTTTATTCCCCTGTGGCTGCTGCATAGTTTTCAATAAAATGAACCAACCACATTTATCCTATCCAGTTTTGCAGTAGAATTCACATTGATACCTTGCCAACAAAAGATTCACTTCCATAAATAGTATCCTTAGGAAGACACTGGTCATGTGTCACTATTTGTCAGGGGCTGTGTTAGTCTGTTTGTATTGCTATAAAGAAATACCTGAGGCTGGGTAATTTATTTTAATTAGAAAAGATGTTTATCTTGATTCAGGGTTTTGCAGGTTGTACAGAAATCATGGCAATGACATCTACTCTGGGTGAGGTCTCAAGAAGCTTACAATCATGGCAGAAGTTGAAGGGGAGTCAGTGTGTCACATGGCCAGAGAGGGAGTAAGAGAGAAGAGGGAGAGGTCCCAGGCTGTTTTAAACAGTCAGATCTCTCATGAACTCACTGAGCAAAAACTCACTTACCACCAAGGAAGTGGTGCTAAATCAAGCTTGTCCAACCCACAGCCTGTGGGTCAAATGCAGGCCCAAACAGCTTTGAATGTGGCCCAAGACAAATTTGTAAACTTTCTTAAAACATTATGGCGTATTTTTGTGTGATTTTTTTTTTAGCTCATCAGCTATTGTTAGTGTTAGTTTATTTTATGTGTGGTCCAAGAAAATTCTTCTTCCAATGTGGTACAGGCAAACCAAAAGATTGGACATTCCTATGCCAAATGATTCATAAGGGATCCACCCCATGATGCAATACCTCTCACTGGGCCTCACCTCCAACATTGGGGATCACTTTTCTGCATGAGATTTGGAGGGGACACACATCCAAACTATATTAGGGATATATACCTATCATTCAGATAGGTTGTAGAGCATGCATTTTTTTTTTGAGATGGAATCTCGCTCTATCACCCAGGTTGGAGTGCAATGGTGTGATCTTGGCTCACTGCAGCCACCGCCTCCGGGGTTCAAGCGATTCTCCGGCCTCAGTCTCCTGAGTAGCTGGGAATACAGGCGTGTGCCATCATATCCAGCTAATTTTTGTATTTTTAGTAGAGATGGGTTCACCATGTTGGCCGGGCTGGTCGTGAACTCCTGACCTCAGGTGATCCGCCTGTCTCCGACTCCCAAAGTGCTGGGATTACAGGTGTGAGCCACCGCTCCCAGCCTCAGGGTATGCATATTTTCATATGTCCTGCCATGTTATTTTCCAAAATGTTTGCAGCCATTTAATTTTCCATCCATTGCCCATAAAGGTTGTTTCTCCTCCTATCCTCATCACACAATGTTATCTAGGATTGTTACATTCTCTAAGCAAGTGGTGAAAATACAGATCTCATTGTATTTGTGCATATTTGTGTTTTTCAGATTGCTAATAATGTATTGAAATTTGTTGGCCCATTTTTCTATTGAGTTTACTATCTTCTTTGTTGATTTGAATATTAATAATATTCACGTTGCCTTATCTAGGCATTGTCAGCATTTTTTATTACTCTGTTACATGTCTGCTAACTTTGTGTGCCAGGCTTTGTTGAAATGAGTCTTTGTGATTCTTATACTTCTTCTAGAGTTTATGTATTTAATTAATTGTTTTGGTTTAGCAAATCTTGTATTAAAGTGTAACAACAGACCAAAATCTATGTTTGTTGGGTTCATTCAGAGTTAGAATTTGGATAACTTTTTGGTGTATAAATTCTTTTATCATAATAAAGAATGGCTATCATAATGCAATATGATTATTTCTGATAATCCTTATTGTTTGGTAGTCTACTTTGTTTATGTGGACAGGAGGACAAGACCTGAATGTCCTTGACAAACTAGCTTTCTGTACCTCCTAATTCTCAGAATAGCTGTAGAATATTCCAAGAAGACAATCTCCTGAGATGAAGAGAAAAACTGTCTGGGACAGTCTGGGCTCTGTTCTTGTTGCTCCTAGAACAGGATATTCCTGAAACTCTTAAACTCAGAGAGCCAACTAGCACATGGGGTATAAAACTTAGTGGAGAACTTAGGGTTTCCTCAGCTTCAGTACACAGTGGGGTATGTGCAGAGGAGACTCCATCAACACTGGGCAACTTTTCTGACCTCAAGCGTCAGGCTTGCCATAGAACTTAGGCTTTTGCTGATTCTTTCTGCCCCTCTTTGAGTAATAAATTTGGTTTGCCTGACTTACTGTGTGAGCATTCTTCTGTTTCTGGAAGCTTGGTTTATATAAGACCTACTGCTAGACCTAGGAATCTATGCAACGTGGAAGTGTCATAAAGGTAAATAAGAAGCAACTTAACGAGTTGAAAACTAGCATATATGACATGGGTCCACTGCACCAAGGGGCAAAATGATCCTGACAAAAAGGCCACATATGACTATTCTAGACACATTCTCGAAGAACAAGGATGCTAAAACTCAGAGAGATCTGAAGATCTTATCCAAGCCAACAAGAGGCTAATAAAGCAAGGGAATTCCACTGTACTCTGATTCAAGAGTGCAAGCTTCATCTCAGAGAAGAGCAATGCAATGGACCCGGCAATCAGACCAGAAAGACCCTCTGCCACAGAGAAAGCAGAGGTCTAGAGAACAGCATGAAGACAATAAGAGACTTGAGACTCACTTTCACTTTGCCCTGAGGCCACAGAAAGCCCAAAGCATCTGAACATCTTCTTGGAGGCATTTTCCTAAAAGAGAGCTATTGAAACTTGAAGAAAAATGTGAATCAAGAAACTAAATTTAAAGATACATTATTTTCTCCAACCCTTCCTCACAAATTAACCACAGAATGAGTCTAGTGAGATAAAGCATATCATTTACACAAAATACAGAAGTTATATGGTCTTTCTGTGAGCAGAAATATGTTCAAATTTTACTCCTTAAATTTATTTTCTTTTACTGCTAGAGACAGTAATTTTCACTTGATCATTACTTTATTTTATAATTATCTCTATTAAGTTTGTGTTAGCCCACTCCTGGGTATCTACCTAAAGGAAAAGAAGTCATATGAAAAAGACACTTGTACACACATTTATAGCAACAAAATTTGCAGTTGTAAAAATATGGAACCAGGTTAAGTGTCTATCAGCCAATGAGTGGATAAAGAAAACATGGTATGTATACAGCATGGAATACCACTGTACCCTGAAAAGGAACCAAATAATGGCATTTGCAGCAACCTAGATAAAGTTAGAGATGATTGTTCTAAGTGAAGTAACTCAGGAATACAAAAAAACAAACATTGTGCATTCTCACTTATAAATGGGAGCTAAGCTATGAGGCTGTAAAGCATAAGAATGATATAATGGACTTTGGGGACTTGGAGGGAAGGTTGTGGTGGTGAGGAATAAAAGACTACACACTGGGTACAGTGTATATGACTCGAGTAATGGGTACACCAAAATCTCAGAAATCACCACTAAATAACTTTTCCATGTAACCAAAAACCACCTGTTTCCCAAAAACAATTGAAATAAGGTAATATATATGAAAACAATGATAGTCTTGAGGTGCAACATTCACTGGGTTTTGTATGGGAGAAAAACAGCTAAAATCAAACACATGGATAGGCAGTCAGAACAGTGTCCATCATATGCATAGTAAAATTAATATGAGGGCAAACATTCATGAGTGGAGTCCATTTGGAATATCCTGCGGTGAGGATGTATGCCCTAGGGCCCACATAACTCATATTAGGGAGAAAACATATAATTTTACTCAATGTGAAACCATCTTTGCAAATAACTCAATCCGTGCTGTGCAGATGCAGTCCTGTACTGTAGAGACTAAGAATAAGAATCGTCAAAGTGGAAAAACCTCTGCCCCTGCTCCAAACTCTGCTTCCTATAGGAGTAGTACTACTGGAGAGAAAAGCCATACATGTCCCAAATGTGGGAAAGCCTTTACTTATCAGTCATTTCTCATGAGACATATGAAAATTCACACTGGAAAGAAACCTTATGAATATAACAAAAGTGGGAAAGGTTTTAGATATTCCCTACACCTTAATAAACATTTAAGAAAGAGCATTCTGGAGAAGCCCTATGAATTTAAGGAATGTGGGAAAGACTTCAGCAAGCCTCAAGACATGCACGTATAAGGAGTCATGCTGGAAAGAAACCCTATAAATGTGACAAATGTGGAAAAGACTTTGCAAAGTCATTGGAATTAAAAGCTATCATCTTAAGAGATACAATAGTGAGAAACCCTGTGAATGAAAGGTGGGAAAATCATCATTAATTTTTTCACCATACTGAATATGTGAGGAGGACATATAGGAAGGGAGCTCAATGAGTTAACATGCACGAGAACATCTTTCCTGAACTCTCATATCTTACAGAAGTGCAAAAAGAAACACTGTGAAAGTAAAGTCTATGGAAAGCCTTTCATGTTCATTTACCTTGAATAGATATTTGTTCTCACACTGGAGCGAAACTATGAAAGTAAGGAATATGACAAAAAAAGACTCAGTATTGCCTCAGACTCATAGTTCATACAAGAAGTCACACTGCAGAGACTTCTTATGGAAGTAAAAAATGTAGAAAAGACCTCTTTAAACACGTATCCCTCCTGTTACACATGATTCCATACCCTGGAGGGAGACTACAATTGGAATAAATAAAGCAAGCTTTCAGTTCCAGCTCTTCACTTATTGGGCATGAATGAGCACAGGGTAGGACTGAAGCACTGTAAATGTGAACAGTTCCTGCCATGCCGTTATCATTGTCTTATCCCTCAATTAGAACTCAAATTCATAATTTTGTAGTTTTTCCTTTCCTAAAAAATGGTACAAGATGATGGATATCTGTCTTTGCATCCTTTCAGCTCTACCACCTTAATGTTGCTATGTAGTAGTTTTGTTACAATTCACTTACATACACATGGTTTCATTTTCAATGTGAAGCCCTCTTTGAGCTCCATTCAGTTCAGATTTAGAATTCGTGTGCTCCATGATACCTTTTTTGTCTTGGTCACTATTTGACTGCATTGTGGTCAGAGTACTCAGTTTTAATGGTACTGATTTGGGGTACCCGTTATGACTTTCATTTTGGTCTAATGTGGCCAGTT
The DNA here is from genome assembly GCF_028885655.2 of Pongo abelii. Lineage (NCBI taxonomy): Eukaryota > Metazoa > Chordata > Mammalia > Primates > Hominidae > Pongo > Pongo abelii. The sequence goes on from NC_072000.2 coordinate 22,093,699, forward strand.
CTGTCCATTTCCCTGCTATATCCATTATTCTCATCTTCTTTACTAAGGGAACATAGATTCACATTTTAAAAGGAGCACTGTTGAAATGCCTTTATTTATTTATCCTTCTTTTATCATTTAATTTATGATTTTTTTGAAAAATGGTCTCACACTGTCTCCCAGGCTGGAGTGCAGGGGGCATGGTCAGAGCTCACTACAGCCTTGAACTCCTGGGTTCATGTGACCTCCCAGCTCAGACTCCTGAGTAGGTAGGACTGCAGGCATAACAGGTGTGCACCACCACGCCCAGCTTTTGTTTTGTTTTTGTAGGTACTGGGTCTCACCATGTTGCCTGGACTGGTTTCAAATTCCTGGGCTCAAGTGATTCTCCCACCTTGGCCTCCCAAATTGCTAGAATTACATAAATGAGCCACCATGCCTGGCCCTGATTAATGTCTTTAAGGGTTTCCCAGCTTTTCTCATAACTGCAGTGAGCAGAGCTTATAGTCCTGGCCAATGTGAAATGCAGAATTCACTGGTCTGGATTTCTGAAAATCTGTTTGGAAAGGGGAGAGTTATTGTTCCTCTTTTCTCTTAACCAAGTTCCATTTGCTCTCTCTGCTTGCTGCTCTCTGGAAATAGGATGAAATGCCCTGAGTCGGGTTTAGCACCTTGAAGGCCATTGGAATGATGGTCCCAACAACACAACCTTCAATCTACAAAATGTCTCACTCCCCAATGGCATGTTGGGTATCCATGGCTGCCCTGGACTATTTCTGGACTTACTTCATGAAATTAACCCCTTGTAGAATTAAGAAACATTTTAGGAGAGATGTTTATGAGATTAAATCATAAACCTGAAAAATGAATAAAACATATTGTAAAAATGAAGAGAACAACCAAATGGGCTTGCAGATTCTGACTGGCCACAATCATCCTTGACGCTTGTCCCCATGGATGCCTCACCTACTGTGACACTTGTAGAGCTGGCAGCCATCACTCAAGGAATCAAAACACATTGGCCTCTACTGCAGCATCAGGGAACAAAGCAAAAACAGCCTGTCAGCTCTCAAGAGACACACTTATGTGTATAAACATATGTTACATAAATTTATTCAGTGACTTTGAGATATCTTACACTAAACAGATAAAATTAATTAAAACTAGTGCAAATTTCTGGCAACAGTACTCCAACTCCCCATTATTTATCCAGGGCTTGAAAATTGGCACACATCACAGATCCTTCAGTCATTCTCTGAATCAGGAGGAGAAAAGAGGAGAACAGAGACAGCTCACTGTATGTGCCAGGCACTGGGCTGAGAGCTGCGCCTACATCGTCCCACTTGATGCTTGCTGTAACCCTGCAAGATAAAAGTAAAAACTCACACACACACAAACTCACACATACACACACATGCTCAAGCACATACTAGAAACTACAGAACAAAGAAAGCATTGGCAACTAATAGAAGTATAGTGCTGGCCAAGCACAGTGGCTCATGCCTGTAATCTCAGCACTTTAGGCCAGAAGTTCAAGAGAAGCCTGGGCAACATAGCAAGACACCATCTCTACAAAACATTTTCTAAGATAAAAATTATTTTTAAGAAGGTATAATGCCTAAGGGCTCAGGGAAGCAATACCTTTATGGTTGTATGGTAAGCAGCAGGCAAGGCTGCTTATCAGACCAAAGTGGTAGTAATTCCAGGGTTCCTTTGCACACTTAGCCAGGAGCCTGGTTCAGTTTATCCTTTCTACAGCTCTAAAGCTCTTGCAGGTGGGACCTAAGCATAAGAGAAAGTGATATTATGCAGGACTCTCTTGACTTCAAGTGAGTCCTTGACTCACTTAACCTAACCTGATCCAGCAGAACATTGAATTATTTGTCGATCACAGCTAAAAATGTCCATGAGTAGATGGCTTCTGGCTCAGTGGGATCAGGGGTCAACTAATTTCAACCAAGGCTCATTCTGTCCCTTCATTTCCTGGGTCAGCTCTGTTTTTCAGGCAGGCTATTTTGAGAGAGCAGCAAAGATGGTCCCATATATTTCTTATCACTTACTTCCTTGCAAGTAGCTATTCCAATAAAAAGAAAGCACCCCATTCAAGGCAGTTTCATCAAAAGTGCAGGGATGACTTCCATGAGCCCAGCTTGGATCACATGCCCATCCCTGAATGAATTACCCAGCTGATCTGATTGCCCAGGGTGGGTCAGCCCTTCTCAAATCACATGGACTAGAAATGGAAGAGTGGTCCTCCCATGGAAAAAAAAAGAAAGAAAGAAAGAATAGTGAGAAAGGAATATGGGTGGGATGGCCTCATCTCTTTATAAAAAGTATGACCATATTTGTATTCTTTTGTACACTCATTTATATAGTCACTGGGAAAAAAATTGAGAAAAACCCACACACGACTTTCTACATGCCTGCATGCTTTGTTTTCAACACCGAGCTGTGATAAATTTAATTCTTAAAACAAAACTTTGAAAACGAATAACAATTTGGACAATGGGGACACTCAGCTGATGCAGCACAGGTGAGCAGTTCTTCCTTTGTGCCCATGAAGACACAATTCCCAGGAGCCCGCCTGTGGTCTCCTAAGACAAGCATGCAGGCTGCCCACTGGCTGCAGTTCCACCTTTCCTTTCCTGGACTCTTAGGAAGAAACAAGTTCTGAATTCAGCTGAACCGAGTTCAAGTTCAGGCACTGTGACTCACTGGGTAAGTCTCTTGCTCTCCTTGAGTCCCATATCTTCATTGGTAAAATGGAGAGGTAGAGCTATTGTTAGGTTTTGAAGGCAAGGCAAGGGTTAAAGAAAGACAGAGAGAGATAGTTGGCAGCTTCAACAGCAACACCTTTATTGCCAACAAAACCCTGCAGAGGGATAAACCAGCTTAGTGTCAGCACCGACTGCCGCTCACAGGCTGGGGTAATCATGGGACTGAGAGGGAGGGATCTGAGTGGTAGAGCTTGCTGCCCAGCAGGATATGGCAAGGATATCCCTGCATTCAGGCTGTTGGGCCTTTGCCCGGGAGGATGTGGTAAGGATGTTCCTGCAGTCACGTGGTTAGGAAGGATGTTTCTCACAGCCCGAGTTCCCATGGAACGTTTCATTCTGACCAGGGTCTGCAAAATGGCTGGGGGTTTACAAAATGATACAGGTTAGACTAACAGTAACCTCTCCCAGGTATATGGTTCTTCAAAGTAAACTTCCCTTTAGCATTTACACTGTACCAGACAGGGTGCCAGGACCCAGGCCACAGGGGGAACAGGACAGATGAGGCCCCTGCCATCCTGGTGTTCATGTCTGATGAAGGAAACTAACAGGTCATAAGACCAGGTCAGATGGTGGTGGTAATAAAAGACATTACCAGACTGAGAGGAACTAGAAAGAAACTGAGGAAGCTGTTCCAAACACAGTGAAAGGGAGAGACCCCTCGAAGAGGTGACTTTTGAACAGAAGCCTGAGAGATGTGGAGGAGGCAATGGAGAAGGACCAGCCCCTGGAGCCATCCCAGCAGTAAAGACCCAGCACCAGGTGGGCAATCAAATGTCCTGACCTGTGTGTCCTTCATGCTTCCTTCCTCAGTGGTGCACAAAGAGAAACATGGGGCAATTTTGCACAGGGTCCATGGAGGAATCAAGAAGCAGCTGTGCTGCAGAGCTGGGGTGGGGATGAAATCTGGCCAAACAGTGAAGCTAGAAGCAGGTGCTGCTTACCACTGACCGCAACACAGGTCATGAAGCATAACCAGCCCCTGAAGGCACATCCATGGCCAGACCAGCTGACCAGGCCGTCAACACCTTAGTAGAGATCCCAGCAGATCAGATGAGCTGGTTAGGGGGAAAAAAACAGGAAAGCTTCAGAAAATTCCAGAGGACACATGACACTTAGCATGAACTTCCCCCAAGTGGGATCTGTTTGGCATTGCTGGTTCTAAAGAGTTGGTACCACCACTCCCACCTGCCCGTTACCCCATCAGGGAAACACTCAGGGTACAGTCCACAGAATCAATCCCTGTGGAAGGGAAAAGGGTGTTTCTCATCCAAAACCAAGGGAGGGGACCCAGAAAACCACTCATAAGGAGCAGAGGGGCCTGCAGGGAGAGACAGGTTTCTGCTGCTCATTTGGGTATCTGCTTCCCAGTGGGAAAGGGGACCATGCAGCATAGAGGGGCTAAGGGGACCCTGGGCTTTGGGGCTAGGGGAGCTGCTGCTGACTCACTGGTGGAGGTGAGCCACAATACGAGGCTTAGAACCCCTCCCTGCAGCCTCTCCAGTCTAATAAGGGGATGGTAGTGTGGTCAGCGGGGGCATCCGGACTCAGTCAAAGGGCACAGGGAGTGATGTCTCCTCTGGCCTCCTCTTTCAGCTGCAGATTCTCCCTATGAGTTCCTGAAAAACTTCTCTGTGGCTCCACAAGCCTGGGGGGTGGTGACAGTTTCCAGATGACCCTAACCCCAGGGCCCTGTGCCATCCCTCCTGGTTCTCCCTGGCCTTGCCCACACCTTTGTAAACAGCTTTTTCTTAATGACCCTTCAGCTGCTTCGAGGTCCCTGCCAGCACCTGACTGTCACGTTGCCCAAAGGGACCAGGCTCCTCGGCACAGGAGCTGAGGTTTCTATAGTCACAGAGAAAACACTGTCCGAACGTTGGAATGGAGTCGGGAGTGGAAAAAAGAATGTTTGTTCTCAATGCTTACACTTACCAATTGTTTCCTTTTATCACATGAAGACCGTGTGTCATTTTGAAGTAGAATTAGTAATCTACATAATTACAAATTATGTTCTTAAAAGAAACTGCTCAGTGCCATGCTTGACAAAAAGTGGAACTCCAGGATGAGATGCATGAGAAGCCAGGGTGCCATGGTTACAGACAGGACTCTAAGTGCAGACTGCTTGGTTCAAACCTGCACCAGCAGTATGAATTTTGGCAACTCTCTTGTATTGCTCTTTGCCCCAGTTTTTTTTCACTAAAAACTAAAAGTAAAAACAAGGTTATTGTGAAAATTAAATGAATTAAATAAGCAAAGCACCTACAACAACACCCCGAGGCACACAGTCAGCACTGAGCATGTTTTTCATTATTACTCTTAATGAGGTAAGAGTGAGAACACAGGCGCCAGCCAAGAGCCTCTGGCACAGGTATCAGAGATGAAACTTTTAACATCCTCCATTCATTCATTTGACCCTGATAAGAGGGGAGTCTCATGCAAGAGGAGCAAGCATCCACCTTGGGACAAGACAGCCAACAGTCAAAGTTGAACTCCACCACCGTTCAGCTGTGTGACTTTGGGCAAGTGACTTTCCCTCTCTGATCCTCAGCATAATGACAGGTCTATGAGGATTGTAGAAGCTGAACAGAAAAATGTGTGCCTTAGTTTGAGTTTCCTGGAAGTAGATTCAGAGGAAAAGATACAGATACAAAAATTTTATTTGGAGATGACTCTCAGACAGTAATTCTACTGCCAGTTCTTCCTTAGGGTGGTAATCCCAGGAAACACCAGAAGAGGAGTGGGAAACTGAGACAGGAAAGGAATGCAGCAGTTAAGCGGACCCTCATCAAGAAAGTTTCCACTGTGGCAGCCAAGACTCAGCCCTGCCAGGTACTTCTGAGAGACAGCACAGAACATGTGTCTCAGAGTCATCCCACCCAGAGCAGGGAGCTGGGGTATTTATCCACCAATACCCACCAGTCACTCCTCAGGGCTCCTTCCAAGGACATGATTCCTCCTGAATGCCCTGTCTGCACTGCACTGCAAGGGTCAGAACTTGGGCTGAGGGCAGGGGAGCTGACAGCACCTCTCAGCAATGAGCAGGAACACAGGCTGGTGTGGACTGTTTCAGTCACTCAGTGACTCCAACACACACACACACACACACACACACACACACACACACCACACACTCCAACACAACACAAGGCATATGTACATACACATACATGCATACATGACTGTTACCCACTTATATCCTGGTGAATCCATGGGATAGATGATAAGGTGGGAATCAGAGGGAAGAGCAAAATAAAGGGGAGTGGAGGTCTTAGGAACAAAATGCAAATTTAGGCAGAAAATCAAGGGGGAAGAGGAGTGGTCTGGACACCAAATGTCTGCTGGGTGGCACCTGCTCTGCATTCACTGTCAGGCATTTCCCAAGCAGCTTTGTGAGGTAGAAGAAATTCCCCTCAATTTACAGGTGGCAGAAATGTAGTTCAGAAAAGAAAACTGATTTTACTAATGTCTCATAGAAAGTTAGTGGGTGATAGATATGGACTCCCAGATCTTTCTGTCCACAAAGCCTACAAATTCTCCCTTGTTAGGCAGGCTGCATACCAGGCTCTGCTTCTGGGCTCTGCTCCTTTTCCTGTTAGACAATCATGGAAGAATTGACAAAAACATTTTCCCCCTTCACCACATGGAGCAGAGCCAATGAGAGGGGCTGGGGAACAGGCCATGAGGCTCTGCACCCACCATTCAATGTCTTCAGGACTGTGGCCCCTCAGGACTCTTGCAACACGTGCTGGCAGCACTCCTGGTGTCTGGGTGTCTTGTGAGGTTGTACAGGATCAAGTAAAGGCCACTAGCTGTGCTGTCGTATCCTAAGAGGCAGCCATGCAGGCTTGGGTCTCTTAGCTGCTTCAGCACCAGAGGATGGACAGCGGCAATGCAGTGAGGCCCTTGGTAGAACGGGAGGAGGGAAAGAAAGGGCAGAATGGAGTGATGTAGGGTCCATCCACCATGTCGCTGGATGGAGAGACCCCTGTTCTCATAGTAGCCCCACACCGGGACCACCGACACTCACGAATATGCCAGCCTCCATTTACATGTCCTCATCTGACAACTCCTTCCCATTTTCATCCTGGAGACAAGACCTCTGAACACACTAGCTCTCAGGGCACCTGAGTGTAACCTGAGACAGTCTCTGGAGACCGTTCATCCAAGCAGGATCCTTCCCTTGCCATCTCCAGACCTGCCCCACAAGCTCCCTCCCTGGTCTCCTGGCTCTTGTTCACTCCTTCCAGGCAGCCTTTTACAGTCATCTCTAACACGTATCTGACTGTCCCTCCCTTATCCAGCACCTTCCATGGCTCCCCAAAGCCCTCCAGATCAAGTTCAAGTTCTTTGATCAGACACTTGATCTCAAGCTGCATTCTATCTCCTCAATTAAGATCCCGGAGAAGCCCACCTTGCTCATCACAAGTGCATCAATAAAGTCCGAAATCTTGAACGTGGTCTTGGCCTTGAGGAAGTCATCAACACCCTGGCTAGTGAGGGTGCATTGCTGCTCCAGGATGATGGTGTCTGAAGTTGTGCCCCAAGTCACAGGCCCTGTAGAAGCATCACCCCTCAGGAATGGGTGGTACAGGAAGTCCATGCACAGGAAGATCTGCTGGTGCTGTTACACTATGAGGGCACTAAGCTCCAAGATGGTGGAAATACATTCACTGGATTCCTGCAGGGTGAGGCTGGGGAGAGGAAGCAGCTCCATAACACATATGAAACCCTGGAAGCACTTACCAGCCAAAATCTCAGGACCACATTGCACCCAGAAATGTGTGCCCTCTGATCACACTTCTCTCTGCCTCCCACTCTGAGCTCCCTCTGGGACCCACATGCCCCAGCCTGGACCAGAGCTTGGAGCCCAGCAGGTGTTCAGTACATGGTGTTGACTGCTCCCTGGGCCAGGAGAGCCCTTGGTGGCTCTGTGACTCCTCCTGTGGAACCCCTGTCTTTGCCTTGGGACCTCCCAATTCCCATAGGAAGCCCCCATGGCTCGAGATTGCCCCACCAGCCCTGGGATCCTCCAACCCCATAAGCCTTACTTGATGCCTTAGCCCTCCCAGAACATGACATGTTTCTCAGAAGGTGACTTATCTCCAGGGCCATCTGTGGATGTTTGCTGGGGACCTCTTGCTGTTCTCCTTTATGATCTGTAGGGCAGGGCCAAGAAGAGAAACCAGCCCAACCTCAGAATGAACAAAACGCTCACTGCCACAATGACAACCACCAGTCAGCAGTGCTTCTGGAAGGAAAGGAGGTTTCATTCTGCAGAAAGCTCCTTGTTTGGCTTCTTTCTAAAGCCAGGGAGGGGCACCAAGCCAAGCTTACCTGTGGTGCCTATGTTACCATCTGTGCCTAGGATGTGTGACGGGCCCCTGCTCCCACTGCGGTGTTGACAGTCCCTCCAGCTGGAGACCTGGGCTCCTGACAAAGCCTGGCCTGTTTGTCTTGCTCTGGATGAGCGTGGAAAGGCTGTACCTGGTATTTCTCTAGGTCTTTGGTTTCCACCTTCTAGACATCCAGCAGGAGTGACCATGCCCAGCTCCACACCTGAAAGGGGACTCCCTTGAGGAGCAGCTGAGGACGGGGACTCCCCTCCCACGATTCAAACAGTGGATGAGTGCTCAGCGTTGGGAGCTCAGATCTGGACCTATTTTTTTCATTTAGATCACCAAGAGACAACCCCTAACCCCTGGGCTAGGGATGGTGCAAGCTCTGGCATGAGATTCTCTTCCAGCAACGTGATGCTTGGAGGGACAGGCCAAAACCTGGTGACCAGGTCTGCTGTCCTCTGGGTAAGGACAGTGTGCCACTCACCCTCGGAGAGGCAGGTGGTGCCAGGCCACAGCACTGGGTGCCTGTACCCCTGCCTCTGCAGACACCAGTCGTGGAGGTCCTGCCCTCTCCACATTACCTTCTTGCTGCTCCTAGATTTCTTCTAGTCATTAAGCACTTTGAGTCATTTTTCTGTGCATTCAGCCTGATATTTTTGTTGTCAGATGAAACACAATAAAGTAAGCTGAGCCACCAGGATTCCTGGAGGGGGCCTTGGATGCTGGGTCTTGGGCTCCAGAGCCCTGATGGGACTGAACCAGAAGTAGCCAGGGAAGTACAAACACTGGGGCTGAGCCCCTATGACACAATGGACATTGTTGGCCTGGCCTTATGGCCCCAAGACACGCTGCCTTCAGGCCACAGACACCATGGGCTTTGGTCAGGTCCCAGCCTCCCAATAGTGTCCTGGCACTAGTGGGTGCTGACCCATGAGCCACAACCACAGTTCTGGGTTTGGGGTTTGGTAAAACCACCTCAGGGACAGAGTTCTGGGGTTGGGTATGGCAGGAACCATGGCGACTCCCAGGGATGGTGTGTCACTCCTACTTGCCACCAAATGTGCACACAGGCTGTCCCCCGAGACCATCCCCTCCTACTGGACAGAATGAAGGAAGTCAGGGAACAGGCAGGGTGGACAGCTGGGGTGCAGGGAGAAGCAGGTGCATGCTGGGAGGTCAGGCCCTGTGAGGGCTGTGGGGACGTCAGGTGGAGTGGACTCCAGGTGCACCCTCAGTGCACTGGGCAGGTCTCAGTCCAGTCCCTCTGGACCCCGGCTGGGTGATGTGGTCACTCCCTGGGGGACTGCTCTCAGGCCCCGGCCACCCACCCTGGGCAGCACCGTCCCATCCCAGGACTGGACTTTCTGAGTCCTGAGACAGGACAGTGCTGCCCAGGCCTGACAGACTAGGAGGACCTGCCAAGTCCTCCATCCCTAGACCAGCCTCACACACAGCAGGAACAATCTCTCACCTTCACCTTCAGGACACTGACTGATCCATCTCACTCTAAGGCAACCAAGGCAGAGCTGAGGACCTGTGCCAGGCTGGGAGCCAACCCCCTTCCTAAGTGGGCCTGAGGGAAACGCCATCCCTGTCCCAATCCGCCACTAGTTTCAGCCCAGGAGACACATAGGGAAGGGAGGATGGGGACTCCCTGATGGCTGATACTGGAAAAGTGGGACCTTGGAGAAGAGGGAATGCAGGGCTGGCAGGGGATGCTCCAGGCCCATAGAGAGCTCAGGCTGTACCGTGGGGCTGCCCCTCCTGGGCTGGAGGCTGTGCCCTCTGCAGGAACTGAGAAAGTCCAGTCCTGAGATTGGACAGCCCTGCCCAGGGTGGGTGGCCAGGGCCTGACAGCAGTACCCCAGGGAATGACCACATCACCTGGCTGGGGTCCAGGGAGCCTGGGGTGAGACCTACCCAGTGCACTCAGAATGCACCTGGAGCCCACCCCACCTGATGCCCCCACAGCCCTCACAGGGCCTGACCTCCCAGCATGCACTTGCCTCTCCCTGAACCCCAGCTACCCACCCGGCCTGTTCCCTGGCCTCCTCCATCCTGTGCAGCCCATAGACTGTGAGCATCTATCCACCCACTCTGGTGCTTCCTTTACTTTTATCCTGTCAGAATCTCTGAGCATGATCTCTCAGGTCCATCCAAACACATGCTTTGTCCACTTTTGACTGGGCCCTTGGGCACCACTGGGCTATCCCAGCTGTCCACAGGGCCTTCAGTAATGCACATTGCACCTGGCTTATCCAAGCGGTGCTCAGCAGCCCCCACTGACCAGGTCCCTGCTGACCAGACCCCACACATCAGGTCCTCCCTGACAACACCCTCACTGATTAGACCCTCATGACCAGGCCCCACTAACAAGGCCGCCACTGCCGGGCACACAGTGACAAGGACTCCACTGACCAGGACCTTACTGACAAGGCCTCAATGATCAGGACCTAATTGACAAGGCCTCACTGACAAGGCCTCAAGGACCAAGTCCTTACTGAGAAGTCCTCACTGACTAGGTCATTATTGACAAGGCCTCACTGATCAAGTTCCACTGATCATGACCTCATTCCCTGGCCCCAAAGATGAGGCCCCACTGGCCAGGCCTCCAGGGAACAGGCTGCCACTGATCAGGCCCCTACTAACCAGGCCTAAGGTCACCAGATGCCCCTGACAGGGACCCTAGTGAGTAGACCCCACTGAACAGGCACCAAATGCTCAGATCCCCACTGACCAGTTCACCCCGTAGACCAGTGCTACAAAAGTCACCACTGACCAAGTCCTCTCTGACCAGGACCCTACTGATTAGGTCCCAATGACAAGGCTGCCCTGACCAGGGCCCCACTGACAAGGGCCTCACTGATGAGGACACACCCACAAGGCTCTGCTGACTAGGTCCCATGTGCTCAGTCCTCCATCGAATAGCACCCCTTGACCTGGTCACCAGTGCCCCAGCCCATGCTGACCAGGCCACCACTAAGCCCCAGCTGACCAGGTCTCCACTGATCAAGCCCCACAGCCCACGTTTGCACTGACCAGACACCAAACAACTGGCAGCCAATAGGTCCCCACTCACCAAAACCCCCACTACTAGATCCCCCTAATGAGACCCCCTCTAAGCAGAGCCCTGCTGACCACGATCCCACTAAATAGGCCTCACTGACCTAGGTCCACTGACCAGGCCCACAGTGATCAGGCCACTCCTAACCACACCAGAAATCCAAGCGGCAATGAAATGTTTCATATGGCAGAAGTTGGAGCAAGACAGAGAGAGGAAAGAGGTGCCACAGCCCGTTATACAACCAGGTCTCATGAGAACACACTATCAGGAGATCAGCATCAAGAAGATTAACCATTGGTGAAGGATCCACCATACACACCACCGCCTACTGCTTCCAGGCAGAAGCCTCCTGCACAGGCAGAGCCTGTTGGGAAACCTATATTATGGCAGTGCAGAAGGAAAATATGGGCTTGGATCCCCCACACAGGAGGCCACAATCCTCCAGACCCAATTCATAAGCCCACCAACAGCTCACACCCTCAGTATGGAAAAGCAACAGGCAATACCAGCCCGGCCCATGAGAGCAGCCATGGGGGCTAAAGCCTGCAAAGCCACAGGTGCACTGCCCTGGTAGAGGTTTTCCATGAGCCTCTGCCTCTGCAGCATGCTACTGCCCCTTCCTACTACCCCCCAACCTCCCATCACCCTACTGACAACCCACTCCTCCTGACACTACCCACTTTTTTTCCTTCCAACCCCAACCCCCTCCCATCCATGATTAAATCACCTACCACCAGCCCTCACCTCCAACATTCAGGATTAAAATTCACATGAGTTTTTGTAGGGAAACACAGCCAAACCATATTATTCTGACCCTGACCCCTCCTAATCTCATGTCCTTCTCACAGAGCAAAACACAATCATACCTTTTCAAAAGTTGCCAAAAGTTGACAAAGTCTTAACTCATTCCAGCATTAACTCAAATGTAAAAAGTTCAATGTCTCATCTGAGACAAGCCTACAGTCCCTTTTGCCTGTGAGTCCCTGAACTTAAAAGGACGTTCTTTTCATTCAAGGTACAATGATGGTACAGCCATTGAGTAAGCTTTCTCAATCCAGAGGGAAGAAGTTTCCCAGCAAAATAACACAGATGGGACCACAGGCCCAATACAAGTCCAAAACCCAGGAGGCCAGTATGCATTCAGTCTCACAGCTCCAAAATCATGAAGAGAACTCACTCTCACAAGGACAGAAAAGAGGAAATTGTGTTTAATCATTTGTGAAGGATCCACCCACCACCATCACTTGTCACCCCTCACCCCCAACACAATCCCCCGATTCTCCCTATCCCCCACCTTCCAACCCCCACTCTCCACCATGATTAAATCACCTTCCACCAGGCCCACCTTTAACATTCCCCATTACAATTTCACATGAGTTTTGGTAGGGACACAGAGCTAAATTTTATTATTCTGTCCCTGGCTCCACAAATCTCATGTCCTCACATTGCAAAATACAGTGATGCCTTCCCTACAGTCCCCCAAAGTCTTATATCATTTCAGCATTTATACAAATGTTCAAAGCTTAAAGTCTCATCTAACACAATGCTACAGACCCTTAGGCTCATGAGCCTCTGTAATATAAAGCAAGTTCACTACTTCCAAGGTACAATGCTTGTACAGGTAATGGGTAAGCATTCCCAGCCAAAAGGAAGAATTTTGCCAGAAAGAACAAAACGCAGAAAGAACTTACAGGCCCCATGAAACTCCAAACCCAGAAGGCCAGTCATTCAACCCTACAGCTCCAAAATCACCCTTTTTGAAACTTTGTCCCACATCCAAGGCACAGGGATGTGAGGGCTGGGCTTCCAAGGCCTTGGGCAGCTCTGCACCTGTGGCTTTGCAGGGTTTATGCCCCTGGCTGCCTTCATGGGCTGAGCTGGTGTTGAGTGCCTTTAGCTTTTCCCCACTGATGGTATAAGCTGTTGGGGGGGTCTATGAATCTGGGATCTGCATGATGGTGGCCTCCAGTGTGGGGGTTCCAACCCCATATTTTCCTTCTGCACTGCCCTAGTAGAGGTTTCTTATAAGGTTCTGCCTTTCTGGAAGGCTTTTGCCTGGACACCCAGATATTTCCATATATCTTCCAAAATCTATACAGAGGTTCCCAAGCCTCTAGTCTCATGCTGCATCCAACCAGTGGCTTAACACTATGAGGAAGTTCATGAGAACTCACTATCATGAGATCAGCATCAAGAAGATGGTGTTTAATCATCGGTGAAGTATCCATCCCCCAACCCAACTCCACCCCTTACTCTTTCCAGGCAGAAGCCCAATGCAGAGGCAGAGCCTCATAGGAAACCTGTACTATGGCAGAAGGAAAATATGAGCTTGGAGCCCCTATGCAGGAGGCCACCATCCTCCACACCCCAGATTCATAGACCCACCAACAGCTCACACCTTCAGTATGGAAAAGCTACTGGCACTCAACACCAGCCCAGCCCATGAGAGCAGCCTTGGGGGCTACATCCTGAAAAGCCACAGGTGCACTGCCCTGGTAGAGGTGTCCACAAGCCTCTGCCTCTACAGCAGATCCTCCCCCTTCCTACTACCCCCACCCTCCCACGACCCTACAGCCAGCTTACTCCTCACCACCCTACCCAAATTTTTCCTTTCAACACCACCCACCTCCTATCCATGATTAAATCACCTCCCACCAGGCTCCACCTCCAAAATTCAGGATTACAATTCCACATGAGTTTTTCTAGGTAAACACAGTCAAACCATATTATTCTGACCTTGACCCCCACCTGAATCTCATGTCCTTCTCACAGAATAAAATACAGTCATGCGTCTTCAAATGTTTCCAAAAGACTTAACTCATTCCATCATTAACTCAAAAGTAAACAGTTCAAAGTCTCATCTGATACAAGGCTACAGTCTCTTCTACTTATGAGTCCCTGAATTTAAAATGGAGTTCTTTTCTTTCAAGGTACAATAATGGTATAGGCATTGGGTAAGCTTTCTCAATCCAAAGAGAAGACATTTCCCAGAAAAATAACGCAAATGGGACCACAGGCCCAATGCACACCCAAAACCCAGCAGGCCAGTATTCATTCAATCTCAAAGCTCCTAAATCATGAAGCGAACTCACTGTCAGAAGGACAGTATTAAAAAGATGGTGTTTAACCATTTGTGAAGGATCTGCCCCCACCTCTGCCTTTCACCCCCAACCCCACCGTCATCCCCGCCAATCCTCCCCAACCCCACCCACCTTCCAACCTCCATTCTCCACCATGATTAAATCACCTTCCACCAGTCCCCGCCTTTCACTTTTCCCATTACAATTCCACATGAGTTTTGGTAGGGACACAGAGCAAAATCACATTATTCTGCCCCTGGTCCCCCAAATCTCCTATCTTTCTCACATTGCAAAATACAATGATACCTTCCCTACAGTCCTCCAAATCTTAAATAATTCCAGCATTTACTCAAATATCCAAAGCCCAAAGTCTCATCTGAGACAAGGCTACAGTACTATCTGCCCCTGAGTTTCTGAATTATAAAGCAAGTTAACTACTTCCAAGGCACAATGATTGTACAGGCAATGGGTAAGCATTCCTAACCAATAGAAAAAAAAATTGCCAGAAAGAAAAACAAAACACAGATGGGACTCACAGGATACATAAACATCCAAAACCCAGCAGGCCAGTCATTCAATCCGACAGCTCCAAAATCACCCTTTTTGAATCCCTATCCTACATCCACAGCACAGGGCTGTGAGGGCTGGTCTCCCAAGGCCTTGGGGAAATCTGCACCTGTGGCTTTGCAGCATTCAGCACCCGCGGCTGCCTCTCATGGGCTGGGCTGTTGTTGAGTGCCTGTAGCTTTTCCACACTGAGGGTGCAAGCTGTTGGTGGATCTGTGAATCTGGGGTTTGGAGCCTTCCTGTGTGGGGGGGCTTCAACCCTATATGTCCCTTCTTTGCTGTCCTAGTAGAGGTTTTCCATGAGGCTCTGCCTCTTGGAAAGGCTCCTGCCTGGACACCCAGGCTTTTCTGTACATCCTCTGGAGTCTAGACGGAGGCTCCCCAAGCCTCTAGCTTCTTGCTCTGTGAACCTGCTGGCTTAACACTATGTGGAAGCCATCAAGGCTTGGAGCCACCTCTGAAGCAGTGGCCCAAGCTGTACCTGTGCATCTTTCAGCCACGGCTGGAGCTGGAGCTGCAGAGATGCAGGCAGCAGTGTCCTGAGGATGCACACAGCAGCGGGGCCATGGAGCTGGCCCAGGAAAACATTCTTCTCTGCTAGGCCCCAGGGCCTGTGACAGCAAGGGCTGCCACAAAGGTCTCTGAAATGCTTTCAAGGCCTTTTACCCTTTGTCTTGGCTATTTGCACTAAGCTCCTTTTTAGGCAAATACCTTAGGCCTTCTTGGATTTTCCCCCTGAAAATCAGCTTTTCTTTTTGACCACTTGGCCAGGCTGCAAATTTTCCAAACTTTTGAGCTCTGCTTCTCATTTAAATAGAAGTTCCAACTTGAGGTCATTTCTTAGGTCACACATAAGAACACAGTCTGTCCAACACAGAGAGGACACCTCTTGTTCTATGCTGCCTAGATGTTCATTCCACCAGACACATCCTAAGTCATCACTCCCAAGTTCATAGTTTCACAGATCTCGAGGGCAGGGTCACTGTGCAGCCACATTGTCTGTTAGGCCCATCAAATGTAGCCTTGGGTCTTGTTCACAGGAAATTCCTCATTTTCATCTGAGACCTTTTAAGTCTGGCCTTCACTGTCCATCCTTCTGTCAGCCTTCTGATCACAAGTATTTAACAATTCTCTACAGTGGTCCAAACTTTTCCTCACCTTGCTGTCTTCTAAGCTTTCCTAACTCTCCTGACCTCTGTCTCTTACCCACTTCTGAACCTGCTTCTACATTCTCAGCTTTCTTTGTCACAGCCTGGCAATGTGGTAAAAGAAGAAAAATCCATTTTCAGGGGGAAAATTCACGAAGGCTTCAGATATTGCATGAAAAGAAGCCAAGTGCTGGTTGCCAAGACAATGGAGAAAAGGCCTTGAAGGCATTCCATAGCTCCAATTCACAGCACTAACTTTCTGTATGATCATAAAGAAAAGAGGTTTAATTGACTCACGGTTCTGCAGGCTGTAAAGGAAGCATACTGGCTTCTGCTTCTGGGAGGACTCAGGCACCTCCCAATCATACCAGAAGGCCAAGGGGCAAGGAGATGTTTCATATGGCAGGAGAAGGAGCAAGACAGAGAGAGGAAAGAGGTGCCTACATCCTGTTATACAACCAGATCTCATGGGAACTCACTATCACAAGGTCAGCATCAAGAAGACAATGCTTAACCATTGGTGAAGGCTTCCACCCTGCACCACCACCTCATGCTGTTTCCAGGAAGAAGCATGCTTCAGAGGCAGAGCCTCTTGGGAAACCTCTGCTAGAGCAGTGCAGAAGGAAAATATGGGCTTTGAGCCCCCATGCAGGGGGCCACCACCCTCCAGACCCCAGATTTAGACTCATCAACAGTTTGCACCCTCAGTGTGGAAAAGCTCCAGGCACTCAACACTTGCCCAGTCCATGAGAGCAGCCATGGGGGCTCAAACCTGCAAAGCCACAGATGCACTACCCTAGTAGAGGTTTTCCATGAGGCTCTGCCTCTGCAGCAGGCTACTCCCCACTCGCACTACACACGCTCACACCACTCTACAGCCAGCCTACTCCTCCCCACCCTACCCATCCCTTCTTCCTTCCACCCACACCCCCCTCCCATCCATGATTAAATCACACCCACCAGGCCCTCATATTTCTGTCATTCTCTAATACCTCTAAACCTTCCCAATCTTTGCTTGCTACCCACTTCTGAACCTGCTTCTACTTTTTCAGGTATCCCTAGAGCAGCCTGGCTATGTAGCAATAACACAACACCCCATTTAAGGGTAAAATTCAAGAAGACTTCAGAAATTTGCATACAAAGAAGCCCTGTGCTAATATCCAAGACAAAGGGAAAAAGGCCTTGAAGACATTTCACAGCTCCACTCTGCAGTTCTAATGTTCTTTATTATCGTCAATAAAAGAGGTTTAATTGACTCAGGGTTCTGCAGGCTGTGAAGGAAGCATAGTGTCTTCTGTTTCTAGAAGGAGTCAAGGAGCCTCCTAATTATACCAGTAGGCCAAGGGGCAATGAGATATCTCCTATGGCAGGAGTAGGAGCAAGACAGAGTGAGGAAAGAGGTTCCATGGCCTTTTAAACTACTATATCTCATGAGAACTCACTATCAGGAGGATGGCTTTAAGGGCTTGGTGCTTTACCATTTGTTGTGAAGGATCCACTCCCACCCCTTTATGATTAAATCTTTTTCCACCTAGGCCCTGACTCTAACATTAGAGAGTGTAATTTCACATGAGTTTTGGAAGGCGCATAGAGAAAAACCATATTATTCTGTCCCTGACCCCACAAATCTCATGACCTTCTCACATTGCAAAATACAGTCATGCCTTGCCAGCAGTCTCCCAAAGTCTTAACTCATTTCAACATTAACTCAAAGTTACAAAGTCCAAAGTCTCAACTGGGTCATGGCTACATTCTCTTTTGCCTGTGAGTCTCTGAAATAAAAAGCAAGTTCACTGCTTCTAAGGTACAATGATGGTACAGGCATTGTGGAAGGTTTCCATATCCAAAAGGAAGACATTTTCCAGAAAGCTTCTTATTTTTATCTGAGGCCTCCTCAGCCTGGCCTTCACTGTCCATGTTTCTGTCAGCATTCTTGTCACGACCATTTAACCAGTCTCTGAGATGGTCCAAAAATGTTCTCATCTGTCTTCTTTTGAGCCCTCCAAACTCTTCCAACCTCTGCCCATTACCTGGTTCCAAAGCTGCTTCCACATTCTCAGGTAACTTCACAGAATGCTCCAATCCTCATTTGCCATTTTTGGTATGATTTATTTTGAAAAAGAGGTTTAATTGGCTCATGGTTCTGCAGGGTGGACAGGAAGCACAGTGCTTCTGCTTCTGGGGGGCCTCAGAAATCTTTCAATCATTGCACAAGGCAAAGAAAGAGTGAATTGTCTCACATGGCAAGAGGAAATCATGGAGAATAGGAAGTGATATAGAGTTTTCAGTGGCCGGATCTCATGAGAAGTCACTCATGATTGTGAGGACAGTACCAAGGGGATGGTGCTGAACCATTCATGAGAAATTTGCTTTCATGATTCAATCACCCTATACCAGGATCCACCTTCAACATAAGGAAGTATAACTCAACGTGAGATTCGGTGGGGACACATATGTGAATTGCATTGTCAATCTTTGAGTATAAAGACACCCACAGCAGGCTTTATCCAGCCAGCTTCTATGACACTCTTTATAGGGTTTGAGGTCTATAGCATATCCACTAAACTATTCCTACTTCAAAAGGCAATAAAGTAAGTGGTATTATCATTCTTCAAAAAGTTACAATGGTAGTGTAGGCATTCATAGTATGATTTAGTTCATTTGCTACTGTTTCTATTCTATCACCATATTAACGCTTTCCTACACAATTCTATATTCAGCTGGGTTTCAGTTGAGCACAAAATCATCCTTGTACTACCACCGATAGCTGGCACTAGCTCTCTGATACTCTTATTATTCTGCTGTAGAAACTACTCTTGAACTGGAAAAAGTCCACAATTGAATAGCTAGTCATTCAACACTATCAAATTTTAGGTGACTTTTTGAAAAAATAGTATCTCTTCTTGCAAGAAATGCTCCATCTGTGATTTCAAGTCTCTCACTTGAATTGGATGGAAGTGGTGAATCTCAGCCAAAGTGGCCAAAGAAATCCTGTTCCTGTGATAATGACATCATCAGCCTCTGCACCTCTGTCTTCCCTTCTGCCACATGTTGCCTGCTCTCTGTGACTTTGGTAAGAGCTTCTTTGTGTACGAAGATGATGTCCAGGATGTTGGTCTGGTGTCTCTGAGACAGCACTAACAGGTCCATGGTTGGGTCCAGGTCCTGCCTGGACTGATTGGTAGAGCTCACTGATGTTCTTGAAGGCATCTCTGGTGAAGTGGATGGCCTAGTCAAGCTCCAAGTCCTGGCTGAGCCTGAAGAAAAACTGGCCGCCTTCTGATGCTCTTTCTAAAAGCCTGTCACTGTCATCTGCTTGCATGTCGACTCATTGGCTATGAGGTTGAGCTGAGTGTCCTGTGTCCATCTTGTTGGGGAAGCATTTGAAGCCATCAGTCTTGCTCTTCCACCCCTAAAGGTTGATGGTCACCACCTGGGGGTGGGCTGAGGGTCAGAAAGAAGCCAGCACTCACCATCTCATCCTTCTCAGCCTTCCTCTTGCACTCTCTTGAGGCTGTCTCTTCAGTGCTGGGGGGATACATCAGAAAGTGATGGAAGATGTGGCACTGTGCCCACACGCAGAAGCTGGCCATGTGGTTGGTTCATCCACCAGATTGGATGCTCTGGTTGCTCTTTGAGCCAGCTTGGCCTTGCATGGCATGCACAGGCCCCAGGTACCGACATGCTGCTCCGAGTGAGCTTTTCCTGACTTTGGCCAAATTCTAAGTCTGGCCAAGGCCACAAAGGGTGAGTCCTACTCATGATGGCCTGTGGTCTGCCTCTTGGCAACCAAGAAGCCCGCAGTGCCATACGAGCACCGAGGCATGGACTGGAGCCCCAAAGGCAGCGCACAGCCTGCTCCTGAGCCTGCTGCTCATTTCCTCTATGTGGCTCCGTTTGTAGCACAGTTGTTGCACTGAGGCTTCTGCAAGATGAGCAAGGCCAAGTTGGCTCAAAGAGCAACCAGCCACCTCTGCAAGGGTGTGCCAGGTGCTGGTGGACCGGTCACCAACCTCACTCACTTCCAGTCCGGGTACATCAGTTCTACTATCCTAGAGGTAAGGCCCCAGTGCCATCTGCTCCATTGGCCATGAGGAGGCAGCCACTCAGGCTGTTGGAACTTGGTCATCCCTACTTCCTTGACTGGGTGAGGTTGCTGGCTGCTCCACCTACTCCAGGCACATCCCTGCAGAAGTGGCTGGTTGCTCTTTGAGCCAGTTTGGCCTTGCCTGTCATGCACAGGCCCCGGGTACTGACACACTGCTCCACGTGAGCTTGTCCTGCCTTTGGCCAAATTCTAAGTCTGGCCAGGGCCATAGAAGGCCAAGTCCTCTAGGAGGTAATCCTGGTTGCTTTCTGCACTTGAACATAAAGTCTTCCTCAAGATTACCTGTGGTCTGCATCTTGGCAACCAAGAAGCCTGTAGTGCCACACAAGCCCTGAGGCATGGAGCTCCAAACACATTCCACACCCTGCTCCTGAGCCTGCTGATCATTTCCTCTATATGGCTCCATTTTTAGCACAGTTGTTGCAGTAAGGCTTGTGCATGCCAGGCAAGGCCAAGCTGGCTGAAAGAGAAACCAGCCACCTCTGCAAGGGTGTGCCAGGAGCAGGTGGACCAACCACCAACCTCACTCGCTGCCGGACATGGTACATCAGTTCTTCTACCCTAAAGGTAGGGCTGAGAGGCAGACCACAGGCCATCATGAGGAGGACTTTATGTTCAAGTGCAGAAAGCAGCCAGGATTACCACCCAGGGGACTCAGCCTTCTGTGGCCCACAGTGCCATACAAGCTGTGAGACATGGACTGGTGCCATATGCTTTATACAAAAATTAATTTAAGATGGATTAAAGAGTTAAACATGCCATCTGCTTTTCCTCAGGCCTCTGCTCCATCAGCCATCAGGAGGCAGCCACTCAGGCTGTGGAAACCTGGCCATCCCTGCTTCCTTCAGTGGGTGAGGTTGGTGGGTGGTCCACCTGCTCCAGGCACACCCTTGCAGAGGTGGCTGGTTGCTCTTTGAGCCAGCTTGGCCTTGCCTCACATGCACAGGCCGCACCTACTGACACACTGCTCTGAGTGAGCTTGTCCTGCGTTGGGCTAAATTCTGTCAGGCTAGGGCCACAGAAGGCCCAATACCCTGGGTGGTAATCCTGGCTGCTTTCTGAACTTGAACATAAAGCCTTCCTCCAGATGGCCTGTGGTCTGCCTCTTGGCAACCAAGAAGCCTGCAGTGCCATGTGACCCCTGAGGAATGGACTGGCTCCCCAAAGGCAGTGCACACCCTGCTCTTGAGCCTGCTACTCCTTTCCTCTACGTGGCTCCATTTGTAGCATGGTTGTTGTTCTGAGGCTTGTGCATGCCAGGCAAGGCCAAGCTGGCTCAAAGAGCAACCAGCCACCTCTGCAAGGGTGTGCCAGGAGCCGATGGACCAGCCACCAACCTCACTCACTGCTGGTTAGGGTACATGAGTTCTTCTATGCTAGAGGTAGGGCCCCAGTGCCATCTGCTTTTCCTCAAGCCTCTACTCCATCAGCCATCAGGAGGCAGCTACTCAGGCTGTTGGAACCTGGTCGTCCCTGCTTCCTTGATTGGGTGAGGTTGCTGGCTGGTCCACCTGCTCCAGGCACATCCTTGCAGAGGTGGCTGGTTGCTCTCTGAGCCAGTTTGGCCTTGCCTGGCATGCACAGGCCCTGGGTAATGACACACTGCTCCACGTGAGCTTATCCTGACTTGGGTCAAATTCTGAATCTGATCAGGGCCACAGAAGGCTGAGTCCCCTGGGTGGTAATCCTGGCTGCTTTCTGCACTTGAACATGAAGTCCTGAGGATGGCCTGTGGTCTGCAGCTAGGCAACCAAGAAGCCCACAGTGTCATGCACTGCAGCGTGCACTGGAACCCTAAAGGCAGCACACACCCTGCTCCTGAGCCTGCTGCTCACTTCCTCTATGTGGCTCCCTTTGTAGCACAGTTGTTGCACTGAGTTTTTTGCAAGTTGGGCAAATTCTAATTTGCCCAAGGCAGGACAAGCTCACTTGGAGCAGCATGTCAGTACCTGGGGCCTGTGCATGCCAGGCAAGGCCAAGCTGGCTCAAAGAGCAACCAGCCACCTCTGCAAGGGTGTGCCAGGAGCAGGTGGGCCAGTCAACAACCTCGCTTGCTGCCGGTCAGGGTACATCAGTTCTTTGACCCTAAAGGTCAGGACCCAGTGCCATCTGCTTTTCCTCTGCTCCATCAGCCATCAGGTGGCAGCCTCTCAGGCTGTGGGAACCTGGCCATTCCTGATTCCTTGAGTAGCTGAGCTTGCTGGCTGCTCCACCTTCTCCACACGCACCCTTGCAGTAGTTGCTGGTTGCTCTGACACAGCTTGGCCTTGCCTGGCATGCACAGGGCCCAGGTACCGACATGCTACTCCTAGTGAGCTTGTCTTGCCTTTGGCCAAATTCTAAGTCTGGCCAGGGCCATAGAAGGCCAAGGCCCCTGGGTGGTAATCCTGGCTGCTTTCTGCACTTGAACATACAGTCCTCCTCAAGATGGCCTGTGGTCTGCATCCTGGCAACCAAGAAGCCTGCAGTGACATAGGACCTGAGGCATGGACTGGAGCCCCAAAGGCAGTGCACACCCTGCTCCTGAGCCTGCTGCTCATTTCCTCTACGTGGCTCCATTTGTAGCACAGTTGTTGTACTGAGGCTTGTGCATGCCAGGCAAGGCCAAGCTGGCTCAAAGAGCAACCAGCCACCTCTGCAAGGGTGTGCCAGGAGCCAGTGGATGAGCCACCAACCTGATTCACTGCTGGTCGGGGTACATCAGTTCTTCTACCCTAGACATAGGGCCCCAGTGCCATCTGCTTTTCCTCAGGCCTCTGCTCCATCAGCCATCAGGTGGCAACCACTCAGGCTGTGGGAACCTGGCCATCCCTGCTTCCTTGAGTAGCTCAGGTTGGTGGCTCATCTGCCTGCTACAGGCACACCCTTGCAGAGGTGGCTGGTTGCTCTGAGCCAGCTTGGCCTTGCCTGGCATGCATAGGCCCCAGGTACTGACACTCTGCTCTGAGTGAGCTTGTCCTGCCTTAGGCCAAATTCTAAGTCTGGACAGGACCACAGAAGGCTGAGTCCTCTGGATGGTAATCCTGGCTGCTTTCTGCACTTGAACATAAATTCCTCCTCAAGATGGCCTGTGGTCTGCATCCTGGCAACCAAGAAGCCTACAGTGCCATATGAGCCCTGAGGCATGGACTGGAGCCCCAAAGGCAGCGCACGCCCTGCTCCTGAGCCTGCTGCTCATTTCCTGTACGTGGCTCCATTAGTAGCACTGTAGTTGCACTGAGGCTTGTGCATCCCAGGCAAGGCCAAGCTGGCTCAAAGAGAAACCAGCCACCTCTGCAAGGCTGGGCCAGGAGCCGGTGGACCAGCCACCAACCTCACTCACTGCCGGACATGGTACATCAGTTCTTCTACCCTAAAGGTAGGGCTGAGAGGCAGACCACAGGCCATCGTGAGGAGGACTTTATGTTCAAGTGCAGAAAGCATGCAGGATTACCACCCAGTGGACTCGGCCTTCTGTGGTCCACAGTGCCATATGAGCCCTGAGGCATGGACTGGTGCCATATGAGCCCTAAGGCATGGACTGGTGCCATCTGCTTTATAAAAAAATTAACTTAAGATGGATTAAAGAGTTAAACATGCCATCTGCTTTTCCCCAGGCCTCTGCTCCATCAGCCATCAGGAGGCAGCCACTCAGGCTGTGGAAACCTGGCCATCCTGGCTTCCTTGGGTAGCTGAGGTTGCTGGCTGGTCCACCTGCTCCAGGTGCACCCTTGCTGAGTTGGCTGGTTGCTCTTTGAGCCAGCTTGGCCTTGCTTGGCATGCACAGATACCAGCTACCCACACTGTGCTCTGAGTGAGCTTGTCCTTTCTGGGGCCAAATTCTAAATCTGGCCAGGGCCACAGAAGGCCAAGTCCCCTGGATGGCCTTCTGATGTCAGGGTACATCAGTTCTGTGACCCTAAAGGTCTGACCCCAGTGCCATCTGCTTTTCCTCAGGCCTCTGCTCCATCAGCCGTCAGGTGGCAGCCACTCAGGCTGTGGGTACTGGCCATCCCTGCTTCCTTGATTGGTTGAGATGCTGGCTGGTCCACCTGCTCCAGGCACACCCTTGCAGAGGTGGCTGGTTGCTCTTTGAGCCAGCTTGGACTTGCCTGGCATGCACAGGCCCCATCTACTGACACGCTGCTCCAAGTGAGCTTGTCCTGCTTTAGGCCAAATTCTAAGTCTTTCCAGTGCCACAGAAGCTGAGTCCCCTGGGTGGATATCCTGGCTGCTTTCTGCACTTCAATATAAAGTCCTAGTCAAGGCGGCCTGTCGTCTGCCTCTTGACAACCAAGAAGCCCTCAGTGCCATATGAGCCCTGAGGCACGGACTGGAGCCCAAAAGGCCGTGCAGACCCTGCTCCCAAGCCTGCTGCTCGTTTCCTCTGTGTGGTTCCATTTGTAGCACAGTTGTTGCAGTGAGGCTTGTGCATGCCAGGCAAGGCCAAGCTGGCTCAAAGAGCAACCAGCCACCTCTGTAAGGGTGTGCCAGGAGCAGGTGGACCAGCCACCAACCTCACTCACTGCTGGTCAGGCTACATCGGTTCTTCTACCCAAAGGTAGGGCCCCAGTGCCATCTACTTTTCCTCAGGTCTCTGCTCCATCAGCCATCAGGTGGCAGCCACTGAGGCTGTGAGAACCTGGTCATCCCTGCTTCCTTGAGTAGCTCAGGCTGGTGGCTGTTCCACCTGCTCCAGGCACACCCTTGTAGAGGTGGCTGGCTGCTCTTTGAGCCAGCTTGGCCTTGCCTGGCTTGCACAGGTCCCAGGTATTGACATGCTGCTCCAAGTGAGCTTGTCCTACCTTGGGCCAAATTCTAAGTCTGGCCAGGGCCACAGAAGGCTGAGTACCCTGGGGGCTAATCCTGGATGCTTTCTGCACTTGAACATACAGTCCTCCTCAAGAACGCCTGTGGTCTGCCTCTTGGCAACCAAGAAGCCTACAGTGCCATATGAGCCCTGAGGCATGGACTGGAGCCCCAAAGGCAGTGCATGCCCTGCTCCTGAGCCTGCTGCTCCTTTCCTCTATGTGGCTCCATACATAGCACAGTTATTGCACTGAGGCCTGTGCATTCCGGGCAAGGGCAAGCTGGCTCAAAAAGCAATCAGCCAACTCTGCAAGAGTGTGCCAGGAGCGGGTAGGCCAGTCACCAACGTCACTCACTGCCGGTCAGGGTACATCAGTTCTTTGACCCTATGGGTAGGGCCCCAGTGCCATATGCTTTTCCTTAGGCCTCTGCTCCATCAGCTGTCAGGTGGCAGCCACTCGGGCTGTGGGAACTTGACCATCCCTGCTTCCTTGATTGGTTGAGGTGGTGGCTGCTCCACCTGTTCCAGGAACATCCTTGCAGGGAGGCTGGTTCCTCTTTGAGTCAGCTTGGCCTTTGCATGGCATGTGCAGGCCCCAGGTACTGACACGCTGCTCCACACAAGCTTGTCCTGACTTGGGTCAAATTCTAAGTCTGGCCAGGGCCACAGAAGCCTGAGTACCCTGGGTGGTAAACCTGGCTGCTTTCTGCACTTGAACATAAAATCCTCCTCAAGATGGCCTGTGGTCTGCATCTAGGCAACCAAGAAACCTGCAGTGTCATACGAGCCCTGAGGCATGGACTGGAGCCACAAAGGCAGCACACACCCTGCTCCTGAGCCTGCTGCTCGTTTCCTCTATGTGGCTCCATTTGTTGCACCACTGTTACACTGAGGCTTGTGCTTGCTGGGCAAATTCTAAGCCACTTAGAATTTAGCCCAAGGCAGGACAAGCTCACTTGGAGCAGCGTGTCGGTACCTGGGGCCTGTGCATGCCAGGAAAGCCCAAGCTGGCTCAAAGAGCAACCAGCCAGCTCTGTAAGGGTGTGCCAAGAGCCGATGGACTAGCCACCAATCTCACTCGCTGCCAGACGTGGCACATCAGTTCTTCTACCCTAGAGGTAGGTCTCCAGTGCCATCTGCTTTTCCTCAGGCCTCTGCTCAATCAGCTGTCAGGCGGCAGCCACTCAGGCTGTGGGAACCTGGCCATCCTCACTTCCTTGTGTAGCTGAGATTGCTGGCTGCTCCACCTCCTCCAGGAGTACACTTGCAGTGGTGGCTGGTTGCTCTTTGAGCCAGCTTGGCCTTGCCTGGCATGCACAGGCCCCAGCTACTGACACGCTGCTCTGAGTGAGCTTGTCCTGCCTTGGGCCAAATTTTAAGTCTGGCCAGGGCCACAGAAGGCCAAGTCCCCTGGGTGGTAATCCTGGCTGCTTTCTGCACTTGAACATGAAGTCCTCCTCAAGCTGGTCTATGGTCTGCCTCTTGGCAACCAAGAATCCTGCAGTGCCATATGAGCCCTGAGGCATGGACTGGAGCCCCAAAGGCAATGCATACCCTGCTCCCAAGCTTGCTGCTCATTTCCTCTGCGTGGCTCCATTTTTAGCACAGTTGTTGCAGTGAGGCTTGTGTATGCCGGGCAAGGCCAAACTGGCTCAAAAAGCAACCAGCTGCATTTGCAAGGGTGTGCCTGGAGTAGTTGGACTAGCCACCAACCTCATCCACTCAAGGAAGCAGGGAATGCATGTTTGTACCATGCATTTCGCTACAGGTACATTTCCTCTGAGGTTGGTAGCCCAGGTTTTCTTCTAGGTGTTTTATGGTTTTAGGTCTTACATTTAACTCTTTCATCCATCTTAACTTAATTTTTGTTTAAGGTGTATGGGTGTGGCCCAGTTTCAGTTTTCTGCATATGGCTAGCCAGTTTTCCCAACACCATTTATTAAATAGGGAATCCTTTACCCATTGCTTGTTTTTGTCAGGTTTGTCAAAGATCAGATGGCTTTAGATGTGTGGTGTCATTTCTAAGGCCTCTGTTCTGTTCCATTGGTCTATATATCTGGTTTTGTACCAGCACCATGCTGTTTTGGTTACTGTAGCCTTGTGGAATAATTTGAAGTCAGGTACTGTGACGCCTCTAGCTTTGTTGTTTTTGCTTAGGATTATCTTGGCTATGTGGGCTCTTTTTAGGTTCCATATGAAATTTGAAGTAGTTTTTCTAATTGTGTGAAGAAAGTTAATGGTAGCTTGATGGAGATAGCACTGGTTCTGGGAGATATGGCATTCAGGCACAGAAATGTCCTTGTGTTAGGCGATACCACTCAGGACATAGGCATGGGCAAAGACTTCATCACTAGAACACCAAAAGCAATGGCAACAAAAGCCAAAATTGACCAATGGGATCTAACTAAACTAAAGAATATCTGCAGCACGAAAGAAATTATCATCAGGGTGAACAGGCAACCCACAGAATGGGAGAAAATTGTTACAATCTATCCCCCTGACAAAAAGCTAATATGCAGAATCTACAAAGAACAAATTTACAGGAAAAAAACAAACAACCCCATCAAAAAGTGGGCAAAGGATATGAACAGACACTTCCCAGAGAAGACATTTATACAGCCAATGAACATGTGAAGCAAAGCACATCATCACTAGTCATTAGAGAAATGGAAATCAAAACCACAATGAGATAAAATCTCATGCACACTTAGAATGGCCATCATTAAAAAATCAGGAAACAACAGATGCTGGACAGGATGTGGAGAAATAGGAACACTTTTATACTTTTGGTGGGAGTATAAATTAGTTCAACCATTGTGGAAGACAGTGTGACAATTCCTCAAGGATCTACAACTAGAAATATCATTTGACTCAGCAATCCCATTACTGGGTATATACCCCAAAAATTATAAATCATTCTAATATAAAGATGCATGCACACATATGTTTACTGCAGCACTGTTCACAACAGCAAAGAGTTGGAACCACCCCAAATGCCCATCAATGACAGACTAGTTAAAGAAAATGTGGCATATATACACCATGGAATACTATGCAGCCATAAAAAAGAATGAATTCATGTCTTTTGCAGGGACATGAATGAAGCCAGAAACCATCATTTTCAGCAAACTAACACAAGAACAGAAAATGAAACACCACATGTTCTCACTCATAAGTGGGAGTTGAACAATGAGAACACATGGACACAGGAAGGGGAACATCACACACCGGGGCCTGTCAGGGTGGGGGGCTAGGGGAGGGATGGCATTAGGACAAATACCTAATGTAGATCATGGGTTGATGGGTGCAGCAAGCCACCATGGCATGTGTATACCTATGTAACAAACCGGCATGTTCTGCACATGCACCCCAGAACTTAAAATATAATTTAAAAAAAAAGAAATTTGCTTTTAATTAAGCTTTTAATCATAGAACTTGTAAAGAAAATCCTTTTGAATCTTTTACTACCACATCATAGCTGGGACAAACTGCTGACATTTTAAAAGTAACATAAATATCAAACAGAAAGAACTAGACTTAGGAACCAAACTCAGGTTTCTGTAGTGAACAGGTCAGAATATTAACATTGGGTTGTCACCACTGCTCCTTCAGGTCTTCAGTTTGGCCTTGGTTCACAAAAGATGGCCTTATTATGTAGATGAGACCATTTATGTAAAAAAAAAGTTTTAAAAAATACTTTCTGCTAACTGGAATTTTTTTGTTGTTTTTTATTTGTTTGTTTGTTTGATTGTTTTGCAGCCATAGGAGTTTTAGCCAATTCAGATGCCTTGCTCCCCACAATTTGGAACATTCCTTTGGATTTGACCAAGTCAGGAAGAGATGGGAGAAAAGTGAAACAACAACAATAAAACCCCAAACATAAACAAACAAAAAGAGTTAAGCAAAACAAACAAATGCACAATTCATATGATTACTGAGTGTTCCAATGGTAAGGAGAAATTAAAAGCAGCTGGTGAGTAATCTTAAATTTTAGTCATTAAGGAAAAATTTTAAGACACAACTCTAATTCAGCTACTTACCTGGAAATAAGGCTCAGGCTGGTGATCGTTCTCTGCCATCTTAGAAGCTGGACAAAACTTACACTCACCTTCCCTGTCAGAAGCAAGCTGAAACTCAGGAAAGGAGGTGCCTGCTCTCCATCATCATGGAAGCAGGAAAACTTGCCTTCCTTATTGGAAATGAGTAAAACCTCAGAAAAGGAGTTGTACAGCAAAATCAACCTTAGATCTCAACCAAATTTTGGGAGATCAGGGACTCTCTTCAGGGAAGAAGCTCCACAACCTCAGCAAATTATCCTGCTGGTTTGGGCAATAAAGATAGCCCAGGTTGGTATCAAGCAATAATGAGATTTATCAAAGGTCAGGATGACCTTTGTAATGTCCCTCTCTGTCTTTTTTTATCTTTATTGGTGTAGTATGTTTTGTCAAAACTAGGAGTGCAACACCTGCCTTTTTCTGTCTTCCATTTGCTTGAAAGATTTTTCTCCATTCCTTTATTTTGAGCCTATGTATGGCACTGCATGTGAGATGGGTTTCTTGAAGACGGCATACTCAAATGGGTCTTGGTTCTTTATCCAGCTTGCCCCACTGTGTCTTTCAATTGGAGCATTTAGCCCATTTCCATTTAAGGTTAGTAATGGTATGTGTGGATTGAATCCTGTCATCATGCTCTTCACTGGTTATTTTGCAGACTTGTGTATGTGGTTGGTTTTTAAAATCACTGGTCTGTGTACTTTGGTGTGTTTTTGTAGTGGCTGGTGATGATCTTTTCTTTCCATATTTAGTGCTTCCTTCAGGAGCTCTTGTAAGGTAGATCTGGTGATAATGAATTCTCTCAGCATCTGCTTGTCTGAAAAGGATCTTATTTCTCCTTCACTTAGGATGCTTAATTTTGCTGGACATGAAATTCTGGGTTGAAATTTCCTTTCTTTAAGAAGTTGAATATCTTTTCTGGCTTGCAGGGCTTCAGCTGAGAGGTTTGCTAAGTCTGATGGAATTCCCTTTGTAGGTGACCTTGCCTTTCTCCCTAGCTGCCTTTAACATTGTTTCTTTCATTTTGACCTTGGAGAATCTGATGATTATGTGTCTTGGGGATGATCTTCTCATGGCATATCTTACTGAGGTTCTCTGGACTTCCTGAATTTGAATGTTGGCCTGTCTGGCTAGGTAGGAGACATTCTCATGAATGATACTCTGAAGTATGTTTTCCAAGTTGGTTCCATTCTCCTCATCTCTTTCAGGTACATTAATCAGTCATAGATTTGGTCATTTATATAATCCCATATTTCTCAGATGTTTCATTCATTCCTTTTCATTCTTTTTTCCCCCTTTCCTGTCTGCCTGTTTTATTTCAGAAAGCCAATTTTCAAGCTCTGGGATTCTTTCCTCTGCTTTGTCTATTCTGCTAGGTGGTCTTGCACATGAGATGGAGCTGGTCTGACCTCAGCCCTCCTTAGTCTACTTGCCTCTCCCAGGACCCCAGCCTGGCCACACCTGCTTACAGGGCAATCTCGGGTGCCTACACACTACAATAATTTTCATAATGCAATCACACACAATCACCATGTGACTGCATTATGAAAATTCTTGTAGTGTGCTTTTCAGCTGTATTAGGTTGGTTATGTCTTCTTTATACTTGCTGTTTTGTCTGTTAGCTCCTGCAACGTTTTACAATGATTTTTAGCTCACTTGTATTGCATGACAACATACTTCTTTCATGCAGACTTTTTTCCTACGCAAATCCTGAACCCTGCTTGTATCATTCCAGACATCTCAGCCTCAGCTCAGTTCTGAACACTTGATGGAGAGTTGATGCAGTCATTTGGATGAAAGAAGGCATGCTGACTTTTTGAGTTTTCAGTGTTCTTGCACAGATTCTTTCTCATCTTTGCTGGCTTATCCACCTTCAGTCTTTGAGGTTGCTAACCTTTGGACAGGGTATTTTTCTTTTATTGTATTTGATGATATTGAGGGTTTGATTGTGGTGTAAGGTGGATTCAACCAACTGGCTTTGTTTTGGAGGATTTTAGGGGGGTCAATGTGCATCTCCCAATTCCTGGACTGTGTGCTTTAACTCTGGGGAACTTGTGTTGGGTCCCAACTTTGTTCTCTGGCTCCTCGACGTTTGGAGTCCACTGCACTGAAGGGACCAAAGTATGGCAAATGTGGCAGAATGCTAACAGATGCAAAAGTCCCTGCCTCCCTGCGGGCTTTCACCCAGTGGTGGAAGCAAGACAGCTGGGGTGTGGGCCAGGGGTTCCTTGCTGTGTGTGCTGTTGCACTGGAGGTAGTGTTGGTTCAGGGTGGGCTGCTGGCCAGTGCAGGCCATGGTGCCTTCTCTGTGCCCCTCAAAGCAACAGTGGTCACTCAGGGTATAAGAAGGTCTCTTTTTCTCTGCACAACATTAGCTCAAGGGTGAGGTGCTGGCAGGAGTGGGGTTCTTGGTTCTGTGCCCACCAAGGCTCTGTCTTCAATGGCAGTTGGTGTGGGTTGGGGTGTGTGCTGCACTCCCGTGTGCTGTCAGGGCAAGTACAGCAAAACCCACCTGTGTAAACACACACAGCAAAGTAATGTAGGAAGTTTCCACACAAAGGGCTGCAGTATGGAGAGGTAATGTGCAGGCTGGTGCGTGGCTATGGGGGCCACCTTGCTGCAGCTGTCCACTGATCAGGTATGGTCCACTAGCATGGAAGCTACGGTGTGGGCATCTGAGAGTGCCCTGTAAGCAGGTGTGGCCAGGCTGGGGTCCTGGGAGAGGCAAACAGACTAAGGAGTGCTGAGATCAGACCAGCCCCATCTCACGTGCAAGACTGCCCAGCAGAGATCAGATCTCAGAGGAGAACTCTCTCAAAAGTGATCCCCCAGCACAGCTTAGCTGCTTTACACAAACATGGCCAGACTTCTTTTTTAAGCAAATCCCCTTTTTTAAGAGGGGAACTCTTAGACCTGATCTCTGCTGGGCAATCTTGCACATGAGATAGGGCTGGTCTGACCTTAGCATTCCTAAAGCGCTGGGATAATGTGTCTCACAAGGGCAAGTGGAGCCTAGAGAGATAGCTGTCCCTGCCCTCTGGGCTCCACATCACCTGACTTGCTGCTCCACCACTCTGCTTGTCTCCTGGGTGCTCCATCCCAGAGAGATGTGAGTTAGCAATCACTTAGCGTAATCAGCCCAGGATGGAGGGTCTGTGCTGTGAGCCCAAGCCACGGTTCCCTCTCTGGTGATGAGCAGTGGGGGGTGTGTGGTACCCGTGGGAGATGGACTGGTTTGTTCGTTGGGTCAACTGCAGCTTATTGGAGGTGTTGATAAGGCACTTAGGGTCTTTGCTCCCTTGATATTCTGAGGGTAGCAAGGGCAGTTCCACTGCAGAGGCAGTGGCAGAGAGAATTTCATTTGCTCCTGGAAGCTCTGTCGAGGGAATTGCTGAGTTGCTACTCGCTTGATAGCTCTGATGGTGGACTGGCTGGAGACCCAGGCCAGGAGGACCTGCCCATCAAGTAGACTGTCTGGCCACTTTTCTGTAGGGTTGCTGTGGTATGCTGGGGGTCCCCTTCAGTCCCTAATTGCCTTGTATTTTCCAGGGAAGATGATAGCCTGCCCCTTCCTCTGGGAGCTCTGTACCACTGAGGTACGAACTTGTTGCCAATATGAACACACCTATAAGATATGACTGGAGGCAAGTCGAGAAGTCTTATCTAGTCAGGAGGAACAAGAACAGGGACTTGCTTAAAACAAATGTCTGGCCACATTTTCCTAGAGCAGCTGTGCTGTGCTGGGGGTGCACTTCCACCCCTGGTCACCTCAGACACTCTGAAGCCCTAAGGCTGAAGTGGCTGAGTTGCCCCAACAGGAGAGATGACAGTCTGGTCCTCCCCCTGGGAGCTCTGACTCAGGGAAGCCTGAAACCTCTGTCGGCCAGAGAACAGCAGTGAAGGTAGCTGGAGACTCTGGTTGAAAGGCTTCACCTGCTGATTAGAAATGTGGTTGGGGACTGACTTAAACAAGAGCCTGGCCACGTTTTTGTAGTGTGGCTGTGCTGTGCTGAGGTTCCTCTTCCACTCCTTCTCACTTTGGGCTCTCCAAAGCCCACAGGCCAGAATGGCTAGTCACCCAAATAGCAAAGGTGGTAGCCTGCCCCTCTCTCTGGGAGCTCTGTCCCAGGAACACTTCAAATTTCCATTGGCCAAGGAATGCTGGTGGCGGTAGCTGGAGGCCCCAGTTGCAAGGTCCTGTCCAGTGAGGTGGAACAGTGTCAGGGGCCTGCTTACAGAATCAGTCTGGCCATGATTTGGTAAAGCAGCTATGCTGTGCTGTGGGATCTCTTCTGCCCCTGGTCAGTTTGTACTCTCCAAAGCCTTCAGGCTGGAATGACTAAGTTGCCTGAATGGGAAAGATGGCAGCCTGCCCCATCTATTCTCTCAGAGTTTATCTTGTTTGATGGAGCTTAATTTTTAGCCTGTTGATTTTACTGTCTACATTAGACTTGTTCAGAAAGAATCTGTAATCTTTTAGGTTAGATATATGAGAATTCATTGTTTTCTGTAAATAAACCTGTTCATGTCTTGTTCTCTGGAAAGAAGTCTCTTTCAGCTCTCTGACTTTGGTCACAATCATGTAGAGCAGTAGCCAGTCTACAATGACATAATTGAATTTCCATTTCCAGTGTTTCCTTTTTGTGTCTTACATTGTACAGTTCAGAACTGAGCATTTTATTCCCAATTGTCAAAATGCTAAGCTGTCCACTGTACTGAAACACTGTTTTTGTTAATGCTTCGCCATTCAATTTTTTTTAAGGTGTGCACTCATCCAATTCTTCTCAAGTCAGAGTACAGGTAAGCCCTGGCTGCCTCCAGCCACTCTCAGGGAGACTAAAAGCCTTCATACACCCCAAGTTGGGGTACAAAAAAGGGGAGCCATGAAGGCTAATCATTCAAAATAAAACAATTTAAAAGTATTAAGGCAAAGATTTAAAAAAATTTTGCATTACATAATTTACACAAAAGCAATGCTATCACCTCCCCTGTGTGAACTCAGGAGAGGACTGGGCCATTCTCCTTAGAGAGAAGTAGGATGGCTTTTAGGAGGGCAAGGGGCTTCCTGAAACAATACATCTCACAATATTTGGAATGACTATTGAAAAGAAGAACAATGTGCAATCAAAGTCCTTGGCGACATTGTAGAACTTTGGGGGATGCTCACTCCAACCACCTGCTGTTGCCTTCATCATTCCAGTTTTTAAATCCTAAGTCAAGCCAATAAAAAACAAAACAAAAAATGAAACAATAAAACAAATAAAGCCACACCAATCTCATCTTGTTTTCTGCGAAGTTTGGTTTTGTCAAGCAAGGGTGTAACGCAACGCAACTAAGTCACAGTCCACCTAGAAGCATTTGCGGTGGACAATGGAGGGGCCTGACTCATCATACCCCTGCTTGCTGATCCACATCTGCTGGAAGGTGGACAGTGAGGCCAGGATGGAGCCACCGACCCACACGGAGTACTTGCGCTCCAGAGGAGCAATGATCTTGATCTTCATCATGCTGGGCACCAGGGCAGTGATCTCTTTCTGCATCCTGTCAGCGATGCCAGGGTACATGGTGGTGCCACCAGACAGCACTGTGTTGGCGTACAGGTCTTTGCGGATGTCCATGTCACACTTCATGATGGAGTTGAAGGTAGTTTCGTGGATGCCACAGGATTCCATTCCCAAGAAGGAAGGCTGGAAGAGCGCCTCGGGGCAGTGGAACCGCTCATTGCCAATGGTGATGACCTGGCCATTGGGAAGCTCATAGCTCTTCTCTAGGGAAGAGCTGGAGGCCACCATGGCCATCTCCTGCTCGAAGTCCAGGGCAACATAGCACAGCTTCTCCTTGATGTCACACACGATTTCCCGCTCAGCCGTGGTGGTGAACCTATAGCCACGCTCGGTGAGGATCTTCACGAGGTAGTCAGTCAGGTCCCGGCCAGCCAGTTCTAGGCACAGGATGGCATGGGGGAAGGCATTTCCTTCATAGATGGGCACAGTGTGGGTGACCCCATCACCAGAGTCCATCACGATGCTAGTGGTATGGCCAGGGGTATACAGGGACAGCACAGCCTGGATGGCCACGTACATGGCTGGGGTGTTGAAGGTCTCAAACATGATCTGGGTCGTCTTCTCATGGTTGGCCTTGGGGTTCAGGTGGGCCTCAGTCAGCAGCATTGGGTGCTCCTCAGGAGCCACACGGAGCTCATTGTAGAAGGAGTGGTGCCAGATCTTCTCCATGTCGTCCCAGTTGGTGATGATGCCATGCTCCATGGGGTACTTCAGGGTCAGGATGCCTCTCTTGCTCTGGGCTTTGATGCCCACATAGGAGTCTTTTGACTCATGCCCCCCATCATGCCCTGGTACCTGGGGTGCCCCACGATGGAAGGGAAGACAGCCCAGGGGACATTGTCTCCTGCAAAGCTGGCCTTGCACATGCCGGATCCATTGTCAATGAGGAGCACGGCGGTATCATCACCCATGGTGAGCTCATTCAGTTGTACAGCCTTTAAAAGATTATCATTCTTTTTTTTTCACACTTTCAATTTCCTCCAAATATTTCTTTTCTCTTAGCTGGTTCTGATGTTTCATTATGTCTAGTTCCGGTCTTAGCATGGCAATTTCTTCCTGCAACGTACTATTTTCAAGCAAGAGATCTCTTTCTTTCTTATGACTAAGAGAAAGCTAAGTAAATAAAGGGAACTTTTAGTTAGCACTCAGTTGAATGACATATCATGATTTCTTCTGAAATTAAAAAATAACATGTATATTGGTATAATGAAAGAATCCCCATCGTGGATATTTAACTGGAAAAATATTGGACAAAACTTCAAACCTAACAGAGTGTAAATTTCCAAAAGTTTAAATATTTATTTAAAGACCATGAAAAACAAATCACTAGAGGATTTTTTAGAATCTCAGAATTAAAAAAGCCTTTCTGTGAGTTACAAAAAACCAGAGGCATAAAATAGAAGATTAATATATTTGACTATATTTTTAAGATTGGGTTTACAGTCTCATGTCTAACCTATCAACCACACCATCATAAAAGCCTTAGCTATGCATATATTTGGACAGAAGCAATTTCTCAAAGTTCTTTCAGTTCCTTTTTCTGAAGAATGTTTTACTGATATTCTATGTTTCTAATATTTTTATACTCAGTTATAAAAATTATGTTTATTTATAACTGTTAAATCTAAGCATCATACCCTTCTACACTGTAAACATCTGTATCTAAGCATTGCACTTCTACATACAGTACTGAATTCATTTAAGATCATGATTCTTAAAAGGAGAGGTCAGAAAATATATACAAGATGCAGGATTTTCCCCAGGTCTGCTGATGCTACTGCTAGTGATCCTCCACAAAACCACAGTTACTTCTGTGGTATAAATATATAAATACAAAAGAAGCCTTTTATTTCAAAATACAAATGGTAAATAAGATACAACTTAGAGAAATTTTCTTAGAAATCATGAGATTATTTGCCATTGCAATAACTTTTCTTTCCTCTTTATAACGTTTGAAACAGTAATAAGTGTGAAATAGGGGAAATATACTGAACCATTTCTCCAGGAACAAAATACTTATCAATAAATTATCACTAAATCTGTATCATGGCATGTCATTGTTTTCAAAGCTCTTTGCATTGAAATGAGAAACTACTTGGAGCAAACTGTTCCTCTCCACAAAAGTAAGGATAATGACATCCACAGTGTGGCCTCTGACCCAGCTATACATTTCCTACTTTCCTATCAGTGAAAATAATCAGTTGACTTCTCTATTAATATTTTTAAAAAATAAACTAATGTCCAAAAACTAGAAAACTTGTTTTTAGCAGCAAAACTTATTTTTGATATGGAAAGATCATCAATTCTTATGAAAAATATCAAATGCTTCTCCTTTGGATTGAGGCCATTGCGCAGGTCACTACTCAACTGTTGCAGGCAAATGGAGTTGAATTAAGAACATGGCTTTATGCTATATGTACATATATAGATATATGACCGAGGATATATAGAATATATACATACATATATCACTTAAAAATCCTTTATATTTCTAAAATACGTAGTTTTTTAAAAATATATACACATATAAAAACATTTGAAAATGACTAAAGAAAATACCTCAGAATTCATTTTCTTTTCAGCCACTTCTACTGCTTTTGTTCAGATTTAGTCAGAATCTCATCTTGTAATATTCCAGTGTTCTGTTCTTCAGAAAGTTGTTTCTGAATATCATTTTGTTCGTCACTAGAAGAAATTTTAATTTTCATGAAATACTGGAGGTGTCCCTAAAATGATCTAGAGGGACAGATGGCGCCATCAGATGCATTCACACAATGTATATCTGCACATTAATCCAACACAAGGCAAAGGGGTCTCACATCTGTTAACCCAGCTCTCTCCAGCCATGTTGGCACCAGGGACTGGTTTTGTGGAAGATAATTTTTCCAGGAACCTGAGGTGGGGGATGGTTCCGGGATGATTCAAGCACATTACATTCATTGTGCACTTTATTTCTATTATTAATGTATATATTGTGAAATAATTATATAACTCACCAAAATGTAGAATCAGTGGGAGTCCTGAGTTTGTTTTCCTGCAACTAGATGGTCCCATCTGGGGGTGATGGGAGATGGTGACAGATCATAAAGCATTAGATTCTCATAAGGAGTGAACAACCTAAATCCCCTGCATGAGCAGCTTACAACAGGGTTCGAGTCACACTCCTATGACAATCTAATGCTACCACTGATCTGACAGGAGGAGGAGCTCAGGCAGTAATGTGAGTGATGCAGAGTGGTTGCAAACAGATGAAGCTTTGCTTGCTCACCTGCCACTAACCTCCTGCTGTGTGGCCCAGGTCCTAACAGGCCCAGGGACTGGTACTGGTCCATGGCCTGGGGATTGGGAACCCATGTGTTAACACACACTTTTTATGTTTATTTTTTGGAAACACTTTCCCCTTATATTCTTGATTCCTCTGTATTTTATAAACTACTTAGAAATTCCTTTTAGAACAAGGCAGGGTCTAATATTATGTTTTTAACATAGAACTTTGAATTAATTTTATCTGTGTATGAGAGAGAGATGTGAAATAAACTAATCATTAATCACTTTCTATTTTACTTTTATTTCATGCATATTAAGAATAAAACTGGGAAGTCCTAGGCAGAGCAACAGGGCAAGAGAAATAAAGGGCATCCAAATTGGAAAAGAGGAAGTTAAACTATCTCTTCACCAATGATATGATCTTATACCTAGAACACCCTAAAGACTCCTACAAAATACTCCTAGATTTGATAAATGAATTCAGCAAAGTCTCACGGATTACAAAATAAATGAATACCAATCAGTAGCACCACTATACACCAACTATGACCAAGCTGAGAGTCATGTCAAGAACACAATCCCTTTTACAATGGCTGCAAAAAAGTGTGAAATACCTAGGAATATACTTAATGAAAAAGATGGGTGTTAAAGCTAACTGGAAAACACCACTAAAGAAAATAATAGATGACACATACAAAAGAAAATACATCTTATGTTCATGGACTGAAAGAACTGATATTGTGAAAATGACCATCGTGCCTAAAGCAGTCTACACATTCGATACAATTCCTACCAAAGTACCAATGTCATTCTTCACAGAATTATTTTAAAATGCTGACAGTTATGTAGGACCACAAAAGAGCCTGAATAGCAACAGACATATCAAGCAAAAGGAACAAATATGTTGGCATCACATTACCTGACTTCAAATTATACTCTAAAGCCATAGTAACAAAAACAGTGTGGTACTGGTATCAAAGTAGATACATAGATCAATGGAACAGAATAGACAACTCAGAAATAAGGCCACTACAAACAAATGAACTCTGAGCAAGGATACAAAAACATACACTGGAGAAAGTACACTTTATTCAAAAATGGGGCTGGGAAAAAAAGATAGCCACGTGTTGAAGAATGAAACTGGATCTCTATCTCTCAAAATATACAAAAATTAATTCAAGATGGATTAAAGGCCTAAACCTAAGACCTGAAAACTTTGGCCTCGGCAAAGAATTTATGATGAAGACCCTAAAAACAAATGCAACAAAAATGAAAATAAATAAACAAGACCTAATTAAACTAAAAAGCTTCAGCACAGCAAAAGAAATAACCATCAGAATAAACCAACAACCTATATAAGGGGAAAAAAATTTGCAAATTATGAATCTAACAAAGGACTAATATCTATAACCTACAAGAAACACAAACAAATCAACAGGAAACATACAAACAATTCCATTAAAAAGCGGCCAAAGTACATGCATAGACATTTCTCAAAAGAAGATATACAAATGGTGAACAAGCATATAAAAACATGCTAAATATCACTAATCATCAGGGAAATGTACAATAAAACGACAGTGAGATATCACCTCACTGCAGCCAGAATGGCCACTATTAAAAATCAAAAAAGATGTTGGTGTGGATGTGGTGAAAAGAGAACAGTTATACACTGCTGCTGGTGGGAATAAAAATTCCTACAAATCTATGGAAAACAGTATGGAGAGTTCTCAAAGAACTAAAAGTAGATCCTATCATTTTATCCAGCATTCTCATTTCTGGATATCTATTCAAAATAAAAGAAATTGTACTCTCAAAAAGACACCCACATACATATGTTTACTACAGCACAATTCACAATATGCAAAGATATTGAATCAACCAGTGTCCATCAACTGATAAGTGGAATAAAGAATATGTATGTATGTATGTATGTATGTATGTATGTGTGTGTAAATATATATATACATATCACATATATATATATCTCTCACATATATATGTATATACGCACACACATATACATATGTACATACCTGAGACTGGGTAATTCATACACATACATACCTAAGACTGGGTAATTCATAAAGGAAAGAGGCTTAATTGATTCACAGTTACATATGGCTGGGGAGGCCTCAGGAAACTTAACAATCATGGCAGAAGGAGAAGGGGAAGCAGGCACCTTCTCCATAAGGCGGCAAGAGAGAGAGAAGTGAAGGGGAAAGAGCCCCTTATGAAGCCATCAGCTCTTGTGAGAACTCAGTCACTATCACAAGAACAGCATGGAGGAAATGTACCCCACGATCAAATCACCTCCTATCTGATCTTTCTCTCAACACCTGGGAATTACAATTTGACATGAGATTTACATGGAAACACAAAGTCAAACTATTGGGGGTGGGATATCCTTACTTTTAAAATATCCAAATGTCATTATTTATAATTCAAAAATAGCAATTTTTATTAGTTATGATTTTGTTCAAAAATATAATAATCTGATAAATTTTCTTCACTTTTAACCTAGTATTTAGTCAAAACATATGAAAACGTGGATTTGCCAGCAGAAAATTGTAACTACTTTTTAATGAGGTAAAAATGTATAAGAATATCAGTATTATTGTTCAGAGAAGAAAGTGAACAAGAAAAGAAAAGGAATTTAAAAAGAGAGAATATCACTACCGTATACATACATGAACTGACAAAGAGACTAGAATCTCCTACTGGAGATTATGTTAGGACTTGAGCAAAAGCTTCTAAGAATACCAAAAAGAAAAACAAAACAAATATTTTTAAGGAGTAAATTATACAGAGAACTCTTCTGGTTAAGACGATGTATCAAAAAATAATCTTCCTGAGAGCTATTATTAACCAATTCATCATAACAAAAACTTTAAAATTAAGTCTACAATTCTGGAATATTAAAAAGTTTCATTTTGAACATAGTTAATGGAAGGCAACATTTGAACGAAAATTTCTGTTTAAAGTTGACTCAAACTCAAAATCAGTGTGCAAAAATCACAAGCATTCTTATACACCAATAACAGAGAGCCAAATCATGAATGAACTCCCATTCACAATTGCTTCAAAGAGAATAAAATACCTAGGAATCCAACCTACAAGGGATGTGAACTTACAAGGGAAGTTCTCTCTTCAAGGAGAACTACAAACAACTGCTCAATGAAATAAAAGAGGACACAAACAAATGGAAGAACATTCCAAGATCATGGATAGGTAGAATCAATATTGTGAAAATGGCCATACTGCCCAAGGTAATTTATAGATTCAATGCCATCCCCATTAAGCTACCAATGACTTTCTTCACAGAATTGGAAAAAACTACTTTAAAGTTCATATGGAACCAAAAAAGAGCCCACATCACCAAGACAATCCTAAGCCAAAAGAACAAAGCTGGAGGCATCATGCTATCTGACTTCAAACTATACTACAAGGCTACAGTAACTAAAACAGCATGGTACTGGTACCGAAACAGAGATATAGACCAATGGAACAGAACAGAGCCCTCAGAAATAATATCACACATCTACAACCATGTGATCTTTGACAAATCTGACAAAAACAAGAAATGGGGAAACGAATCCCTATTTAATAAATGGTGCTGGGAAAACTAGCTAGCCTTATGTAGAAGGCGGAAACTGGATCCCTTCCTTACACCGTATACAAAAATTAATTCATGATGGATTAAAGACTTTCATGTCAGACCTAAAACCATAAAAACCCTAGAAGAAAACCTAGGCAATACCATTCAGGACATAGGCATGGGCAAGGACTTCATGTCTAAAACACCAAAAGTAATGGCAACAAAAGCCAAAATTGAAACCTAATTAAACTAAAGAGCTTCTGCATGGCAAAAGAAACTACCATCAGAGTGAACAGGCAACCTACAAACTGGGAGAAAATTTTTGCAATCTACTCATGTGACAAAGGGCTAATATCCCGAATCTACAAAGAACTCAAACAAATTTACAGGAAAAAAACAAACAACCCCATAAAAATGTGGGTGAAGGAGATGAACAGACACTTCTCAAAAGAAGACATTTATGCAGCCAACAGACACATGAAAAAATGCTCATCATCACTGGCCATCAGAGAAATGCAAATCAAAACCACAATGAGATACCATCTCACACCAGTTAGAATGGTGATCATTAAAAAGTCAGGAAACAACAGGTGCTGGAGAGGATGTGGAGAAATAGGAACACTTTTACACTGTTGGTGGGATTGTAAACTAGTTCAACCATTGTGGAAGTCAGTGTGGCGATTCCTCAGGGATCTAGAGCTAGAAATACCATTTGACCCAGCCATCCCATTACTGGGTATATACCCAAAGGACTATAAGTCATGCTGCTATAAAGACACATGCACACGTATGTTTATTGTGGCACTATTCACAATAGCAAAGACTTGGAACCAACCCAAATGTCCATCAATGATAGACTGGATTCAGAAAATGTGGCACATATACACCATGGAATACTATGCAGCCATAAAAAATGATGAGTTCATGTCCTTTGTAGGGACATGGATGAAGCTGGAAACCAACATTCTCAGAAAACTATCTCAAGGGCAAAAAACCAAACATCGTATGTTCTCACTCATAGGTGGGAATTGAACAATGAGAACACATGGACACAGGAAGGGGAACATCACACACCGGGGCTTGTCGTGGGGTGGAGGGAGGGGGGAGGGATAGCATTAGGAGATATACCTAATGTAAATGATGAGTTAATGGGTGCAGCACACCAACCTCACACATTATTCATATGTAATAAACCTACACATTGTACACATGTACCCTGGAACTTAAAGTATAATAAAAATACAATACAATAAAATAAAATAAAGTTATAGTGCATATGAATATAACTAATAGTTGTGAATTCAGAGCTGTGACAATAAAGCAAAGAAACCACATTGTGTTTGAGTCAGCAATCCTTAGATTTCCGTCTAGTCTTCCCATCCAGTCTGTAAATTCTAAGTATAATCCTGGTACTCACTCTCAAGTTTATGTTAAATACTAGCCTATACAAACTACACTCTTTCTCTTACTTCTTTTTTGTTATTTATATGTTGCTTTGCTTAAAGGAAGAACACAGAAATGCCCTGTTAAAAGAATTCTGTTTGGCTGCAGGCTGCAAGAGGGGAAAAACACAGCGCACATTTTGCAGAAAATGATATTTTAGAAGTCAGAACTATGACATGAAGCCAAGCAGGGGACTCTAGGACTGAATTTACTGTGCTTCCTTCATATGCTCCTTGCTGTCTTTCTTTTCTGGCAGCTGTGACTCACACAGGTCATGGAGACTACCGTTCCCTAAGAGGATATTCATCTTTATCTATTAAGTTCATCTGTCCCAATTCTGCATTCTGTGGATGCTGACTTTTTGTCAGTGATGGTGATACACATGGACATTTATCATCACCTTTCAGATTCTTGGATCTTTGACAAGTCTTTTTTTTAATTTTATTATTATACTTTAAGTTTTAGGGTACATGTGCACAATGTGCAGGTTAGTTACATATGTATACATGTGCCATGCTGGTGTGCTGCACCCATTAACTCATTTAGCATTAGGTATATCTCCTAATGCTATCCCTCCCCACTCCCCCCACCCCACAACAGTCGCCAGAGTGTGATGTTCCCCTTTTTGTGTCCATGTGTTCTCATTCAATTCCCACCTATGAGTGAGAACATGTGGCATTTGGTTTTTTGTCCTTGTGATAGTTTACTGAGAATGATGATTTCCAGTTTCATCCATGTCCCTAAAAGGACATGAACTCATCATTTTTTATGGCTGCATAGTATTCCATGGTGTATATGTGCCACATTTTCTGAATCCAGTCTATCATTGATGGACATTTGGGTTGGTTCCAAGTCTGCTATTGTGAATAGAGCCACAATAAACATACGTGTGCATGTGTCCTTATAGCAGCATGATTTATAGTCCTTTGGGTATATACCCAGTAATGGGATGGCTGGGTCAAATGGTATTTCTAGTTCTAGATCCCTGAGGAATCGCCACACTGACTTCCACAATGGTTGAACTAGTTGACAGTCCCACCAACAGTGTAAAAGTGTTCCTATTTCTCCGCATCCTCTCCAGCACCTGTTGTTTCCTGACTTTTTAATGATGGCCATTCTAACTGGTGTGAGATGGTATCTCATTGTGGTTTTGATTTGCATTTCTCTGATGGCCAGTGATGGTGAGCATTTTTTCATGTGTTTTTTGGCTGCATAAATGTCTTCTTTTGAGAAGTGTCTGTTCATGTCCTTTGCCCACATTTTGATGGGATTGTTTGTTTTTTTCTTGTAAATTTGTTTGAGTTCATTGTAGATGTTGCATATTAGCCCTTTGTCAGATGAGTAGGTTGTGAAAATTTTCTCCCAGTTTGTAGGTTGCCTGTTCACTCTGATGGTAGTTTCTTTTGCCATGCAGAAGCTCTTTAGTTTAATTAGATCCCATTTGTGAATTTTGGCTTTTGTTGCCATTACTTTTGGTGTTTTAGACATGAAGTCCTTGCCCATGCCTATGTCCTGAATGGTAATGCCTAGGTTTTCTTCTAGGGTTTTTATGGTTTTAGGTCTAATGTTTAAGTCTTTAATCCATCTTGAACTAGTAGGATGTGAGTTATAGATGCTGATTATCCAATTACCTGCTAAAAACGTCCTACGTAAATATTCCATTAAAAATGCATAGAAAAAATTAGTCATTC
The DNA here is from genome assembly GCF_028885655.2 of Pongo abelii. Classification (NCBI taxonomy): domain Eukaryota; kingdom Metazoa; phylum Chordata; class Mammalia; order Primates; family Hominidae; genus Pongo; species Pongo abelii. Next base: position 22,138,162 of record NC_072000.2, read on the forward strand.
CTGTTGACCTGCTGCTCTTTGCTCTTCCGTATTCACCAGAAAGTTTCCTACTCCTTCCTCCTGTCCAGGTTAAATACTAGTGTACGACATGGAAACCTGTACATCATCTGAGATTTCTCTCTGTCCCCCAAGGCTTTTCATTCAATTATCACTAAATCATATTGACTACACCTCTCTTCTGCCTCTGCTTATATTCCCACTGCCACTGGGAACATAAATGTTTACAAAATGGCTTTTATTAAAAAAAATCCTGCCAACTATTAATGTCATTTCTTACATAAAAAAAATAAGAAAAACAAATGAAAAAGGCATAACACCAAATAAAACAAAGGCCAATATATTAAAATGAGTAACTGAGATTCCTAACTTTATTTATTTCACCATGGATGGGTGAAAACCTTATAATACATTGATACTAGAGCAAGCATGTGTGACATGGAAACTACAGCTGACTACTGCAAAAGCTTCCTTTGTCTCCTGGTTTCTTTACATGGTTACCTTCCATCAATCCCGGCAAACTATAGGCCACTGGCCAAATCCAATCTGCCTTGTGGTTTTGTAAATAAAGTTTTGTAGGAGCTCAGTCATGCCTGTTTGCTCACATATCATCATGGTGGCTTTCATACTCACCACAACAGCAGACGACAGCAGGGTTAAGTAGATATGACAGAGACCACATAGTCTAAAATATTTCCCACCTACTCCTTTACAGAAAGAGCTTGCTAAACCATTTTGCACCATAACCACAATGCCTTAATTCTCAAATTTAATCTTGTGACTCCCCTGCTCAAATTTCTCCAATGAGCCCCTGCAGCACACATTGTTGGCTCCCTACCAATAGCCATTCCTTATTCTTTCTTGCAGAAGAAACACAAGTCTGTTGGGATAGTTATTATCCCAATTTCCCTCCTCAGCCTCAGAAAGAGAAATGTTTATTCTAAGCTAATCATGTATTTGCCTTCCCAGTGCCTGCTTTGGGAATGAGCATGTGGTGTGACCCAGCTAATGAAATGTTACAGGAAGCCCCTTGCATGCTTCTAAGTTTTCTCCCCGTTTAAAAGACACATGTAAAGAAAAGCTGCCCTTGTGATGCTGTGTCGTGAGAATAAGATGTTTGGAGCTGCTACGGATTAGCCCACCATGAAAGGAGATGTGAATAAAACACTGCCAACAGCACAACTGAAAGAGGGACAAGAGGGATCCCTGGGATATCACTGAACAAAAAAAAAACAGCTCTGGTTCCTACTGTTTTATCCACTGCTCATCTAGTACTTGCAGTCCAAAGCATTCTACCTGGTAAATTTCCCATGGCCCACAGGATAAGACCTACTCATTTCTATAGTATTAAAAAGTCTATCATAAACTTGCCTTAGCTAAGTATTCACCTCATTCCCAACCTCTCGTATCTCACACTTTTGGTACTAGCAAAAGTGAACTGCTCAGAAACCCTGCCATGTTCACTCAAGCATATTGTCTTCTGCACCTGCTGCTCTTCCTCCCAAACAGGCAATCTCTTTAGATGTTCCTCCTGGCAAACACACAATCTTGTTACATGTTCCTTCTGCCAAACATTATTCTTCTGCTTCTTTACCTTGAAAAATTCTTCTCACTCTCTATGCTTACCTTAAATCCTACCTCCTTTCTTTTTAAAGCTTTCATTCCTCATCACATATGTCTGGCACATAATCAATATAACATACAATAAATCATAATTATAAGCTTCCAGTGGGCATGTAGCACACAGTAAGCCCTGAATAAAGTAGCAAAATAATAAAAATGACAATCATAATAACAAGCTTCTGTCTGCATTTTCATTTGTGTTCTGTAGCATTAGAAAAATGCTTAGTATCTAAAAGACATTTGATAGTTATTTGTTAAGTGGACAAGTGAAAACATAAATAGAAATATTTTCTTTGTAAATTCTGTTGAAAAAGCACAGAAATGAAATAGAGACAGTTCTTCTGTTATGAGCACCTTAAAGATCAAAACTACATCTATTCCATCTTTGTCTCCTGCAACTTAAAAACCTAACTTACAGAAGCTCTTTGATAAATAGATGGCTAAGTTAAAGGTGTCCTCATACAGTTTGGATTGTACCATGTATTAGGTGTCCACATCCAGGTAGCACATTAGTATTTTTGCTACTGTGAAACATTTTTATACTTTTATTATAATCTGCTGACCCTAGAGTTTGGCAAATTATACATCTATTATGACAATCTTTTGGCAAATGGTAGCAAAGCATCTTGTTCTAACAAAATGACTGTTATCAAGACAATTAATCAGCAGGTAGAAGAATACATCTTGTTCCAACATAGTAAATGTATCTCTTTCAACTTCAACTGAGGAGGAATGAAGTCAGTAATAGTGAGACCTTGTTGGGACAAGCATATGTAACATGACCTGTGCTTAACTGTTCTTTTGCGATCAAAACTTCCTTACTTTTACTTTTTTATCTGTGGTAGGACCACCCAGAGCAGGGGTCCACAACTCCCAGGCCACGGACTGGTACCAGTCCATGGCCTGTTAGGAACCACACCACAAAGGAGGAGGTGAGCAGCAGGCAAACTGGGGAAGATTCATCTGTATTTATAGCCACTCCCCATGGCTCATATTACCTCCTGAGCTCTGCCTCCCATCAGATCAGTGATAGCATTAGATACTCATTGGAACATGAACCCTGTTGTGAACTGCCTATCTGAGGGATCTAGGTTGTGTGCTTCTTATGAGAATCTAATGCCTGATTATCTGTCACTGTCTCCCTTTGCCCCCAGATGGGACCATCTAGTTGCAGGGAAACAAGCTCCGAGCTTCCACTGATTCTACATTATGGTAAGTTGCATAATTATTTCATTACATTTTACAATGTAATAATAATATAAACACAATAAATGTAATGTGACTGAAGAATCCTGAAACCATCCCCACTTTCCTGCAGTCCATGAAAACATTGTCTTCCACAAAACTGGTTCCTGGTGCCAAAAATGTTGTGGGCAACTGACCTAAAGTAATTCACTATCACAAGCCTTACCTGGGTTGCTGTTTTCAGAAGAGTATTTTGGCATCTGCTTTTCTTTGCAGTCAGAAAGTAATTGGCAAATTCTATGTCTAAAAATATAATAAATAAAATTACTGTTTTAAAATACTGATCTACAAGCTTACCAAATGTAAAATTCTTAGAGTATTTCAAACAATATCAGAATATCAGAACTTAACAGTATTATCCCATCCACTTAGGTGTACATTCTACAAACTTATCATGAAGCTTCTATTTAAAGAAGAAAAAAAGTAAGGTGAAATATAAATAAATCGAGGGCACTTTGACCCAGTAAATTAACTTGCATTAGCCTGTTGTAATAGAAGGTGTTCCAATTCTGCATAAGTCGTAGCTTCATAATGAACAGCTATTTGCTCTTGAACAAGTTGCTTCTCTTAGGCTCAATGTCTTCTTCTACAAAGTGAGGACTTTGTTGCCTTATTTCACTAGGTTGTTATGATTTAACAAGATAACATTTTTTAAAATGCTCAGAGAAATAGTGAAGCAATGCAATAATCTGTTCCTAAAATTTATGACTAAAATTATCTTGGAATCCCAAGTAAAACCCAATGTGTATTTTATTCATAGGTTCTAATATGCAAATGTTGTAGTTTTTAGAAAATGTTATTAAGTACTAATTTTGCTTCTTAGTTGTTCTACTCTTTATGGCTTACAATTCAGGGCATCTCAACTATTTCATAGTTTGTAACTAAATTTTTTCATAAATATCTCATTAAAGTAGAGAATGGGATTGTCCACTATTACAGAGTTGACAAATCACACCAAGGGCAGAAAAACCAATGGATGTTAAAACCTGACTTGGACCAATGATCCTTCTCTACAGACTCAAACTCTGAGCCAGATGTTTGTTACAATGATGCTTTATATCCATGTTCATCTCCAGCTGACATGGGAGACCAAAACCCTACTTTTATTTTTTTTAGGTTCCATGAGGAAGTTGCAAATTGACAGTCTCTAATTTTTAACATACATACTAACAATATATTTTGCACACAACACCCCACACATTATTTGGCTCTGGTGTCATCTCACAGACCACCTTACATGACGATTTGTGTAGTGCAAATCACAATTTCAATATTTTGGTGGCACCCATTTTGCTTTGATTCACAGTTTCCTTAGAGCTAGTCAGCGAACAGTCAAATGACCTTCCAGTGACTGCACAAAATATGGAATGCTTCCAAAATTTGTGTGGCCACCTTATGCAAGGGCCAGCTCCTCAGGAGGCTGAGGCAGGAGAAATGGATGAACCCACGAGGCAGAGGTTGCAGTGAACTGAGATCGCGCCACTGCACTCCAGCCTTGGCGATAGAGCAAGACTCCATCTCAAAAAAATAAATAAATAAAATAAAATGAAATACCAGTAAAGTTTGCAATTCCTCTGACTCAGTTTACCATAATTACAATTATGATTACTAGTAAAAGAATAAATAGTGAATAACCACAATATTGGGCTTTTCTCCCAAAACAAAAAAAAATTAATATAAACAATGCAGCTTATTATAAAGAGCCAAAACAATTTTAAAAATGCATATAATTGCCAGGCAAAAGTGTTACAGTGAACCGTGTCAGACATTTTTAAAGTGAGAATCAATCAAACAGTATACCCAGGATAAGCTCCATTCACTCATTTAATAAGTATTTATTAGGTAGCTACGTCCAATATGCTAGGCCTTTTCCTAGGCAGTGAGGATATAGTAGTGAAAAATAAAAACCCTATTCGTGAGAGTGAGAAAAACACACAATAACAACAGACAGAGAAGGCAAAATATACAGTATGTTAAAGGAGAAAAACTAAAGCAGGAAAATGCAATGTTTGTGTGTTTGATGGGGAGGGTGGTGGGAAAGATGGAATGGTCAGAAAAGTCCCTGATGAGAAAGGGAATTTTTTTTTTTAATACAAAAAACCTGTTATTTGTAAATCAAAGACTCTAAGAAATGATGATATAAGGTTAACAGAATTGATGTCAAGATACAAATGGGTTTGAAGTTAGAGATGATAAAGCACTTTGTTTCATTGAACCTTCCCTTGATTACATTAGAGATCATCCCTGGTAGTCTCCCAATTGAATCTTAAGCATGACGCGTCTGGGTAGTACATGGTTCTTCCTCAGAAACTGGTTGTTCCTTAATGTGTTTCTTTTTACCCTTTTTCTTCTTTTTCTTAGAAAGCGGGTTTTAAATAAAGAACTGGAGGAATGGAAAGACTAAGCTAGGAGGATATCTGGGGAAAAAGCATTACAGACACAAGGAACTGCCAAGTACAGAGGTGTGCCTGGAGTCTTTAAGCACTAGGGGTAGATAAGTGACAAAAAGAATTCAGTGTGGCTGAAGCAGAGCAAAGGAGATAATTAGCAGGAACTTTGACATGCACTCAGAGTGAAATGGGGGACAATAAGAAGGGCTGGGGCAGGGGAATGACAAAATTTGACTTATGTTTTAAATACATCCACTGAGTTAAGAATTGATGAAAATGGAAGTTTTTAAAAGCCAGGACTATCAATTCTCAGTCTATGACACTCATCTAGACTACAGAGGGGGTTGGCTCAGATGTACAAGATATGACTGGCTTCTGGACATATTTTTCAGGTAGACCTGACAAGATTTACTGAGAGATTAGTTGTGAGGTGTCAGAGAGAGACAGAGAGAGATGAGTCAAGAATGACACCGAGATTTTTGGCAGAGCAACTGGAAGAGTGGCCCTTAACCAAAGTAGGAAAGACTACATGAGGTGTAGATTTCAGGAAGGCCATCAGTAGCCCAATTTCGGATCTGACAAGTGTGTGACACCCAATAGCTAACCAAATAGAGACATCAAGTAGGCAGGCTGATATAGAAATCTGAAATTAAGGAGACAGATCTGAGCTGGAGACATATATTTGGAAATCACTAGCATATACACAGCAGAAAAAGTCACAAGGGGCCAGGTGCAGTGGCTCACACCTGTAATCCCAACACTTTGTGAGGCGAAAGCAGAGAGATCACCTGAGGTCAGGAGTTTGAGACCAGGCTGGCCAAAATGGGGAAATGCTGTCTCTACTAAAAATACAAATATTAGCCAGGCATGGTGGTGTGCACCTGTAATGCCAGCTACTCAGGAGGCTGAGGCAGGAGAATCACTTGAACCCAGGAGGTGGAGGTGGTAGTGAGCCGAGATCACACCACTGAACTCCAGCCTGGGTGATAGAGCAAAATTCTGTCTCAAAAAAAGAAAAAGAAAAGTTCACAAGAAAGAAGATTGAGGACTGAGCCCTAGGAAACAACAATGTGCAAAAGGAGAAAGATGAGGAGCAGCAAGCAAAACAGACCATGAAGAATGGACTAGAAAGGCAGGAGGAAAAGCCTGAGGGAGTGAGGCCCTGAAAGCCAAGTGAAGACGCCGTTAGGGAGGAGATGTCCACCATTGGCTCAAATATTGCTGACAGATTAAATAAAATGAGGTGGAAGAAAAATGCCTAGATTTATTACAGAAAAAAATTAGTGATAATCTTGAGGAAAAACAATGTTGGAAGAGTGCTGAAATTGAAGCTTTACTGGCATGAGATCAAGAGTGAATGAAAAGAAAATTTGAGTTCATGAGTGTAGTTAGTTCTTTTAAGGACATCATACTTAGGAGTCATGACTGAGAATATTGTAATTTTCTTCCACAGTCTCAGAAAAATAATAGACAAATAGTTTCACATTTTATATAACAGGTGTAGTTTTCAAATTTTATATAACAATTATGTATTTTAAAGGTTATAAAAATTATACACATATGGCATTAAAAGTGCCAGACTGAGGTGTTAAATTCTTAAAACTATAGAACTAAAAGTCGCCTTGAACATTTATAGATTACATAAGCTGATTATCATTTTGTTCATGCTTATACATAAAGACCAAGAAATACTAAAAAGTTTAAGGAGAGTATTTCTTACTTGATAAAAATCAGCCAATTCTAGGATAGTTGATACTCATCAAATATGCAAAGTAAGTGATCACAGTAAAATATTGAGTTCTATTAACAGGAATAAAGTGGGAGAAATGCAGAAAATAATCTTATTTTATAAATGAAATTTAAAAAATTATATGAAGTCACTGTGGAAAAACATAGTGAGGTGAATACTGAAATATATCCTTTTCTCAAAGGAAGATAATGTCACACATGCAGGGCACTTTCACAAATAGGAGTTACTGCATTAGCAGCACCTTCCTTTTAGCACAAGGGTCAGCAAATTAGCACCTGTGGGCCAAATCCAGCCCACTGCCTGTTTTCGTAAGTAAAGAATCTTGGAACACAGCCATGCTTATTCACTTTACAGTCTATAGTGTCAATTAGCTGGGTGTAACTGTCGCACACTTGTGGTCCCAGCTAGTAGACAGGCTGAGGTGGGAGGATCACTAGAGCCCAGAAAGTTGAGGCTGCAGTGAGCCGTGATCACACAACTGCACTCCAGCCTGGGCGACAGAGACCCTGTCTCAAAAAAAATAAATATATATAGTCCACAAAGCCTAAAATATTTACTAACTGGCTCTTTGCAGAAAAAGCTGGCCAACTCCTGGTTTAGTAGATGAAAGATCCTTTGATATATTTTAATAACAGTTTTACCCAATATACTGAAATGTTTATATTAAATATAGATCCCCATGTACAATCCCTTGGCAATATTCAGATTCAGGGTCCAATATTTCAGCACTCAGGCATTGACAACAAAAATTTAATAACTAGCAATCTTGTGGCTAACAAGGTACAGTGTCAACATAGCATGTAGCTTCCATTTGCAACACAGTAGATATTACAAGAATTCTAACAAAATTATCTTAAGATGTGTTATCAAGCTAAATGCTTTAAATACATTTTAATTGTGAAATAATCAGTCTACTCTAGATCTAACCTCATTTGTAAAAAATGGTTGCATACTACATTATTTTCTGGGTATGAAAATTGAGATACTTCCTATTGGTAAGGATTTACTTTTGATAATGATGATTTCCTATTGATAAGGATCCATTTTTTGATATAATAATGCTGTAATAAATGTCCTTATACATAAGTATATATGTAACAAATCTATATAAATATCCTTAACATACATATATTATATATCCTTACTATGTTATATATGTGTGTGTGAATGTGCTACTAAATTAATGTTCAAAATGAATTTACCAACAGTGTACGAAATGTCTTTTTCAATGAGACCATTTCTTTGCAGCAACACAGAAGGAGCTGGAGGCCATTATGCTAAGCAAACTAATGCAGGAACAGAAAATCAAATGCCACATATTCTTACTTATTAGTGGGAACTAAACAATGAGAACTCATGGACACAAAGAGGAGAATAACAGACACCAAGGTCTACTTAAGGGTGGAGCGTTGCAGGAGGGAGATGACCAAAAAACTACCTTTTGAGTATTTTGCTTATTATGTGACTGATGAAATAATCTGTAGCCCAAACTTCCATGATACAGTTTACCTATATAACAAACCTGCACATGTACCCCGGAAGCTAAAATAAAAGTTCACTAAAAAGAAAAGAAAATGCCTTTTGCCTCACATTTGCCAATACTGGTTATTTTTCAAACAAATTAATGACTGGAAAAATGTTAACTTATTGTTTGCTGATTTTCATTTTTCTGATTACCAGGCAAGGCTGAATATCCTAGCAAAAGTATAAAATTTGTTCCTCATGAATATTAGTCCAAATTAGGATTAGTTTGACAGCACATAGTTATCTCCTGTTAAATGTTGCCATAGGCTTACCTGTGATAGTCTACATTCTCAGGGTCAGGAAATTGCTGATTTTCAGGTGTTCTGTTCTTCCTTTGTGGAATTAATCCATCATCACCATTGCCAGCACTGGCACCATTAGTCAGGTTTTCTGGGAATCCCACATGATTACTTCCATGCTTCTTCATTTCTTCTTCAACCTTGAGTGGAAGTTTGATATTAAGGATGGTTATCACTTTATTAAACAAAAAGAACCTTTTTAATTGATTTTATCAATTGATTCAGTTTGTCATTATTTTAGTCATTAAAATATTTCACACTTAAATTTGATCATATATACAGAACTATTATATAATTTTAAGATGTAATTATCCTGTCATTAGTATATCATTGAAATTTTTGTAAAGTTTGCTTGATTTCTGTTTGAGTAAATAAAACAGAATTTTCCAAAATCCAAAAAGGGCCCTCCTTCATTTTGTGCTTTTATTCCCAACCACTCTTCAGCATCTTATATGTGTATTTACGCCACTTGACTCGTGGGAACACACAAATAAAAAGATAAAGATGCAAAATGAGTCTTTTTCTGTCTTTACCACTGAGATTTTACATTAAACAGTCAGATTTAGAGGATGAGACGCCGTGGGGCCTCAGGAATAGAAAGGAAGATTTTCCTTTTCTGCACTAAGATATTCTTCTCCCCCACTGCCTTTGATCGTTCTTTTTTCATTTGGTTCCTGGGATATCAAAAACATGATGATGCTCACTGAAACCTGGGAACCAAAGTTTGCCACAACACAAGGAGCAGAGTGAAACTACTGAGGTGCAAGCATAGAATTCCAGAAAATGAGATGCTCCCCAAGTTTCACATTCAATAGCTATACAATTTTCTAGCTTGAAGATAAACAGAATAAGAAGTTATCTTCTTTAGCCACATTATCTATTGATAATCAGACTAAAACCAAGAAAGATAAAATTATTGATCCAAAGCTCCTAAAGTGGCATTACCTAGCATTTTACAGCACCATTCAGGATTATTCCATAATAATGAAAGAATATCTCCAGTTTGTATCTCTTTAAAACTCAACGTATGGAATTCTTTCCAAGTTAAGTATTACATTTTTCGCTGATGATGTATGCAACTTACATGATAGGATCATGTATGCCTAAACTTACTACACTTTGTTAAACAACATAACGTAAAAATCTAATTCAACAGAATCATTTGAATACAAAGGTATACTTCTCTATCACAATCCTTATTTATTTCTGGTGCTTGAGAAATTTTCTGCAGATGCAAAAATAGAAGGTTAATTTGCTTGTTGTATTTCCAGGAAGTCTCCTCTTTTGGAATGCATGTTTTTAAAATAATTATATTCTTAAGTAATCAAATATGGACAATGAAAAATTAGAAAATAATTAAAATTAAAATTTAACTGTTAAAATAATTAAGTAAATAATTAAAATTAAGAATTAACTTTTTAATCTACATTTAGCTACTGCCACATCACTGGCTTCTGACTAACATGTGAAAAATAATTAACCTTAGCCAAAGGGAGAAGAAAAACCTGAACCAGCAAACAACTTTTTCACCATTTGTTTAGACTGAAGTTAATTTGTTATGTGTTAAATCTACCAAAAATGAATTAGCAGATGATTTGTAGCATTCCAAAGGCTTCCTCACTTGAAAAGAGTTTACCTCATGAAACCCTAACTAGTGAGCTCCTACAGTGCACTGAAGTGCTTTTTTAAAAGATTAGTAACTGGACACTTTAAGTTATTAGGAGCCAAAATCCACACCAAAGAGAAAGAAATGTAAATTCTTTAATTTTAATTGAAATTAATGCTGTAATATGATAGTGTTATGTATCTAGATTATCTGTTTAAGTCCAGTTCTAATATATTCTAATGTGTACTAATTACAGTGGATAAAAACTTTTAATAATATGTACTGATTTTCTGCAACCAAAATAAGTTAGAATGTTATTGTGTTTGTGCACTAACACCAAAGATCCCATTCTGCAAGATAGATATGATTCTTTTAAGAGGGAGTCGGGTTGCTTTTATGACCTGGTTCCCTCCCTGAACAGAAACGCTGAGGTCAATGAGAGACCACAAGGCAGAATATATCTTTAGCCTTGGTATCAGTGACTGACAATATAAAACTGTAGATTTTCAACCACTAGCCATGATTACCCTTTAACCATGAATCTAGCTCAGGGACCGTCAGTGTTACATTGTTCATAATTCTATTGCTTAATAATATAATCCAATAATTGATGTTACTTTCCTCATCATGTTAGGGTGTTGTAAAAATAAAAGAACAAACAAAGTTCTGGAATTTGTTTTTCCTCTATTCCAAAAGGAAAGATTAGCTATAAGCTAATCAAAAAGACAGATAAGAATATTTTAAATAAAATAATGTAAAATAAGAGTATTTTACATTTTATAGTAGTTATGTTTTTAAGTTAAATATCAAATGTAAATTAGAATTCATTGATTATTCTGTTAATGAGATTGCTGAATTTATTAAAATAAATTTTAAGAATCTATTTAAAAATTCTGAAAGAAAAGAATCTATTGATTCTCAAAACCTAGTCTGAAAGGTAATTTCATTTGGACTATCTAATATTATTAAATCAAAGAAAACAACATTAAATCAAAAATTTAAATTTAAAATTTTCCATGCCTCTTGCTGGCTATTTTCACTGCCTTTAAGCCTTTGTGACTCTTCCTCTGATGTCAGCTTTAATTCTTGTTCTGTTGAGAAATCCATATATTAAGTTAAAATGAACCACTTAGAACTTTTAAAAACTATTGCCTTTATAAAATAGATTTAAGACAACATTTTATTTTATTTCATAAATTGAGTGTTTAGTCTTTCATGAAATAGTTACTTAGGAAATAATTCTCCAAAACTTCAACAAATCACTTGGGGAGAGACCTGATGTGATTCACTCACAAATTCATCCACTCAACATAAATGAACAAAATCACGAGAAACACAACTTTAAAATACAGTAGAAACATATAAGGTAACACAGTATGTTGTTTTCCACTTCCTAATAGTGAAGCAGTAAATGTAAAGAAAAGGAAATTCAGTTTTAAACAGAAACAAGTTTTCCTGCACTTAGCAACTCTGACTCTAAGGATAATAACAGGCAGGGCCCAGGAAAGGTCGTGGTGACCCTCTCTGAGAAGCCAGAGCCCACAGGTATGGGCTCCAGACATCCCAGAGCAAGGTTAAGAAAACAAATCCCTTTACCATCTCCCCTTCCCCTCAGCATTTACTCGTAGCTATTTTTACAAATGCATATATTTTGCAAGTTCCTGTTTTCCTTCAATGCAGCTGCAAGGTCACAAGTTATGCTGAGATTGCAAAACTGTCACTAGATGATTAACTGCCTTTGTTCTGCTTCTGTAAGCTTCCCCATATAAGTCAAGCCCTGTCTTTGTTCAAGGCTCAGGCTTTGGATGCAAATCTGCTGAGCTGGTGCACATCTAAATAAAATCCTCCTGTTTCACCCACTGGGTCTCTCCTGCCTCCTGTTTTCTGCAACAACAGTACCTTATAAATGGTTTCCAAAATTACTACTAACACATTTATTAGTGTACAATGCCTTCCTAATATCTAAAATGTTTCCCTCCACTATTCTGACGAATTTATTTTCATTTTTCTTTTTTTTTTTTTTTGAGCTGGGGTCTTGCTCTGTCATCAGCCTGGAGTAAAGTGGTACAAACTCAGCTGACTGCAACCTCCAACTCCCTGGTTTAAGTGATTCTCCTGTCTCAGTCTCCCGAGAAGCTGGGATTACAGGCACACACCATCATGCCCAGCTAATTTTTGTATTTTTAGTAGAGATGGGGTTTCAGCATTGGCCAAGATGGTCCTGATCTTTTCACCTTGTGATCCACCTGCCCCAGCCTCCCAAAATCCTGGGAATACAGGTGGGAGCCACCACACTCAGCCTTATTTTCATCTTTTAAAACAATGCTATGTGAAGTCTTCCTTGATTCTGCATGTCTTTCCCCAGATAAACAGGTACCCAATTCCTTGAGGCTGCCTTAGTACTTCACTGATTTTTCTACTGCACCTTTACCACCTGAACTGCACATTATTGCTGCACATGTCTGTCCCCTCTGCTCCAAGACTGCAGAGGACAGTCTTGAACATCATCTTTGTAAAAACAGTCTTTATTTTACTCAGAAATTTCTTATTGAGTCCTGCTACATACATGCTAGGTGTTAGCGTTTAAAAAGAATGAAAATAAAGCATGTCAGGGATGGCTTTTCTAGAACACCTGCCCAAGCAGAGACTTAAGTATTGTGGCTAGCCAGATTAAAAGGGGTAGAAGGCAGGAAAGGGTGACAGCATGCCACGCAGCAGCAAGAGCATGAGCAAGGCCTGAAAGAGTGAAAGTATTTGCCTACAATAGAAGGATGAGTGAGTAGGGCATTACGAGCAGCTCAGCAATACCAGAGAAAGGGCACACAGGAACAAAAGGGCTAAAGATGAAGAGTGGGGCAGAAGTCAGATGATGAAATCCTTAAGTGTAATTTTAAGAAGCTTGGACATTAATGTTCAAGAGTGGTCCCTGGTCCTATCTGCATTTAGATGTAGATCATTTTAATGCCAAAAACCAATATTCCTAGTGAGCCATGATTCATTAAGACAAGGTGACAGATAGCTCATGTGGACACAGCTGAGATGATACTATGTAGCAAATTCACAATAATTCTCATGAATACTTGGAAAGTCAATTCTATAATAAGTCATAGACATTATAATACATCACTTAATATTTGGTTTGGGAAGGTGCTTTGTAAAGTTATAGCGCATACGAATATAACTAATAGTTGTGAATTCAGAGCTGTGACAATAAAGCAAAGAAGCCACATTGTGTTTGAGTCAGCAATCTTTAGATTTCTATCTAGTCTTCCTACGGAGTTCGTAAATTCGTATAATCCTGGTACTCACTCTCAAGTTTATGTTAAACACTAGCCTATACAAAAAAACACTCTTTCTCTTACTTCTTTTTGTTATTTATATGTTGCTTTGTTTAAATGAAGAACACAGAAATGCCCTGCTAAAGGGATTCTGTTTGGTTGCAGGCTGCAAGAGGGGAAAAACAAAGCACATTTTGCAGAAAATGATATTTTAGAAGTCAGAATTATGACATGACATCAAGCAGGGAACTCTAGGACTGAATTTGCTGTGCTTCTTTACTATGCTCCTTGTTCTCTTTCTTTTCTGGCAACTGTGACTCACAGAGGTCGTGCAGACTATCATTCCCTAAGAGGAACACAACTCTGATATTAATCTTTATCTATTAGGTTAATCTGTCCCAATTCTGTGTTCTGTGGATGCTGACTTTCTATCATTGATGGTGATACACACGGACATTTATCATCAACTTTCAGATTCTTGGATCTTTGACAAGTCTTATTATGGAGTCAAACTAGTAGGATGCGAGTTATAAATGCTGGTTATCCAGTTACCTACTCAAAATATCCTACATAAATATTCCATTAAACATGCATAGAAAAAAATTAGTCATTCCCGTTGACCTGCTGCTCTTTGCCCTTCTGTATTCACCACAAAAATTCCTGGTCCTTCCTCATGTCCAGGTTAAATACTAGTGTACAACGTGGAAACCTGTAAATTATCTGACATTTGTCTCTGTCCCCCAAGCCTTTCTCAATCAATTATTACTAAATCATATTGACTACACCTCTCTTCTGCCTCTGCTTTATATTTCCACTGCCACTGGGGGCATAAACATTTATGAAATGGCTTTTATTTTTAAAAAAGTGCCAACTATTAATGTTATTTCTTACATGAAAAAAAATTAAGCAAAACAAATGAAAAAAGCCTAACACCAAAAAAATGGCCAATATATTAAAATGAGTAACTGAGATTCCTAAATTTATTTATTTCACCATGGATGGGTGAAAACCTTATAATACATTGATACTAGTGCAAGGATGTGTGACATGGAAACTGTAGCTGACCACTGCAAAAGCTTCCTTTGTCTCCTGGTTTCTTTACATGGTTACCTTCCATCAATCCCAGCAAACTATAGGCCACAGGCCAAATCCAATCTGCCTTACGGCTTTGTAAATCAAGTTTTATAGGAGCTCAGTCATGCCTGTTTGCTTACATATCATCATGGTGGCTTTCACACTACAACAGCAGACGACAGCAGGGTTAAGTAGACACGACAGAGACCACATAGTCTAAAATATTTCCCACCTGCTCCTTTACAGAAAAAGCTTGCTAACCCATTTTACACCATAACCAGAATATGTCTTAATTCTCAGATTTAATCTTGTGACTCCCCTGCTCAAATTTCTCCAATGAGCCCCTGCAGCACACATTGTTGGCTCCCTACCAATAGCCATTCCTTATCCTTTCTTGCAGAAGAAACACAAGTCTGTTGGGATAGTTATTATCCCTATCTCCCTCTTCACCCTCAGAAAGATAAATGTTTATTCTAAGCTAGTCATGTATTTGCCTTCCCAGTGCCTGCTTTGAGAATGAGCGTGTGGTGTGACCCAGTGAATGAAATGTTACAGGAAGCCCCTTGCATGCTTCTAAGTTTTCTCCTTGTTTAAAAGACACACGTGAAGAAAAGCAGCCCTTGAGATGTTGTGTTGTGAGAACAAGATGTTTGGAGCTGCTGCGGATTAGCCAACCATGAAAGGAGATGTGAATAAAACACTGCCAACAGCACAACTGAAAGAGGGACAAGAGGGATCCTTAGGATATCACTGAACAAACAAAACAACTCTGACTCCTACTCTTTTAGCCACTGTTCATCTAGTATTTGCAGTCCAAAGCATTCTACCTGGTTAATTTCCCATGGCCCACAGGATAAGACCTACTCATTTCTATAGTATTAAAAAGTCTATCATAAACTTGCCTTAGCTAAGTATTCACCTCATTCCCAACCTCTCGTGTCTCACACTTTTGGTACTAGCAAAAGTGAACTGCTCAGAAGTTCACTCAAGCATCTTGTCTTTTGCACTTGTTGCTCTTCCTGCCAAATAGGCAATTTCATTAGATGTTCCTTCTGGCAAATACACAACCTCGTTGCATGTTCCTTCTGCCAAACATTATTCTTCTGCTTCTTTACCTAGAAAAATTCTTCTCACCCTGCATGCTTACCTTAAATCACAGCTACTTTTTTTCAAAACTTTCATTCCTTATCACATGTCTGGTGCATAATCAATATATAATAAATTATAATCATTAGCTTCCAGTGGGCATCTAGCACACAGTAAGCACTGAATAAAGTAGCAAAATAATAAAAATTATAATGATAATAACAAGCTCCTGTCTTTATTTTTAATTGTTTGTGTTCTGCAGCATTAGAAAAATGGTTAGTATCTAAAAGACATTTGATAGTTATTTGTCAAGTGGACAAGTGAAAACATAAATAGAAATGTTTTCTTTGTAAATTCTGTTGAAAAAGCACAGAAATGAAATAGAGACAGCTCTTTTATGAGCACCTTAAAGATGAAAACTACACTTATTCCACCTTTTTCTCCTGCAACTTATAAAACCTAACTCACAGAAGCTCTTTGATAAATAGATCGCTAAATTAAAGTTGTCCTCATGCAGTTTGGATTATACAATGTATTAGGTGTCCACGACCAGGCAGCATACTAGCATTTTTGTTAGTGTGAAACATTTTTCTTCTTTTATTATAATCTGCTGAACCTAGAGTTGGGCAATTTGTATATTTATTATGACAATCTTTTGGCAAATGGTAGCCGAGCATCTTGTTCTAACAAAAGTACTGTTATCATGACAATTAACCAGCAGGTAGAAGAACACATCTTGTTCCAACAAAGTAACTGTATGTCTTTCTAACTTCAAATGAGGAGGAATGAAATCAGTAATAGTGAGACCTTGTTGGGACAAGATATGTAACATGACTTGTGCTTCAGTGTTCTTTTGTGATCAAAAATTCCTTACTTTTACTTTTTCATCTATGGTAGGACCTCCCAGAGCAGGGGTCCACAACTCCCATGCCACAGACTGGTACCAGTCCATGGACTATTATAAACCACACCACATAGGAGGAGGTGAGCAGCAGGCAAGCCAGGGAAGGTTCACCTGTACTTACAGCCAAACCCATGGCTCCTATTACCTCCTGAGCTCTGCCTCCAGTCAGATCAGTGATAGTATTAGATACTCATTGGAGCATGAACCCTGTTGTGAACTGCCCATCCAGGGATCTAGGTTGTGTGCTTCGTATGAGAATCTAATGCCTGATGATCTGTCACTGTTTCACTTGGCCCCCAGATGAGACCATCTAGTTGCAGAAAAATAAGCTCAGAGCTTCCAAGGATTCTACTTTATGGTAAGTTGTATAATTATTTCATTATATATTACAATGTAATAATAATATAAATACAGTAGCACAATAAATGAAATATAATTGAATAATCCTGAAACCATCCCCACCTTCCCCCAGCCCATGGAAAGATTGTCTTCCACAAAACCAGTCCCTGGTGCCAAAAAGGTTGGGGACAACTGACCTAAAGTAATTCACTATCACAAGTCTTACCTGGATTGCTGTTTTCAGAAGAGATTTCTAGCATCTGTTTTTCTTTGTAGTCAGAAAGTAATTGGCAAATTCTATGTATAAAAATATAATAAATCAAATTACTCTTTTAATACTGATATAAAAAATATTTACCAAATGTAAAATTCTTAGAGTATTTCAAACAATATCATAGTATCAGAACTTAACAGTATTATCCCATCAACTTATGGGTACATTCTACAAACTTCTCTTTAAGCTTCTAGTTAAAGAAGAACAAAATGTAAGGTGAAATGCTCATAAATTGAGGGCACTGTGACCCAGTAAATTAACTTGCATTAGCATGACATAACAGAAAGCGTCCCAACTCTGCATAAGTTGTAGCTCCATAATGAACAGCTTTTTGTTCTTGGACAACTTGCTTCTCTCAGGCTTAACATCTTCTTCAACAAAGTGAGGACTTTGCTGCCTTATTTCACTAGGTTGTTATAAAGATTTAACAAGATAACATTTTTTAAATGCTCAGAGAAATAGTAAAACAATGGAATAGTCTGTTCCTAAACTTTATGACTAAAATTATCTTGGAGTCCTAAATAAAACCCAATGTGTATTTTGTTCATAGGTTCTAATATGCAAATGTTGTAGTTTTCAGAAAATGCTATTAAGTACTAATTTTGCTTCTTAGTTGTCCTACTCCTTATGGCTTATAACTCAGGGCATCTCAACTATGTCATAGTTTGTAACTAAATTTATTCATAAATATCTCATTAAAGTAGATAATATGATTGTCCACTACTATGGAGTTGATCAATCACACCAAGGGCAGAAAAACCAATGGATGTTAAGACCTGGCTTGGACCAATGATCTTTCTCTACAGACTCAAACTCTCAGCCAGCAGATGTTTGTTAGGATAATGCTTTATATTGATGTTCAATTCCAGCTGACATGGGAGACCAAAACTCTACTTTTATTTTTTTTAGTTTCCATGAAGAAGTTGCAAGTTGACATTCTCTAATTTTTGACATACATACTAACAATATATTTTGCACCGAACATGTTATTCAGCCCTAAGTCACCTCTTAGACCATCTTACATGACTATTTTTGCAGCATAAATCACAATTTCAATATTTTGGTGGCACCCATTTTGCTTTGATTTACACTGTTTCCTTAGAGCTAGTCAGCAGATAGTCAAATGACCTTCCAGTGACTGCACAAAATATGGAATGCTTCAAAAATTGGTGCTCCTCCTTATGCAGAAGCCATGCTAATTTTCTCTGTATTGTACCAATTTTAGGATATGTGCCACTGAAGCAAGCACAAAGCCCTCCTTTTACACATGGACAAGGCTTGGCTCTGTGAAGTCCAACTAACCTACTTGAGATTCTGAGAATCCTCTTCAATGGCTTCCTGTGAGGTGGAATTTGAAAATATTTTAAAATCTTGAGCTAGAGATGGAAGCAGCTTGGATGATTTTCATTATCATGTAAATCAGATCACTCAAGGGGCCAATGACAACTGGGAGCCACTGCTGGGGGAAGGTTCCTATGGGACTTTCTACTGCCTAAGGTTCTATACAGGATATAAAGTTGCCTCACAGTACAGATCTGGTAGCAAAGAAAAAGAAACAAACACTGATCTCTTTCTCTGATCCTTTACAACAAGCCCAATTAATATCTGCTAGAGAAAAGACCAACAATGGCCTCAAAGGATCTCTTACCATGAAGGTCTCAGCTAATTCTTGGCTAAGAAGAGGGTTCCATATTAGGTTCTGAATACGGGGGGAAGGGTCAGTTTGCTCACTTTGTGTGCAGATAAAGTCAGGATGCCCAGTGGCCAGAGCTGGGTGCTGGTGCTTTGGGAACAATGGCATATAAACATAGGTATGGGAACTAAAAACCGTTGTAACTTCAATGTCACTGTATGAATCATCATGAAGACTTGAGGGATCTGAATCAGTAAGGGCATCTTGGTGTCAAAGGTCAACCAACAATTACCAGGCAGCAGGCCCAGTTTGAGTGGCAACAATGTAGCAACAGAAGCAATGGAAACAACAGAATGATTGGAATGTCCTTTTTTCTCCTCCTTCTGACTTGATAAAAGGGACTGTCTTCCTTGGATTTAGTGAACCCCTTCAGTTCTTGAAAAATTCAAGGAGTATGTAGGAGATAGTCCCCAGAAGACAGTACAAGACTTTCTGCTAAACGACATTTCAAGACCCAAATAACTAATCAGAAAAATCAAAGATGTGACACTATTTTTTATCCCATGCATAGGTGTTATACTTGGATGAAATGAACAATGTTGGGATCTCTAAGGATAAAGGTCTTAAAAGTCCTGAGATAAAGAATCCTGCACCCATTGGTACTTCTAACTTGTCTTGCTTTTGTCTGATTTCTGGCTAATGCAGGGGACTAACTCACTGCCACTCGAAAACTACCTGAACCAAACTATGACATCTCACCTGATACATAAAATGCAATCACTATAATTATTTTAAACCTCAATTTAGCATTAACTAGCCTTTTAATGTAAACACTTACACATTATGATGACTAGAAACAGCATACTCTCTGGCCGTCTGTCCAGATAGATCTTGAGAAGATACATCAATATTCTGCTCAAGTAGAAGGCTGACTATACTTGCTGATCCACAACACACAGCAAGTATGAGAGCAGTTCTAAAATGACAGAGATAGGAACTGTAATAAAGTTATTTTAAAAGCTAATTTGATATACTTTACCAATTTAACATCTTGCCTGTCCATGCAGAATCAAACATTTACATGCACTAAAAGACATAAGTATCTTGGGTACTCAAGTGTTCATCTTTGTAAAATACCATCAAGGTTAAAAGGAAGGGACAAAAAGGAAACCTCTTATCTCAGTGGGGTATTGCATGGCAGAAGCTACTAATTTAAAGTCCTTTGATGGGCAAGAAACAATGCTAGGGCCACTTATCTGAAGTGGACAAAGATTTAAGTGAAGATTTCATCACAGCTTCCCTAGACTGATATGCCGTAATAGAAAATCAGCTAGGGTGTCAAATAAATAGGAGCTCTCTGCATGCTGATAGTAGTAATATTAATAATAATGGTAAGAATAGTAGTCATAGGAGTTTCAGTTAATGATGCCAGTAAGCATGTGCTAGGCACAGAATTAAATGCCATCTATATCTTTCTTTCTTATGCACAGCCAACTTTGAAGGATATATTCTCCTAGTTTTCACATATGACAACATATATGGTGGTAAATAACATTCCCAAGGTCAAACACCTAGCAAGTAAGAAAGTTTTGTGTGAATCCAAAGCCTAGATCTTTTCTCTTTATCACCCACCTATGGCTTGCCTTCATTAAAGGAAAAGTGTATCCACTTAAAACTATCTTCACTCTCTCTCTCCATACCAATTAAAAATAAAAATATCAAAATACACTGGAAATAAAAACAAAAAAAGCTGTTGAACCCACAGTATGTGGGAACAGCAATTAATTGTCATGTAGGGATAAGCTAACATTAATATTCTTCAAAGAAAGCAACTTAAAGCCGAGTCATTGAAAAGACAAAAGGATTTTCAACTCCTATTTATGTTTAATACAGCATATTTAGTGGAAAAGCATATAAGACACAGAGGTTAAAAACTACTAGAAAGGGTTAAGAAGTTCAATACTGGGTCACAAACTAAAAGGTAAAGTTCACACTTCATAAAATTAATATGAAATCCCTTTAGCTAACATAAGATCCTGCAACCAAAAACATCACATAACAAACAGCATCAGTCAATATAATAAGAGAAGATGAATTCTACTAAAACTGTTTTTTATGTTGCCCAGTCCAAATAATTGTTTTTCTACCTAACTGATTTGTATTGATACTGATGACTATGTCCCAGTAAGTATACATTAATCTTGTTAATTTAATATTTATGACTTGAGCGACTGCTATCAATCTAGAACAACACACAGATTAAAAGAAATAACTATACCTTCCATATCTATCAAGTGCATTTAAATTAGCTTTTTTCTTGATTAAAAATTTCACCACATGCTGTTTTTGTTCATGTACGCCAAGTAACAGTGGTGTGAGGCCATGCTGTAAAACAATATAAAGCAAAAATGTATGTAATTCAAAAAAGTACATATTCCTCAACTGAAGTGGAAACTTTATATAAGATCCTATGGACTTACACACATAGAAAGTAAATAAATTTAGTCGCTTCCTTCTCACTCTTCTGTGCTTTCCCACATGCTGCTCCTTCCCTTGGAAACACCCCTTCTCTGCCTCACCACATTAACTCTGACCACCTCAAAAACTCACTTTAAATGTTTACTGGTTCTAAGACTCTTTGCTTCTAACCTAGCATTTGGCATGGTATTATTGGATGATAATATTTTCCCATCTAAACAAAGAGCTTCTTGAGGGCAGGGGCTGTATCTTTTGTCTCTATATCCTCAAACCTAAGACAAATTGTTGTGTATAAAGCAAGAATTTGCATGTAAAATATTTCTCTAGTTTCACATGTTTTACCAAAAGTTCAACCTCCAATGTGCAACAAAAATTGCCATTAAGACTCATACTGCCCATTTCAAAATTTTTTCCAACATTTATTTATTTAAAATTTACTTGTATTTAATTTTCCCAGGTTGTTAACTAAATAGATAATCAGTTCATAGGACTACTGAAACTAAATTAACAGAATTCCTATCTGTATTCTTAATAACTCCATGGTTTTAAGTGTTTAAAACTGCCATGCTGATTATGCCAAAGCTCTACATACTTAAGAGACACACTGGATAGTCCATAATACAGCTTTGATTGACAAAACAGGTTTAGAATTTGCTAGAATTCTAATTGAGAAAACTCTGCTCTTAACAACGACTTACTGACCTAAGCACTTGAGTGATAACAAAGAGACACAAAGTCCTGAGAGGACCATCCTCTACTTATTGAAAGACTACTCACTGCAAATTTCTAAAGACCTTCTGAATGGCAGTGAATAACTGATGGTAGGAAGGAAAAGATACTATTCTGTAAGCTGATAGATAGTGCCAATAATATTCATTTGAATGTCTCAACCACAGAGATAAAAGTCAGTCTAGGCCAGGAATGGTGGTTCACACCTGTAATCCTAGCATTTTGGGAGGCTGAGGTGGGTGAATTGCTTGAGCCCAGGAGTTCAAGACCAGCCTGAGAAACATGGCAAAAACTTCATCTCTACTAAAAAAAAAAAAAAAAAAAAAAAAAAAAAATACAAAAACTGAGGTTGGAGGACCATCTGAACTCGGGCAGGTCAGGGCTGCAGTGAGCTGTGATCACACTACTGCACTCCAGCCTGGGAAACAGAGTGAGGCCCCATCTCAAAAAAAAAAAAGTCAGATTAATGTTATTGGAAAGAAAAGATTTAAAGGAATTACATATCAAACTCCAACTCCTCTAGAGATATCATAAGTTTCTGAGATATAAGAATTTACGTATTATACTTTTGTATTCAGTGGTTCTTAAGCAGGAGTGTATCCAGATTTTGAGAAATTTGTTGTTGTTTTTAGAGATAGGGTCTCATTATGTTGACCAGGCTAGACTAGAACTCCTGAGCTCAAGCAATCCTCCCACTTCAGCCTCCCTAGCAGCTGGGACTACAGTCATGCACCACCATGCCTGGCTTCAAGGAAATATTTTTAAACATACATATTCAGGCTTTATTAGACTTACTCTACCAAAATCTTCAGAGGAAAGCCTAGACCTGTTGATTATTTAAAAATTTTCCTCAGGTTACTGGGATGCACAATTCTAGCTGAAGCTATAGTGCAATAGACAATTACTTCAGTCTCATTTCTCACCCACATGACCAATTCCCTTTCTCATTTGAAGATTTGGCAAAAAAGAGGAAAGAGTAGGAGAGAGACCCATTTGCTGAAAACACCACATAATTTTCCCTGGTAAGAGTAGAACAGGGTCTAGTAAACTCAAAATCCAACTTGATCTTTTTACTTATAAGCTCCTTATCTCCCACCTTCCCATCCAGACACTCTAGATTTGAATGCAAATTTGACACTCTAATTGGCCATTTCTACCAGAATAGGATATTAAGTCAGATAATTACTTGTTAGTCCTTCTGTTCAAGGGTTTCCCATTACATTACCACCTATTCACTGCCAATCTGATTCCTCAGAGGTCTCCTAAAATTGATCTCTAGGCAGTTTACAACTCACTAACTGCCTCTCCCAAACTGAAAACTGTCATTCTCTAAAATTGAAGAGAATCTTGCTCACCATACAAAGGAAACAAATGAATGAACAACAACAACAACAACACACACACACACAGACACACAAAACCTCTTTATGGTCTTTTCCCTCTATTACATAATTTCCAAATTGGCCTTGATATTTCTGGTTGCTCTCTTTTTCCCTTTCCATTTCTGCCTCATGAGCAATCAGAAATATCTTAAGCCTTGCCACTGAGAGGTGCATCACCTTGTATCTATTACTGTATTTTAGGAACTTGCCAAAGCATCAGGATTTCTATTCACTGAAACAGGTCTAAGTTTTCTTGAGTTTTCATGTAAAACCTATTTCAGGGCAAATTTTGCCATTTTATATTCATCAGGGGAAAAAAAACCTAGGAGGGAAAAATTGAAAAATAGTATTACCTTTTACAAATTCAGTGTTTTCAAAAATGTATTTACCACAAGTGCATTAAAAAAAAAAAACTGGACCCTGTAATGCTACTTTGAAACTAACAATATTTAAAATAAAGTCTTAGATAATTAAGTCATTTCAAAATATTTTCATTCAGGTTATGCTTGAGCTTCCAAATACGGAAAACTGGCCCTTACACAGGTCAATGTTAAAACGCGAATGCATTTCAGTATTTTGAAAATAAAATTGCTAGATCTATACCTTGTTTTTTGATTCAATATCAGCACCGTATAAGAGCAGTGCTTTGGCCATTAATTTATCTTCATTGTAGATAGCATAGTGTAGAGTGGTATTTCCATACTCATCTGGAATATTTGGATCAGTGCCATGTTCCAGCAACATTAACGCACATTCATCTTCTTGGCATTGTACAGCCTGTCAGTATTAGACCAAAAACAAATTATAAATCCTAGGAATTCAAAATAAACATTCCACAGCTTTTACCAACTAGTTATATTTAAATGAGAAAACTCATTTTCATGCTATGTATTGAAATCAAACCCACCTCACGCTGATATAGCTGACTACTGCATACCTTTATCAGGGGTGTCCTCTGTTTGTTGTCAAGGACATGAAGTTGACATTGTCTGTCCAGCAGGAGTTTTACTACTTCTGAATTCCCATTGGCAGAGGCCAGATGTAGAGCAGTCCTATGAGAGTGAGAAGACTTTTTAGGAAATTGTAGTGCACTAGCTACAGCCACATCAATGATTCATGTAATTGCAAACACTGAATAGCCTGCTATTACTCTGCCTTCAAAAAGACATTTAATTTTCCCACGAAAAAAGCACACTATTTATTATCTCTCATTGCTCGCTGTATTAATGAAAGAGCAGCCTATTTGAATAGAAAGGGCATAGCCCTTGGATGACATTCAACTTGGGCTGGAATCCTACTTGAAGCTCTGTCACTTCCTAGCTGTTGCTTAGCCTTTTTGGGTCTCAATTTCCTCATCAATAAAATGGGAACGAAAATAGTAGCTTTCCCACAGGAAACCACTGTAATGCTTAAATGAGACTCTACACAAAAGATATAGAATAGTTCCTAACACAAATAACAGCTCAATAATTGTTAGATATTATAATTTTTATTAATACCACTAAAGACAACATTTCAATTAAGTGAGATGATACAATTATACCTACACTTGCAGGTATGTTTTAAAGATTACAGGTAACATTGTATTTTAGTGATTGTAAGATGATCCTTGTCTCCATGTTTTCTCCACTGAAATACTATTTATAATTCATGATTTACTATAATTGGTGGCATTTAAATAATTATCTTATTGAGACATAAAATAATGGGGCATCATACAATCCCTGGTGCCTTACATTAAGTAGAATATGTTATAATATAACAAGTCTGGGGCGGTTCCAGTCAGATGACCAGCATTTCGATAAATTTTAGTTCTTAAAAGAGCTATGGAATAAGAGAGCTGAGGTGAAAACAAAAACAAATTTCTAAAATAAACTAATTATTACTTTGGTTTCCAAAAAGCTTTAAGGCAAAGAAAACTTGGAATTCAAATCAATAGCATGGGCTCATTTTTTTCAATGCTTCGATTTATGCAATGTCTGTACATAGATATTTCCAATCATTCATATTAGGATTTAAGACTGTTGTAAATTTTCTCTTTTGAAACTGGATTTATGAAACTATTCGTGGACCTTTTTTCAACTTTTACATTCAGGGAAACGTGCAGGATGTGCAGGTTTGTTACATAGGTAAACATCTGCCAAGGGGGTTGGTTGTACAGATTATTTCATCACCCAGTTGTTAAGCCCAGTATCCATTCCTTCTACTTCCTGCTTCTTTCCCTCCTCCCACCCTCCACCCTCTGAGAGGCCCCATTGTGTGTTGCTTCCGTCTAGGTATCTGTGTGTTCTCATCATTTAGCTCCCACCTATAAGTGAGAACATGTGGTATTTGGTTTTCTGTTCTTATGTTAGTTTGCTAAGGATAATGGCCTTCAACACCATCCATGTCCCTGCAAAGGACATGCTCTCATTCTTTTTTTAATGGCTGCATAGTATTCCATGCTGTTTATGTACCACATTTTAGTTCTTAAAAGAACTGAAACAGTCTATATCCAAGACTTATAAATTTCCAAAAGGGCAGTTAAATGTTATCTTTTACTTTTCTACCTTCAGAAATGGTTTTGTTTGAAATGAGGGAGGAAAAGCTTCAATTGAGATTAAGTCCTAATGCCCCAATTTTAAATCTCTCAGCTTGCTCAAGCCCAGCAGGTAAACATGAAGTTTTCAAAGATGGAAGGATCCTGAGAGATAGTAGAATATGCCTGCCACATAATAGGTATCTGGCCTATGTTTGATGACTAAATGGATTGAAAGAATGGAAAAACACAGCTTAGGAGCTCAATATTTTTAAAGAAAACTTCTGTAGAGTAGGGCAATACATTTACAATAGTAATAATCATTTATATTTTCTTTTTAAATTTTCATAAGTACATAACTAAACTAAAATGATTAATCCATACTTTTTACACATGTTAATCTATATATAATGAAAACATAATTATATAATAAAATGTATATACAATAAAATCTACAGGAACAGGTAAACAGAATCCCTCTACTTATGAAGAGGGTAAAAGTTCAAAGAAGATAGCCAACCACAGAAATAAAAATAAATAATAGAATGTGAGAAATTATTTGTATCTATGCAAGTAGCATATTCCTTCTCTTTCCAAGGATTATTTCGCTACTAATGAATCTTAACTAAAACATTTCAGATGTTCATTGCAGAAATCACAGATAAGAGAAAGGGAAAAACTACACTTACAAATCCCCAGAATTAAGTTTGATTATATTTTCTACATATTTTCAGCTAACACGAGCAGATTCTGTTTGTCTATATGTATAACAAACTGATTTTTTTCTCACTTGATATACCAAAGTACATCTTTGCATGTCAAAATATCTCTGTATTTACTGACACCCTCAATGGTTACATGTTTTTCCATCCTATGGATGCACTAAAATTTGTTCATAAAATCTGTAGATGAGTTCTTCTCAACACACTGCTATTTTAGGCAATAGTAAGAAAAACAGATGTATCTATTTCATAAAGATATTTCAGTATAATGGAATTGATGATATATATTTTTAAAAATGTGGTTCTTACCACCAAAGTGTCTATTTAAAAAGTTGCAGCAACTTAAACTTTAGACAACTATATAAGTACCACTGTTCTTCATCCTCACAAACTTTGTGGATAGAAAACAGTATTTCATTCCTTTTTTTTTTTTTTTTTTTTTTTTTGAGGTGGAGTCTCACTCCAATGCCCAGGCTGGAGTGTAGTGTCACGATCTCGGCTCACTGCAACCTCCACCTCCCTGGTTCAAGCAATTCTCTTACCTCAGCCTACCGAGTAGCTGGGATTACAGGTGCGTGTCACCATGCCCAGCTAATTTTTTTGTATTTTTAGTAGAGAAAACGTTTCATCACTGGCCAGGCTGGTCTCAAACTCCTGACCTCGTGATCCACCTGCCTTGGCCTCCCAAAGTGCTGGGATTACAGGCATGAGCCACGGCAGCCGGCCTATCATTCCTCTTCTAACTTAAATAGAAAACAGTATTTCATTCCTCTTCTAACTTAAATTCCTTCTCTTACCAGGAACACTCTGTTTTCCTATGTGCGTAGGTCACTGGTAGATATGCAAAAAAGTACTTTGCCCAATTTTAAATTGAGCTTATTTTATTATATCTGCATATATAGACCGGGTGCGGTGGCTCACGCCCATAAACCCAGCACTTTGGGAGGCCGAGGTGGGTGGATCACAAAGACGGGAGTTCAAGACCAGCCTAGCCAAGATGGTGAAACCCCATCTCTACTAAAAGTACAAAAAAATTAGCTGGGCCTGGTGGCAGGCACTTGTAATCCCAGCTATCGGTAGGCTAAGGCAGAGAATTGCTCGAACCTAGGAGGCGACAGAGGTTGCAGTGAGCCGAGATCCCGCCACTGCACTCCCGCCTGGGCAACAGAGTGAGACTCTGTCTCAAAAAAAAAATATGTATATATACATATATATATATATATCTGCGCATATAAATAGGCATTTGTGTTTCCTTTGGTACTTTTCTTCCTTTGTATATTTAAAAATTTTAATATATACTCCAGGAACTTATTTTTGTGACATAAAAATCTAGCTAGTTTTCTCCAAACAGCATGCATTTCATTTATGAATAATTCATCTTGTTTTACCAATATGAAAATCACCATTTTCAAGTGCTAAATTCTTACATATATTTGGGTATTTCTGGATTTCCTATTCTGTTCTATTCATTGATGTCTTTTCAGCTATTAGTAAACAATTTGTGGAAATAGCACATGCACATTTTGATATCTGGAAAAGCAAGTCTTTTTCCATTCGGTTAAAAAATTAATTTATCACAATAATAAAATACAGCATGTGCAATCGCTAAAACTTTGCTATTTTTATTTGGCTTACATAAAAGTGATAAACACAGAAAAAGCTCACATCTTAAGAAAAATGAATCTTCCTATTCAAGGACATGAACTGTATTCCCATTTCAGTTTCCTTCTAAGGTTCCTCAGTAAAGAACATATTTACATAGGGTACATTGATATAAAATCCATATTGGATTTTATTTGAAGACTATTTAGCCCAGAAGTTGATATATTGTAGGACTTAGTTCTCAATATACGCCATTCTATAATGTGTAGAA
Source organism: Pongo abelii (assembly GCF_028885655.2). Classification (NCBI taxonomy): domain Eukaryota; kingdom Metazoa; phylum Chordata; class Mammalia; order Primates; family Hominidae; genus Pongo; species Pongo abelii. Next base: position 22,166,886 of record NC_072000.2, read on the forward strand.
CATTGTTTTAAAATGTGTACATTAAAAATAATCTGCTGCTTCGACTTAATCACTTTAAAACAGTCGATTAGTTTTCTATAAGGGAAATTATAATTGGATTGGAAATCAGCTAAAGTTTTGTTTTTATGTTGCTGTTCATAAAGGGCCTGTGCCCTGACCTCTCTGAGGTTTCCACATCCAGGGTGGTGTGGCACCTGCGGAGGCAAGAAAGCCAGGCTCCTCCCTCCCCGCGCCATGAGGGCATGTCCCCATCATCCCCCCACGTCCCTCCTCCTCCCAGCCAGGCCCGGTTACCTCTTTTGCTTGTCCCTCTTGTTCACGTCAGTGTCCCTGAGCATGACGATGAGATCCTTTCTGGGGACTTTACCCCAACAGGCAGCTCTGTGGAGCTTGTCCAGATCTTCTCGACGGACGTGGTACCTCGGCTCCATGAAGGCACTGTCGTCGTAGTCTCCCCAAGCGCCCACGTTGCTCTTGCCTCTCCCCCTGCAGCAGGGGAAGCAGCGGCGGCACCACTTGCCCATCTTGCTCTTGAGCGTCTTCACAGCGGAGTCGTCGTGGTCTCCAGAAGTGCCCACGTTGCTCTTGCCACTCCCCCTGCAGCAGGGGAAGCAGTGGCAGCACCACTTATCCATCTTGCTCCTGAGCACCTTCACAGTGGAGTCGTCGTGGTCTCCAGAAGTGCCCACGTTGCTCTTGCCACTCCCCCTGCAGCAGGGGAAGCAGTGGTGGCAACGCTTGCCCATCTTGCTCCTGAGACCAAATGGCTTCTTCACAGTGGAGGCAGCCGACCTTGAACAAACCTCAGCCGCCATCTGCTTTTAACAGCCAGGGGAGGCCGGTAGTAGCGAGCAGATCGCGTCTACCAACCGGTCTTACCAACTAGCAGGAAACTCTGGGTTTCCAACCTGTTTGAAGAGAAAGGTCAATCCCAGCCAAAACCTGCCAGCCCCAGCAGGGGAGCCCAGCCCACTCCACCCAGGAAAAACCCACACCCAGCCGGGGAAAGCCCACGCCCACCCGGGGCGACCCCACTCCCACCCCAGGAAAGGCCAAGCCCCTCCCCCCCCACCGCAAGGAAACACCCAGACCACCCAAGGGAATGCCAAACCCAGCAGAGAAAAGGTCAAGTCCAGTAAAAGAATGCGAGGGAAGAAACGCCAATCCAAGCGAGAAACACCAGGCAAAGCCACTAACGCCAAGCCAAGCGAGGAAGGCCAAGCCAAGCGAGGAACGCCAAGCCAAGCCTAGCCGTTACAGACAAGCCAAGCCGTTATGCGCGTGCGGAGGGCGGGCTTGGGTGGAGGGCGGCGTGCGCGGTGTCATTGCACGTGGCACAGACAGTGGCCGATGTGTGCAACCCTCCTGCGCAAGTCTTGGCGCCACAAATGTCAGTGACAGCCTTGCGTTCCCGGCAAACTTCATGGGAGTTGGCTGAGTTTTCAGGCCATTGAGGAGAGGCCTCCAGTGGGAAAAAGCCTCTTGAAGCAGGACTGGGGCTAGAACACCTGGAACTTGAGGATGCTGACACCCTCCTCTGAAGAAAGCTCCCAAGACACTCGTGGTGGTGCTGTTGCGGGTGGCCGCGCTGCAGCTCGGAGCTCGGGTTGGCAGAGCTGGATGCAAATGGCCTCAAAATCGAGGAGCACAAGACGCCCACCTTCATGACACCTGCTCCTCCTTGGTCGGCGCTCAGAGCACGCAGCCATCAGCGACGGGCCACTCGGGTCCACAGAATCAGGGCTGGGTGGCCAGCTCCTGCCCCGGTGACCCCTGCCTGGTGTCAAGCCAGGGCCAACATCTGTGGGGCTTCTGGCCCAGGGGGCTCCACTTCACTGGCATGCAATAGCGTGGAGGTGCATGCCACTGTCTCCAGGCCGGCAAGAGTGGGCTTGGAGGAGCACCTACCACTGATGGGGAGATGCAGAAAGGCACCCCCATGTGCAGATCTTGGGAACAGGACACTACCAGCACCAGGGAGCCAGACCCGGGCCTCCCTGGCAGCCTCTGAGCTGGACCCAGGCAGTGGCACCTCGACCCTCCTGCCAGGACCCTCCTGCTGTGCAAGCTTATGCAGCCGGGCTCCAGGCTGCTTCACCCATAAGGCAGGTGCTTTGGTGTGGGAGGAAAAATGGATTCTGCCGGGCTCGGTGGCTTATGCCTGTAATCCCAGCACTTTGGGAGGCCGAGTGGGAGGATCACGAGGTCACGAGATCAAGACCATCCTGGCTAACATGGTGAAACGTCGTCTCTACTAAAAATACAAAAAATCAGCCAGATGTTGTGGCAGGCGCCTGTGGTCCCAGCTACTTGGGAGGCTGAGGCAGGAGAACGGCGTGAATCCGGGAGGCAGAGCTTGCAGTGAGCCGAGATGGCGCTGGGCACTCCAGCCTGGGTGACAGAGTGAGACTCAGTCTCAAGACAAACAAACAAGCAAACAAACATGACCTCATCAGGCAAATTCTAAAGACTCTTCTACCCTTTGTGGTTAAAAAGTGAATTGCCAGTAATTTTATAAAATGTAAGATAAAAGTAAGTTTTTAAAAAATAATTTAATGCTTTTGAATACTTACAGCCAAAGTCTTAATGTTCCCTAATTCTTGTTAAATAGAGCTAAATATGAAGACTTTGAAGAATATCTCATGCTTTGGTCTCTCCTTTGCTGTAATGTTTAAAATTTCTCTTTGAGAAATGAATGGACAATCCCAAGACATGCCGTCACATACTTTCCTGGAACAGTGGATCAAATCCCATTTTTCTCATATGAAGGAAATTTCATCACATGGCAAATGACCAAAGGTGCTCTTTAAACTGTAAGGCAGCAATGTCCAAGCATTACCTTGCACAATTAACCATTTATAGCATCATGCCCTCACTTTCGTTATACAAGTTACTGGAATGAGAGAATCTAAATCTTATAACTGAGATGGGCTACCCTGTAGGCTAGAAATTAGGTTTGGTCATGGTGAGCACAGGGATGAGAGCAAAGAGGAACCGCAAAACAATTATTCTTTCTTTCTATATTAAATATAAAATAAGTTGTTTCAATTGTACAGGTGAGGTGGGATTTTCACTGAAAATGAAATACTGTAATTGCGGGTTAAATTTATCAGGAAAAAATATTTTTAAAAACCTAGCGGTCATCTTTTTCTATCTATGTATCTATCTATCTATCTATCTATCTATCTATCTATCTATCTATCTATCAATCATCTATCTAATGGTCATGTATACCTATATTTAAAAATAAAAAAGAAAATGGGGCACTGATATTCATTTCTTAAAATCTGCTGACTTAGTGGAGACACTGCAATAAATGGTCTATGAAATGAGAGCCTTTGCAGAAGCCAGTGAGCTTTATAGGCGCTGACATTGACACTCCACTCTGCAATTCTGCATATATACATATATATACACACACATAGAAACACACACACATATATAGACTATATATACACATATATACACATATATATGTGTATATATACTGTTATTTTTATTTCTAAATTTTCAGTTTCTTTTCTATAAGAAGATATATGCTGCCTCACATTCATTAATTTATGTTCTAAAAATTGTCCCTGACATTCCTCTAGATGTTTTGAATGCAGTACAAATAATGTTTAAAAATACATGGGCTCAAGCATGGCAAATGAAACCATGAAGTAATTTGTTAATTGAAGGTGAAATTGGCCACTCACCTCTTTTACTGAAAGAGTAAGTGATAGTGACTAATTGCATTTCTGAGCTCTAAAAAAACAAATAGTTACCAAATTATGGACTAACACACATTTGTTGGACACGCAGAGTCTCACGTGGAAAGAAAAGCCACGGTAACATGGATTTTGTATACATCCACATACATACATATTACCTAGATCTGTCTGCTGAGAGAAACTGGAAACAGTGATAACCCAATGGAAATGATAGAAATGATACCAGGGTTTGGATAGGGAACATTCAAGATAAGCCTGCTGTAGCCTATTATGCCAGAAGGCAATGACATGCTCAAAGGATGATGGAAACATCAAAACTGTACAAAAGCCAACCTGAAGGGCTCTCGCTGCACAAATATGCAAAACATTAGGTATCAAAACAAATAATGTTACTAATAGATTATAGCCCAATGACTATATTAGTAATCTACAAATCCATACTGATAGATTAAATAAATGAGCTAATTGAAAACTTTGATAAGGAATATGAATATATTTGCATAGTTTTCACAATAACCCCCTCCCCAAACTCTTACCTATCAGAAAAAAAGTATGTGCAGTTTTACAATGGAGAAGCTGGCAGATGTCACCTTAAACAAGTGAACAAAATTTATCTTTCGCAACAAGGGGGAAAATTGAAATCAGGTGACACCTGATGGAATGCAATGAAAAGAAAATAACATCATTTATATGACATTCCTGCACATAACATGATTTTGAAAATGAAAAATATACATTAGACACATCCAAAAGAGGAACATTGTGCAAAATAACTGGTCTGTAAACTTTAAAGTTTCAAAGTAAGAAATTAAATAAAAATGGATAGGTTGTTCCAGGCCAAAGGAAGCAAAGTAAGACAACAAAATGCAATGTCTGACTCTGAAATAGATGTTGGCTATAAAGACATTTTTGGGGCCATAGATCAGAAAAAAAAAAGTGATTTTCACTGTACTTTTAGTTTTTCTATAAGTTTGAGATCATACAAGTCTCTTCTCATCCATTAACTTTCTTTTCTTTTCTTTCTTTCTTTCTTTCTTTCCTTCCTTCCTTCATTCTTTTCCTCCCTCCCTCCCTCCCTTCCTTCCTTCCTTTCTCTCTTTCTCTCTTTCTTTCTGACAGGGTCTTGCTCTGTTGCCCAGGCTGGAGTGCAGTAAGTAGCACAATTACGGCTCACTGCAGCCTCGACCTCCCTGGGCTTCGGTGATCTTCCCACCTCAGCCTCCTGAATAGCTGGGACTACAGGCATGCGCTACCATGCCTAGCTAATACACATATTTTTTATAGAGACAGAGTTTCTCCATGTTGCCCAGGCTGGTCTTGAACACCTGGGCCCAAGCTATCTGCCCACCTCGGCCTCCCAAAGTGCTGACATTTCAAGCTTGAGCCACCGTGCCTGGCCTCTCTTGCTATTTCTTGACATTTAAAATGAGTGAGCAAATGTGAAAGCATTGATTGTCTTGTCACTTGAACACATTAAGTATTTTAAGATATAGCAAAATAATGCAGTATTATTTTATTTTACTTGAGGAAATGGAAACATAAGTCTAGTTAGAAGATACAGAGGCTTTTTGGGCTTAACTCATAATTTTATTTTTCAGTTTTAGAAATGGCTTTATTCTAAAATTTAAAAATTATTAGTTTTGACTTAAGTCAAGTAAGCAATGTATTTTTTAAATTTATTATTACTGTTATATTTGCATATAAGCTGAAGATTAATTATTTTATTCATTAAGGAAACACTGATTGAGGGCTTGCTTGGTTCCAGGCAATGGGTCATAACATTTAGCGAAATGGATCCAAATACCTAACCTTGTGAAGCTCTCACATTCTAGTGGGGAAGAAAGAAAATAAATAAGTAAGTTAGTTTCATGTTTCAGATATATGCACAGTGAAGGAAATTTATACAAGGAAGGAGAAAGAGAGTGGGGCCTGTGCACCTTTCAATAAAGTAGTGAAGAAAGATGTTGCTGAAAGGGATACATTCAGCAAAGACCTGGGGAAGGTGAAGAACTGTGCCATACACGTTCTTAAAGCCCAAGAGTGAGTACTGTTCTGTTTTGGTTAACATGACATAGCCTAACATGTTTCTGATTCATGTGAATTTTCCAATGTGGAAGAGACTGCTGATTGCATTGCTCCATGTATATAATATGGCAACAAATGTCTGCTTCAGGGGTTGAGTGCCATTTTGAAAAATCACAGACAAAGTCTTCATTTGGGTATAACAGATGTAAAGAACCCTGCATAGGACAAAAGCATATGCAAAAGTCAGGGGAAAAGTTGGGGAGCAGTTTGTTACCATAAAAAAGGGAAAGCCTGAGAGAAACAAAAGGAAGAAATGAAGAAAGAAAGGAAAAAAGGGAAAGAGAGAGAAAGAGAAATTGCAAAAGAGAGAAAAGAAAGAAAGGGCAGGGAAGGAGAGAACAAATAGATAATAGATCAAAAGAAAGAAGAGCCTAGAGCAGGGATAGGGAAACTTTTCTCCAAATGGCCAGATAGTAAATATTTTAGGCTTTATGAACCAAAAGGGACCCCTGTCAAACCGCTCAACTCTGCCTTTGTGGTCTGAAAGCAGCCACAAGAAATACAAAAATTAGTGTGACAATGTTCCCATAAAACTTTATTCATAAACATTAACATTTAAGTTTTGTATGTCACAAAACATGTCACAAAATATTTTTCTTCTTTTCCCTTTTTTTAGCTATTGAAAAATGAGAAAAATAAACATCCTAAGATGACAACTCTACAAAACAGGCCACAGTTTACCAATCCCAGATGTAGAGACACAGAGAAGTCACATGAGTCAATATGATGCAGTGAGAGTTAGAAAGGAATCAGGTCAAGTATCTTGGCTTGACAAATGGTGGCTTCTTCCATTTCTCAAAGCTGCACTGTTTTAACCAATGAAGTGAGAATGTTAAAATAAATAAACATCAAATTCTCTTCTTACAGTCACTTACTGTTACTGTTTTAGTTCAATTATTTGTAATAATCTTAGACAAAAATATGTTTCACCCTGTGGGTGTTGAAGTTACTTCTTTTAGGCACTTTAGGAAATTGGTGCCACTATGATTTCAGTGATACTGTCCCAGAAAGTCCCTGAAATGACTGCACTCAAGTGCAATGAGGTAAGGTCACAATATGGCCTGGCAAGATGCCAGTAGTTTGTTTCTAAGTAACAGCCATTCTTAAGTGTTGGGTGAAAATTCTCACCCATAACAGTTTTTCTCATTCATTCTAGTTTAGACTGCTTTGAGAGGCCAGGTGCACTGAGGTTTGGCTTTGTAATGGTGAACATGTGTTCCCTGTTGAAACAGCCCTTGCTGCACTGCTTCAGGGCAATGGGGGTGTAGACTCTGACTTCCTATTTAACTATTTTTTAGTATGGTTTCAAATTTATATATTTAATAAGGAAGTATTCCAGGATATTTCCTGTGTTTCAAGATTTAATATTTGTAAGGTCTAATATAATTATTAATGCTAATTCTAGGAAATATATGGCATTTTCTAGTAGCAAACAAAAAAATTCAACTTATTTAGATTGTGTTTCTAAAGATGGCTACAATAATATCTCCCATTCCAATCCCACATCAAGCTTTGGAATCTATTATCCCACTCCTCTTGAATGTGGGCTTACTAGTGACTGGCTTTGACCAGTAGAATGCAGCAGAAATGACAGCGTGTGACCCCCGAGGACAAGTCTTATCTGCAGCTTGCAATTCAGTTTTTTGGAGTTCTCATCCATCTTCTACTGGAGAGGCATAGAGAGTAAGGGGCCCATCTAGCCCTGAGCTGTTCTAGCCATTCAAGCTGAGATATCATAGAGGTGGCTGAATTCATTTACCAGCCAGCCCTGTATTCCAACTGAGCTTGTCCTGCAGCTCATAACCCAGCTGAATGCAGCCAAATGAGTAAGGAAATACGACAAGGAAAGGAGGAAATGCTCAGGCAAGCACACCCACCCCCTAAACTCCTGACCCACAGAATCTTAAGCAAATGAAATGGTTCTGGTTTAAAGCCATCAAACGGTGGGTTAGTCTGTTGAGCCACAATAGATAACAAAAACAAACACGACACTGATTAAATTCAGAATGATCAATTACACCACATGTACTTTAGGTAATCTACTCATGGCGTATCATCAACTAGCTGCTCTATGGTAAACCATGCTGAAATGAAGTAGCATATATAACCATGCTGAAATGAAGTAGCATATATAAAAATTTTAAATTTCCAATAAATTTAACATGAATTAATTCTGGTTTATAATTATTAGAATTAGCCATATGATTGTAATGCCAATAAAAATTCAATTCTGTTGTTCTGTGGAATGTGTTCACTTCTCTAAATAAATATTTTTTAAAATAACAAGTACATTAGGGAAAGATGAAAAAGTAATTCATATACTGTTAAAATTAACATTTTTTTATTCTTAATGTGGAAGTGAAATTGCACTGTATAAAGCTATTTGTAATGGCATGATACATCTGATATTTATTTTAATCATAGCTTATTTGAGGTTGGCCTAATGTTTTCTCGATGCTCCTTTTTTAAGACAAAATAAAAATGAGAGTGTAACTACTTAAATGGTAACACAAATTGATGTTAATAAATTAGTACATTCATAAAAGAACTCCCAATTTTACTGCTAAAAGCACAGCAATGCACGCAGCATTATGCAGTTTAAAAGGCACACTGATAAGTGCCTATATTCAAATCCTTTTCGGTGCCCTTTGTGTTCTTATCTTCCCCAGGCCAGCAGACAATCCTACTTTTCACTAACCTTTGGCACGCTACCATCAGCAATAACCTGTGTGCTCCGTCAGAGTCCCTGAGCTTCCTCAATTAGCATCACCTGTGGTATGTTCCATTTGGAGCAGCTCCATCAGCCACACACAGCTGCTTTAGTGCCTGCAGGTAGAACAAGACTCAGTGTCGCAGGGCTCTGGGGAGTCCATCTGCACACCCTAAAACAGTAAGTAAATACCTATCATCTCCAACAAGCTTACTGTAGCCCCTAACTCTACTCATTGTGCCTCTGTAAGGTTGAAGTGAAATGCTACACCAGAACCTGAACAGATCCACCATGTAGTGACCCAAAAAATTAACAAAACATTTCCTTCATTTGAAAATAAAAAATATTTATTTTTGCTCAGCAAATTTTCTTTCTACCCTTTCAAGATAAAATATATTTATTTTTATATTGAGGTTTATACTAAACCTTTTCACAAGCCGCAGAAGTGGCACATTTTAATTTTTTGTCATAGTATGTTTTAAGTACAAATTTTGAAGTACATCTTCAAAACACACAAGGTGATGTTTTCTCTTAAAATATTGTAATGGTCTAAAGCATTTCATGTGCAAGTTAGGAGGATAAAACTGACACACATTTAAAATTTAAAAAATGTATAGCAATGAATCATAAAAAGGTATAATGAATGTCTGTTACTGAACAATTGATGAAACATAGGTAGTAAAACCAAAGGAATTTTAAAAGGTTTAATTTGAGTTCTTCTTATGAACTCACATTTTTTTATGCCTTTTTCTTTTGCCAACAAGAATTTAACTGTGACACATAATGGGTATATTTTGTTAAAGCTAACTTCTTTCAGTGTCAAGCTATTGTATCTTCTACATATAGAGAAGAATTGGTGCCAAGATTTCTAACAAGTAGGTATACATTTGTCTTCAAACAAAAAGACACTAAAAAGCATTGCGTTGGTAGATTGATGTGTGGAAAGATAGGCAACCCAGTTCTGACTCCATTAGACTAAAAGCTGTTTTTAAGGAGAAAAAAACCTATAGATTAACACTCATGCTAAAAACAAAAGGCTTTGATCCTCTTGCCCATTTTGTAGTAAGCAGCATATATATTTAATATATAATAATTTCAAAACAGGGCAAGAACATTGCCTTAATTATTCTAGGAGTCACCAAACACACTAATTATACATATTCTGTTTACATATTTTAAGTATAATTTAAGAAAAAAGGAAATAAAATTTTACTGTTAAAGGACTTCCATTTGCAATAAGATGTCTTATATACGTAAGAAAGGATTAGCCACCGTAATTTAACGCTTATTAAGTTTTGATTTCCCATTTCATGCTCCAAATGCATGAATCATACACTCTTCATCTTACATATGAGAAACTGAGGACCTGAATGTATCTTTCTTGGGTTGTACTGTTATTAATGACTAAACCTTGGTTCCCTGAATCCCAGTCTAATGCTATTTCCACTACATAGGTCACCTTCCTTCACTGACTTTGAGTCTCTGAATGTAAAATGAAAAGACGTATTTTAATAACTAACAGTCTAAATTAAAGTTCGACAACTCCTTATGCTTTCTTTCTTTCTTTTTTTTTTTGAGATGAAGTTTTGATCTTGTTGCCCACGCTGGAGTGCAATGGTGCGATCTCGGCTCACTGCAACCTCTGCCTCCTGAATTCAAGTGATTCTCCTGCCTCAGCCTCCCAAATACTTGGGATTACAGGTGTGTGACACCACACCTGGTTAATTTTGTATTTACAGAATACAGACAGGGTTTCACCATGTTGGCCAGGCTGGTCTCGAACTCCCACTTCAAATCATCTACCCACTTCGGCCTCCCAAAGTGATGGGATTATAGGCATGAGCCAGTGCGCCCTGCCTACTTTTACAATTTGTAATGGTGTGCATTTCTTTTAGAAAGTGGTCTGAAAACAACCCAGAGTTCAGGGTTACAAAGCAGAGCCTATGCTCTTGCAATTGTAAGGGAGTTAGAAGTCATTCAACATATGTCTTAGCCGCCAGGGGTCACCAACCGATTTAGAAGTTTTCCAGATAAAGAAAAGGACAACTCAGACAAAATTCTAATTCTATAAATCCCAGGGAAAGTTGTCATTTAAGGAGATTTATATATTTAGATTTAGATATACAGTTGCTATAAAAAGTTTAAAAAGCCCCAGAGGGATGATACATTCAGAATAGGTGAGGGTAGAATCTTAGCAAGTGCAAGGCAATGAGACATCAGACACTTAAAGCTTGGTTTAATAAGTACATCCCCATCTAGTTATTTGCTAATGGTCTACTGTTTTGCATGTGTCTCTCCTGGTTTGTCCTCTAAACTTGAAGATGCCAGAAGGCATGTGTCTTATCTTCTATTGCCATCACGAGTCTCCAAGGGCTGAGCACTTGCAACTACATGAGTGAAAGTCCGTGTGCCTCCAAACAAAAAAGAAAATAAAAAGTAAAAGCTTTAGAGGCAAATAGATTTGTGTGTGGTGGGGGGGTGGGTGGGGGGGTAGAACTTTTGACACAGTGACAGTATTACATTCTTTTCTCTGAGTAAATTGAGTCACTGGAGAATAGTTAGCATGTGTATTTAGATACTTTATTTTCAGCCTCATATGAACTTCCCTATGGCTTCTTTATGGTGTTTGCATTACCCTCTACATCAGTCAGAGCTAGAAACCAGACAGGCAGCATCGAGCCCTGTGAAAGAGAGTAAAAGGGGAAAAGTTTGATTCAGTCCTTTTAATGTATTGCTGTGGTCAAAGGAGATTGGGGCTGTTTGTTGACTACTGAATTTCTAATTCTGTGTATTTGTCCACTTTTTTAAAATGTTGGTTTTTATGTCATTGACTAGGCCATGACTATATGAAACTGAAACAAATGGCAAGTTCAGTAAAGTCCAGAGAAAAGAATTTATGAAAATGGAACATTTAGTGGTTTGAATGTAGACCTATCTGGATCTGTCTAGACTACATCTCCTCGTCCTCAGGATTACAGGGATTAACATTTAAGTATCCTCTGTCTAAGAGACCAAACCAGAAAGATAAATGAGTAGAACACTAAATAATTCTGGGGAGAAAAATTAGTCATTTTAGCTATGTAATGCTAAATAGAGATAGCGAAGTAGTAAGAGAAAGAAAACCGAATAGAAATAACTTTCTAATGTAAAAATGAAACATGAACATTCCAAATTCAATATGTGATCCTCTTTGCATGAATTATTATCTGTCACTTGTAATGCACATTATTCAGAACATCAGAAAAATCTTTCCTGACTTATTTAAAAGTAATGAGCATTTTTAGTTTTTATATAATTTATATCATTTACATGTCACAAAATTCCCATAATTCTGTTGGCCTTAATCATCAAAAAAAGTATTGCTGTACTTAAATACAATCACATTGCATCCCTCCTCTCCAGCAGATGTTATAAAAGAAACTATCACAGCTAGGGGAAATTGATATGCAAAAGTATAAAACTTGGCAGTGAAAAGATTAATTGTCTGTACTTAATGCCCTTGATTCTTGAAAACTTTAAATTTTTTTCACAGTAAGGACAGTGGTTTCATTGTCTGGTGGGCAGTGGACAGATGATAATATTCTGCTCTATTTTACTTTATGATGAACCAAAGAGGACCAGTTGTTTCTCTAATGAGTTTGTTAGAGATGCTGAAACATTAACTGCATCCTTTGGACTACTATGTTGGGGAAGTGAGACGTAGTTTTAACAACTTGCTAAAATTATCACCATTAGAGTGAATGAAGCACTAAAATATCCATACCAGATGTTTCCAATGGTTAGATTTGGGGGAAAGCACACAATTAATTTACATTTTAGTACTAAGTATAAATTTTAATTTACCCTGATTACTTTATAGCCCATCTAGAAGGCCATTTGAAGGAGTTATGGAAAAGCTATAAAAGAAGTTGTAATCGAGAGATGACACTTTACTAACACAGAAGCAGAAGAGTTTTATACGCCATGCCCATATTGCTTAGAAGGTTCAAGTTTCACTTGCCCAGAACCTATTATTGAATTACAGACTTGGAATCAATATGGGAAGCAGATTAACTCAATTACAACAATTCGCACCAAGGTTTAATCTCTTCACAGACCAGGTAAATGTTCTAATCCATGACCATTTACTTTATCCTTACTGTACTTCCTGAGTAAAAGGATAAACAGATTTCTTGTTACAAATTATTATAAAAGAGACTGGACAAGTGAAAATGGATGGTTGAGCTCCTAAGCTTTCCCATGGATGAAAACAAACCAACAAAATGCATTGGGAAGTATGAATGTTCTTGAAATAGCATGTTCAAAAACCTTACTATAACCCCTGGCATGTAATGATAGGTAGCCATTATTATTAATCACGATGCTGGTAAGGATACTGAAAAAAGAGCATTGGAAACTCCATGATATTACAAATTTTCTTCAAGCCCAAACCATTATAAGCTAGTGGGCCTCTGGCCAGCTCTCAGCTACAGAATACATTATTTGGACCAGTTAGTGTTTGCTACCAGCTGTTAATTTTTAAAATTAGTTGTCAAGATTTTAAAATTATAATTTTCTGCATTATAATTTGGATTCCTAATACTCCTTTAAAAATCAGAATGTCTGGCACACTTCAGCTGAATCTGAGAATGTCTATAGTCTTTAGTCTTTAGACACAATATACCAGTATAATAGCCATCTTCCCTCCCTCTTCCCCTAGTCCTTTCTATTTCTTTCCTTTTTTTTTGAGACTGAGTCTCACTTCATGGTCCTGTTGCCCAGGCTGGAGTGCAATGGCGTGATCTCGGTTCACTGCAACCTCCACCTCCCGGGTTCAAGTGATTCTCCTGTCTCAGTCTCCCGAGTAGCTGGGATTACAGGCACCTGCCACAAAGCCCAGCTAATTTTTTTACATTTTTAATAGAGACGGTGTTTTGCCATGTTGTCCAGGCTGGTATCGAACTCCTGAACTCAGGTGATCCACCCATCTCAGCCTCCCAAAGTGCTGGGATTGCAGGCATGAGCCACTGCACGTGGCCAGCTCTTCCCATTTCTAAGCCAAACATCAAAAGCCGGGCTAATCCTTTAATATTTGTGATTTGGAGAGAGACCTCAAATACACATCCACATTTTATATATTTAAATAATTATATGAACCAAAAAAGTTATAAACCAAGCCAGCAAACTGTTCTATAAAATGTGTTTCATCCTTCTTCCTTGACAAATATACCTTCATAACTACCCGGAAGGCCAAGTTCAAGTTTGTGATTCTCAAAGTTCTGGGGTGGCACGTGGTGCCACAGGAAGAGCCCATCTTCACACTGTGGTTTGCACTCCTGCTTGTTCGTCCCTACTCTGTCCCAGAAACCCCAGTCTACTTGTACAAGTCCTGTCCACTGCCATCAAGGACCTCGTGCCTACTTCTCAGGTCTGGGGATCATCATGTGGGAAGGGGGTGCAGTCCCCAGCCTCAGGAGGACAAATCTAGAAAAGAGGCTCACGCAAGTCATCGAAGCACTTCAAACCCATTTGGGGGAGAACTTTGGAGTTCAAGGCTTGTGAAACGGGGTTTGGGAGCAGGCTCCCAATGGCACGTCCCCTAGACTCTGCAGCTTCTTCACTGTGCGGAGAGGCGGAGCTGGAGGAGGGCCAGAAAGTGTTCTTCTGCGCTCAGGGTAAAAGCCAAAAGGCAGTACTGTGGGTGACCATTTATGAAACTTATTCTATTGTTTTCTTAGGGTTGCCTCAAAATGAAAATACTGTTCTTAGAATTCAAGTCTCTATCAAAAGTGATAACGTGAAAAATAATGTGGTGGGTTTTAAGAAAGTGGAAAAGGCGGCCGGGCGCGGTGGCTCACGCCTGTAATCCCAGCACTTTGGGAGGCCGAGGCGGGTGGATCACGAGGTCAGGACATCGAGACCACGGTGAAACCCCGTCTCTACTAAAAATACAAAAAATTAGCCGGGAGTGGTGGTGGGCGTCTGTAGTCCCAGCTACTCGGGAGGCTGAGGCAGGAGAATGGCGTGAGCCCAGGAGGCGGAGCTTGCAGTGAGCTGAGATCGCACCACTGCACTCCAGCCTGGGCGACAGAGCGAGACTCCATCTCAAAAAAAAAAAAAGAAAAGAAAAGAAAGTGGAAAGGGCTTAGTTCTTGGAGATTATTTTACCTATTTATGTCACATGCCTAGAATGCGCAGGTGTTGGAGTTTAAAGCCTTCGGTTAGTCATCTTCCTCCTGTTCATATTGCAGTGCTGTGTTTATGCTACATAGTAGGTGTTTATGAATATTAATTGTCTTAATGCCAGAGTATGAGATTTGTGGAAAACTCATTAAATTATTTCAACTGAAATAAAAAAGAAATTAGGAAAGTTTCATCTAAAAAGCCTTTTAAGAAAGTGGCCTTAAAATAGTGATTCTCATTTTCTGGTTTCAAGATCCTATCACTCTTAAACATTATTGAGGATCTAAAAGAGCTTTTACTTATATGGCTTATGTCTATGTTTACTATAATCAAAATTTTAAATGAGAAATAGAAAAAGTATATATTAGTGTATTTAAAATAAAACTAAATTATATTTTTATGAAAAATAACTATATATTTCAAAACAAAAAAATTATGTGGCATTGATTGTTTTACAGTTTTGCAAATGTCTTTGCTATCTGACTTCACAGAAAAGAGCTGAATTCTCTTGTCTATTTTTGCATCAGTCTTTTGCAATAGGTTGTTTTAGTAAAGGATATGAAGAACTTTCAGTCTTACACAGATTTGTAGGTGGAAAAAGGAGAAGTATTATAGTAGACCTTTTTAGGTAGTTTTAGACAGTCTTTGGTACCACACCAAAACTTGACAAATGATTGGTTTTGAAAGGCTAGTTGCAGTGTGGAATCTAAAATCACAACAATGCGCTTTTTATATTCTGTTACTTTAAAGTACGTTGAGATCTCAGGCACTTTGAATTAATCTTTAGTCCATGCATTATATTGTGACATCATATATTGATCATTGGAAAATATTTGTCCATTGAGTTATGCTGGTATGTTAATATGTAGTATCAAAAATCATACTCATTAATATAATGACAGATATTATTTTAAAAGTTTTTATGTCCTGTGAAACTCCTAAGCTTATGGTTGCAGACACAAGTCTTCCAAATTTCTAATTTTCTTTTGAGAGGTTGAATTGTATTATTGCAAACAACTACCATTAATTAGCTGTTTTTGAATAACAGTCTCACTTCATTCACAAAAATTATCCACTAAATAAGCAAGTCTTTATAACCACAGCTTGTCTGCAAAACATTATTATTATTATTAGTAATTTGTTCGTTTATTTGTTTGAGACAGTCTTGCTCTGTTGCCCAGGCTGGAGTTCAGTGGCACGATCTGAGATCACTGCAAGCTCCGCCTCCCAGGTTCACGCCATTCTGCTGCCTCAACCTCCCAAGTAGCTGGGACTACAGACACCTGCCACCACACCTGGCTAATTTTTTGTATTTTTAGTAGAGAGATGGTCTCAATCTCCTGACCTCGTGATCCGCCCGCCTTGGCCTCCCAAGCAAAACATTATTTTAAGTGAAAATGATGTTCCATTATTAGCTAGTGCTGCTTGCAACTCAATTACACAAGTCCTTCATTCTTGTCAAGAGAACTATAAAATCTTAGGATATAGCAGAAGTATTTTATGCTCACTTCAAAATTTTAATATTCATGTTGAATATTATAAAGATGTGTAACTGGGAGTGCAGTGGTTAAGAATACAATGACTACTAGTACAGGTCTGTGCCGTGCCGTTCTTCGATTGCTTTTAAGAACCCGCAGTTTACTGTCCTCGCTTTTGCACCCTCACTACAAATGTCTAAGAGGCTTTTAAGAATCAAAGACATCTGCTTTATTATTATGAAAATAATTTTGACATGTAGGCTCTCTGAAATTGTCTCAAGTACTCCTCAGACATTCCACAAATAACACTTTGAAAATCACTTTCTTAAAAGTAGAAGGGTGAGTATAGGACCTCCTGAAAGTGGGGAGGGAGGGGATAAAGGAAATTAAACTGCATTATCCTCTTAGATGTGCCAAATTAGTCATAATAAATTTATTAGAGAAACAACTTTAGAATATTTATAAAGAAGGCTACCTAGTCCCTTTGGCCAAGACTTTACAATCTTATGCTTCTCACTTTCAGCAAACTGTTTCCATTCATTACTAAAATTCACCCTACAGAAGTGTACATTCAATGTATTTGTACATATGTTCGACCATACCATTCATAATTCCTCTATATAAACACAGCTTTCAAATTGCTCCTCAATTTTCTGATGTTTAGTTACTATAGCTTTTCCAGAAATTTACTTTGTGTGCCATTAATCAGCCATTTCCCTGGATTCTTTTCTGCTCATTCCTGTTCACATTTAAGTCATTAGACCTGGAGGAAACAGATTGAATGGTTTTAGCTTTTACTTGTCAAAGTCCACTCCCTTTGGTCTCCATTTTCTCTAATTTTTTCTAGCTTTACCAGTGGCACTTTCTATCCCCAGCCTCCCAATATAGAGAACACATTGTCAACTAAACTTGACTAAGAACTATGGGAATCCTAGATGTCTCACAAGAGGTGTTTCTTTATTTTCTTGTTAGCTCTGTTTTAGTTTAAACCTCTGGATCATAACACAGACACATCAGGTGGCAGTCAAGATTTTAAAAGAGCAAATTATATTTTCTTGGTCTATATTTTCATTTGCCCCAATCAGTGAGCTTCTCAATTATGGTGTTAGAGCACAGTTACAAGGGCCTACGCATGGAATCCAACAGTTGTGCCTTAAGATTCTTAGTTATTTATTTGTTTGAATCCTCAGCAAGATTAAACTCTCAGAATCCCAACATCCTCATCACAAATGATGAAAGTAGTTTCTATCTTATATGAAAAAATAATGCACAAAAGCCACATACCACAACCTATGGCATATACTAATCCTTGACCAATGATAGCCATTATTATAAAGTTAATAAATCTTTTTAAATGGATTTATATCCCATTTCTATTCACTTCTTCTCTTAGCTCTTCGTAAATCTGTCCAAGTGTAAGTTTCTTTAGGACTGGGTATTCTTTTACTTAAACTTCAGAAAGAAAGAAACTCTTTTCAGACAGGCCAGTGACCTCAGTGTGCTTGATTGAGGTAATTCGTTCTCCATGTATATTGCTAGCGGTCATATTGGAGTCTTTGTTCATATGTACTTAGATATACATTCAATTTGGGGGGGTCTTTTGACTTTTCACTTTTAAGGTACTTCTTAATGCCCTTTGAAAATTGATATACAATGTTTGTATTTATTTATGGAATACATGTAACACATTTTGTTACATGCATGGAATGTGTACTAATCAAGTCAGGTTATTTAGGGTATCCATTGCCTCACGTATTTATCATTTCTATGTGTTCTGAAACTTTCAAATTCTCTCTTCCAGCTTTTTTGTGAACTATACAATATGTTAACTATAGTCATTCTACTCTCTTATTAAACATTAGAACTTATTTATTCTCTTAAACTGCTTTTTGTGTCCATTAACCAACCTCTCATTATCCCCCACATCCCCAGGCCCTTCCCAGCCTCAGGTAATGACCAATCAACTCTACTTCTATGAGATCCTCTATTTTGGATCCCGCATATGAGTAAGAACTTGCAGTATTTGTGTTTCTGTGCTTGGCTTATTTCACTTCACATAAGGACCTCCAGTTCCATAGATGTTGCTTCAAATGACATGATTTTATTCTTTTTTTTATGGCTGAATAACATATATGTATTGTGTATATATACCACATTTTCTTTATTGATCATCCGTTAATAAACATCTAGGTTGATTCCATATCTTTGCTCTTGTGAACAGTGCTGCAATAAACATGAGGGTGCCGAGATCATTTTTATATACTGATTTCTTTCCTTTGGATACATACCTAGTAGTGAGAATGCTGGGTTATATGGTGTTTATATTTTTAGTTTTTTGAGACATCTCCATATCATTTTCCATATTTGCTTACTAAATTACATTTCCACCAACAGTGTAGAAGAGATCCCTTTCCTTTGTGTCGTTATAAGCATCTATTGTTTTTTCTTTTTTTAATAATAGCCATTCTAATTGGAAGAGAATGATATTGTACTTTTGAATTTTCTTAATGATTATTAATGTTGAATATTTTTTAATATACCTGTAAGTCATTTATATGTCTTATTTTAATACATGTTTACTCATGTTCTTTGCATGCTTTTTAATGTGACTATTTGTTTTTCCTGTTGAGTTGTTTGAGTTCCTTGTATATACTGGGTATTATTATAGCATCCTGTTGAATAAATAGTTTGCAAATATTTTTTCCCATTCTGCAGGTTGTCTCTTCACTCTGTTGATTGGTATCTGTGCAGAAGCTTTTTAGTATAATAATATCGTCTGTCTGTTTATATTTTTTCTTTTTGCCTGTGCTTTTGAGGTGTTACTCATAAAA